>NW_006210031.1:308914-328750 GCF_000334495.1 Tupaia belangeri chinensis | reverse complement strand
CTTAAGTAGATCAAGAAACTGGGACCAGCAGATGGCTTAGTGGTTACATCACTGGACTCCCACATAGCTGACCACGGTTCAAGTCCCAGACCCAGTGACTGAAAATTGCACTGGGCACATCATGTGTGTGGCCCAAGATCCGAGGAGGAAAATGGAGGAGAAGGGGTTGTGGCATGGTCATCCCGTAACCTGGAGGGGGGTGGTGGTTTCTCACTTTTTCTCTCACTGTCTTGGTCTCTCTCTCTCTGGTGAGTACACATGCCCTATGGCAGAAACTTCTTAAAGAAAAAGAAAGTACAAATAATTTTATCCACTAAAATGATTAAAATCAAAGAGACTAACAAAGCCAGTTATTCAGAAGGATGTAGAGCGACTGATACTTTCATAGATTGCTGATAAGGATTTAGTATGGTGCAGATACTTTGGAGATCTCTTTAACATTTTTATAAAGTTAAACATTTGACTTGTGGCTCAGTAAGTACATTCTTATATGTTTATGTAAACTATTCACTGCAGCCTTATTCATAATAACCTAGAACCGGGAACAATGTGAATGTCCAACAGAAGAATAGATTGTGGTATGCTCATTCAGTGGAATACTATTAAGCAATAAAAAGGAACAAACCACTGCCATACACAACACTGTGACTGTAACTCAGGAACATTATGTTAAGTGAAAGAAGTGAGACGTGAAAGAGTACATACTGAATGATTTCGATTGCATGAATCCGTAAAACCCAGGAACACACAAAAGCATACACATTGGTGGCAGACATCAGAGAGTGGTTGCCTAGAGTGGGTGTGGGGAGCAAGGGAGAAGGAAGTGATATATCTGGAAATGGGCACAAAGGAAATCTCTAGGTCAGATAAAAAAGGAAGAAAAACGTGACTGCTCAAATGCAGTGGCTCAGATCCTCTCAGCAAAGTAGGGTACCAAAGTCATTCCTGAGCTCGATACATGAATGATTAGACTGGGAGATTAGAACAGCCTGAGAGCAGCTACTTTAAGGAATGTGGTGGGACTTCAACGAGAGAAAATGGAAATATTAATAAGCAGAGGAGAGAGGCCCTATTTGAAGCAGACAGTTTTGACAGTGTGACTGTGTCTCTGTGGAACCAGCCAACACATTTTTGTGATTACAGATGAATAAATTTGATAAGTCATAGTTAGGAAGTTGGGGAGACAGTTGGAGTCTATGGTCTTTGTGTCTTTCTGGAAACCTCTTCGAAGAGAGGAGGTTTGAACCGTGCCTCAAAGTGTCAGTCAGATTTTATGGGTAGAGAAAGAGCAGGTAAGATGCATTGGGTTAGTCAAACTTATCATTAATATTAACTCCACCTGTTGTTTTCATTTCTTTCATTTGGATACCGGAATGTTTAAAATGACATATATAGTTCACATTGTATTTCTCTTGCACAGTACTGGCTTGAAACAGGGAGATAAGCTGAGGCAAAAGAGGATGAATGCCTGAATTGGGACGATGGCAGTAGGGAGGGAGAGGAGCGATAGAATTCAAGAGAGATCTCTTAGGGCAGAATTAACTGGTCTAGGTTAGGGATTCCATTTGGTGGGCCAAGGGCAGGACATATTAAAGACTACTCTAAGTCTTCCAACTTGGGTAATATATATTGGGAGACACTGCCATATACTACTTTAGAGAAAATACAGGAAAACAAGAAGCAGATCCGCACGGGGCACAGGAGGAGAGAGTCACATGTACCGAATCCCAGGCACTTCTCACTTTTTATTTGGAGAGGTTTTTGCTATAGGGTGATGCACTCACCAGAGAGACAGAGAGACAGAAAGCGAGAAATCACCCCCCAAGGGGGATAGCCACGCCGCAGTCCCTTCTCCTCCATTCTCTGCTCAGGATCCTGGGCACGCACGCACATGCACCTGGCATGAGTTTTAGCCACCAGGTCTGGGACTCAAACCGTGCTCGGCTACATGGGAGTCCAGCGACATAGCCATTAGTTAACTGCTGGTCCCTATCATTTTTTTTTTTTTTTAAGAGAGATTTTTGCTACCGGGTGCATGTGTTTGTTGGAGAGAGAGAGAGAAGTCATCCCCCCCCCCCAGGAGATGGCCATGTCAAAGTCCCTTCCTCACTCTCCTCTCAGGATTTTGGGCACGTGCACACACACGTGCCCGACATGAGTTTTAAGCCGCCAGGTCCAGGATTCAAACTGTGGTTGGCTACATGGGAGTCCAGCAATATAACCATCATGCTATCTGCTGGTCTGGTCACATTCATTTTAATGTCTGCATATTGTGTAAGAAATTAACACCCAGGGTGTTATTCAGCTCCGTCTGAGATAAGTCAGCCAGAAAGAGACAGCATTAGGATTCAAACCCATAGTAGTAGTGTTTCTAAATGAATGACGGATAGTTTAAGTTCTATAGCGAGTCATGTATGCTTATCCTGAGTTAGGTCATGGGAATACTGTGCTATAAGTTGTAGGTTGCTGTAAGAATGGACAGACTGACCTTTCACAGTAATCAGAAATGGCAAGATTGATTTTGGAGAGATGATTCCTAACGAAATGCAAAATTAGCAAATCTGTACTATTTTTTTAAGTTCGAGAGAGAGATGAGCACCGTCAGCAAGGTCCTCTGCAATCCGTCCCCAGCCTTCCAGCCAGCCAGGATCTTGGGCACACCTGCCTGACCTGCAGAGGTCCATGGGGAACCCATCCCACGACCTTCTGTATGGATTCAGCATCACCTGAACAGTTCATTACCCCTGTTTCACTGAACCAGCCCCAAATCTGTACCACTTTATACAAACAAAGGGCAGTCAAAGGCAGTCCTATAGTAAACACTCGATAAATCATAACTGTTGCTGCATTTTGCTATCTCTTTTTTAAATTATTATTATTTTGGGGGGGGAGGTTTTTTGTTTTGTTTTGTTTGGTTTTTGTTTTTGTTTTTGCTATAGGGCATGTGCGCTTGCCAGACAGAGAGAGAGACAGAAAGCAAGAAATCACCCCCCTCCCCAAGGGGGATGGCCACGCCACAATCCCTCCTCCTCCGTTCCCCCTCTCGGGATCTTGGGCACGCACGCACATGCACCCAGCGTGAGTTTAAGCCACCGGGTCCAGGACGCGACCGCGGTCGACTACATGGAAGTCCAGTGACAGAGCCATTACGCTAACTGCTGGTCCCAGCATTTTGCTCTCTTGTAAGTGCCAAGGCCCAGGCTGTGAAGAGGAATCTATAATATCCTGACCGCAGGCCCACGACATAGGTTTTTGAATTAAATAAATAAATAAATAAATAAATAAAGCTACACTTTCTTTTCTTTGTCCTTTCTTTTTAAAGAAAAGAATAAACAGGGAACCAGCAGTTAGCATAATGGCTATGTCGCTGGATTCCCATGTAGTTGACCGCGGTTCGCGTCCCGGACCCGGTGGCTTAAAACTCACGCCGGGCGCGTGTGCGTGCGTGCCCAAGATCCCGAGAGGAGAATGGAGGAGAAGGGATTGCAGCGTGACCATCCCCCCTGGGGTGTGATTTCTCATTTTCTGTCTCTATGTCTCTCTCTGTCTGTCTGGTGAGTGCATGCGCCCTATAACAAAAACCTCTCAACAAAAAAAAAAGATTAAAAAAAAAAAAGAAAAGAATAAACAATAGATAGCCAGCTGGTGACATAGTGGTTAAAGGGGGTGGATCCTGCCTACTATGCAGTTCGAGTCTCGGACCCAACAAAATCACCAACGGAGAAATGGAGAAGGGCTCGTGGCATGACCCAGCAGGCGCTCTCTCACTTTGTCTCTGTCTCTCCAGCAAGCACACAATACCCTCTAATAAGTTTAAAAAAAAAAAAGAAGAATAGAAAAAAAATTCCTGTTTAGTTAGTTTATATTTTCTGGTACTATGTATTGGTAATACGATCTGTGTTTTGGATCATATAAATTTCTACTGAAAGGTTATTTACAAGAAACCATTAGTATGAGTATTTTAAGAATGTATATTTTCCCCTAGAGTATATCATTAACACAGAGACTGCAAAATTTCAGACATTGAGATATAATTATAAATTGCTATGAAACCAAAACCAAACCCATTCAGGCACAGGACAATTAGGAAAGATATGATCCTTTTTAAAACAAAGGCTTTGAATGGACTCTGGAGTGAGTGGCAGATTTGCATGTAACAGCATCTTTTATAAACAGCCTCAAACCAAAGATTACCCTTACAATGAGAACACTGCTATAAAGGCAGTGGCTTATCTGTGCTCTTGGTCTTTTCAGCCCCAGGTAAGTAGCCATAAATCTGGAGGAACATATTTATTTTTATTTTTTTGAAATGTATTTCTCCCACAAATGAGAAAGAGAGAGAAAAACAGATGCAGAAACAGGTAGTCCCAAGAGGGTCCTCATGTTGCAGTCCACCCCCAGCATCAGCCAGCTCTAGGTCATAGGCAAGTGTGTGCCCAGAATGCTCAGGAAGGTAGACGCGAGCCCCTGTGGGTTGGCAGGCAGACTGCTGCTTCACCGTGCACCACCATCCGGCCCTGGAGAAACATATTTAAATGCCAAAGATAGCCATATAAGACCTTAGTGTACTGAGTCACTTATTGGCAGAAGTGGTTACCATCATGGTAATCTCTGCATTTAATTAGTAATACTTCCATAAATGCATTACCCTCCAATAATTTCACTGTAGAGTTGTCCTTAGTGGCAGCCAATGTTGAGAAACCTACTCATTGGCAGATCAATTTACCTATTTTCAGGGCTCTGAATCTCCCTAAATTTAACTAAAATGAGATATAAATAATATGTATTTACAGTGACGTTGAAAAAAAAAATTAGAGGCCTTCAGTGTAAAGAAACTTCTTCTGGTGGCTTTAAAATGTGGTGGCCCGTAGATTTGAGAGACAGGTGTGAATTCATATCCCAGCTCAAATTCATTGTTGGTAGCTGCCTGATTCGTGGTTTCAAGTAAGTTTTAAGATCTTGTTGGAGGCTAAGGGTACCATAAAATGAATAATGTTTGTTAAGATTACAAACCTAGTTGGGCGGGGCGGTTGGAGAAGCAGTGAGAGCTTCCTATCATCCGTGTTTGTTCTAAGGTGTGGATTTGCTGATTCTGCTTAGGTCTGACATGAAAAAAATAGCTCCTTTACTGATCATCGTCTACTATCAGTTACAGATTGTGCCCCATGTTATTTCAATGAATTTCATTTTCCTTGTCTCCTGCGGTAGTAGCTATTAATCCACTTTTTCTGGACTAGGAAAATAAGATTTTGTGGTGAATTTCAAACGTAAGTTTGCCAGACTCTAAAGACATTGCTTCGTTTGTGCTTCTCAGCCTTGTCGGGATTGGAGTAGCGCTTATTTGAATAATAGCTGTTTTGGGAAGATAGCCAATCATGGATGTGTATATACTCTTATGAATTAGATAAAGTTATGACTTTGACAACATAAATTTATCACATCAATTTGCAATCATTTGGAAGACATTTCTGTATAATGTGCTGAGACGTTTTCAAGTATATGCCTCAGAATAAACAGTAAAGCGAGCTTTTTGACACAAGAATCAAATCCCTCAATCATATTTTTAGGAAAGCATCAAACCATCATAGTGATGAAATTCTGTGTAAGTGAAACCATCAGATATAACCATTTACAAGAAGAGGCAGGGATATTTATGAAAGAAATGTTGAAAATCTAGTATATTTGAGTTTTGCCTCATTTCCCACATAGAACGAATGACACAGATATTTCTGACTTCAGAACAGTGCATCAGCTAGAATCTCTGACTCTTCGTTCCTGGGGAAACCTGGTGCTAAACCATTCGTAGACGACCTGCTTCTGGGTCGGGGTTTCGTACATAGCAGAGCAGCTCCCTCGCTGCGAGTCAGCTCTCGACACAAGGGTTTGTAAAATTAAAAAAGAAAAAAGAAAAAAGAAAAGCAAAAAAAGAAAAAAGAAAAAAAGTCTCTGACTCTTTTTTCAAGGATTTGAAGATGGATTCTAGGGAAACAGATACAGGAGAGGGAGACTGAAGCTTTAAATCAGAATCAAATTTTTGCGCTATTTAATATTTAAAAGAAGGCTTATTTATAGTTTACTTCGAGTTATTCCCAAATGTTATAGTTTTATTTATTAATAAGGAAAAATATTGAGATTCATATTTTACATATCATTGACATGATTTTATTTAAGCAGAAATGTTTTACATTTGTCTTCACTGCTTGTTTTAAGCAGAAAACCTCTATTTTCTTGTTCAGGGATAAATAAATAGATGACAATAAAATATTAAAAACTAAACTGAATTCTTTTAAACGGCATTCAGGTCGAAGTATTTTTCATTTTATTTCAAACAGAAAAGTATTTTAATTCAAGAAAGACTTAGTTCTTCCACACCCTGCCTTTTTCTATTCATGGTTTATAGTGCTTTCTCATAATTTACCCAAACTCCCAAAATAACTCTTGAAGTTTATTTTATTTCGTTTCTTCTGTGAGACGGAGAGAGGCAGGTACCCCCAATGTTGTCTTGATGCCATGCACCATCCCCAGCTTCAGCCAGCTCCAGATCATGGGCACATGTATGAATGCCTGGCATTCAGGGATGTCTTTGGATGTGAACCCAGAACCTTTCCACGTGAGCCATTCATAGAGCATTCTGTCTTACTACTACACCACTGTCCGTTGTTCTCGCCAAAACTTTCTATTAGAAGAAGCATGGCAATTTAGTTTGGTTATGTGAAACTAGAAATTTATTTTTTCTATGCTTTTTTTCAGTCTTTTGAAATGCTTAGTCATGTCAAATTGATTCCCATATGTGAATTTCTGTTCTTATCCTAACTGCATTTACCATTATTTATTATTTATTCATTCATTAATTTATTCTCCACTTTATATAGGAACGAAACTCCTAGGAAGAGTTTTATGAATTGTCGTCATATGCCATACATTACTTTGTGCATGTATTTGTTGCCGTATCTACTAATCACATCTATGAAACTCCTTTGTTCCTTTGGAAATGAAGGGAATGTTTTAGTGAATTCTCCTGAGCCTCTATATAAAGAATGATTTTAAATGTTAAAGCTTTTATTGAGCCACTTATAGGTGCTATCTATTATATAGTTTAATTTAAACACCTTAAAAATATATTATTTTTGCCTTTCTAAGAGTAGTTGCAGGTGATCACATAGAGATAAAGCCTTACTTTTAATGGCAAGTAACCTTTTAATATATCTACAAAAGGTTACATTTTTGTTCCTTTTTTCACTTTGGTAGTAAGAAGGTAAGCTTCTTAATAACATTTATTTCAAAAGCAAAAATCTTTTTTTAAAGAATTACTTTTTATCTATTTTAATTTGACCAGAGAGGGCCAGAGCGAGTAAGAGAGGGAGAGCTAGAGCAAGAGAGAGAGCGAGAGAGAGAGAGAAAGCAAGCCTCCAGGTCCAGGACTCGAACCATGGGAGTCTAGCACCTTTAACCACCACACCACCTGCTGACCCTGTAAATCTTTTTTTTTAATAGCCAGAGGGCACATGCACTTGTCAGAGAGACAGAGAGGGGGGAAAGTATCCCTCTACTGGGGCATGGCCACACCACACTGTCCTCTCCATTCCCTCATCTGTCTGGGTGTTCGACATGCACACATATGCCCACAGTGTGTGTTTCAACCTGCCGTGGCCAGGATTCTAATTGCTTTCAGCCATGTGGGATCCAGCTCCCTTCACCTTTACTAGGCCATAAGGCTGGCCTTCAAAATCAAAAATCTTTACAGTGCAATGGTTGATGGTTTATTCTGCTCTCAGAATTACATTTTATTCTGGTCAGAGACAGAAAATCCTCTCTTTCCATTTACATCAATGGCTTTTACCAATAAGCCTTAAATCTGGCTATCCTGGTCCATGTTTTTGCCCCCATTTTTGTTCAACTTGAGGCTAATCTGTATGCTACAATTTTCACTTTTCTAATCAGTTTTGCCTTCTAAACAAAGGAAAAGAAAAAAGTTCTTAGTATTATTGTAAGTTTACTTTGCTTCTTTCATGAGAGAGCCCATGTACACATGCACAAAATAAAGAGAAAAAGAGAGAGACAGGAACCCTTAACACACCACAGTTCCCTTCTCACAGCCCTCCAGCCGGTCAAGATCTTGGGCACTTCCGCCTGGTGTGTCTCAGGTTAACCTAGGTAGGATCTGAGCTGGCAGGAGGCCACGCAGCCGCCAGCACTGCAGTTCAATGTGTCATGATAGCCAGCCTAGCTAAAGAAGTCTTCACTATTAATGAATCAGTTAACAAGTTCTTTACAACTGGTTGGCATAGAAACATAGCAAAATTGTATAGAAAACACACACACATACACACCAGGAATACAATGCAAACTGGGGAATTCGGAATCTGATCAGTGGATTCACTGGGAGAAACGAAGTGAAGGTACTCAGATCTCGGTATTGTTAAAACTGCATGTGAATCTGCACTTGTCTATATTACATTTTCAGTTAAAATGAACAAGCAACTAGATGGCAATTTTTTCCTAAAATAGGCAGAGAGTAAATATTTTAGGCTTTTCAGTAGTCATGAGGTAGAGATCCCATGTTATAGAGGCTGACAGAAGTCAGTACATAAATGAATGGATGAAACTGTTTTGACAGTAACACGTGGCAGCAGATATAGTTTGCAAATACCTGGGCTTTTTTTTTTTTTTAAATATGCTTTTACTGTTCCATCTATTACACCATTCAAGGAAAGAAAAATGGTAACAAAAACTAATTGTATATTTATAATGCCATTATTTGCAGCTTATCTTCTGTTTTTATAATTTTCTTAATTTGTATGATTATTTGTTTATGAAGAATAGCAGGTTTGTTTACTTGAGGTGTTCTAGAAAGCACACTTTAGGATCATGCTTCTCAATTTTGGGAAGTCAAAATAAGCTAAAATTACTTGTTTCAGAAAAACAAGAAATCCTTGTTAGAGCACAGTCTAAAGCAATTTAAGAAATAACACATTTCTATCCTAAGACTATCGTTTCTAAACATGAGTAGTAATCAGTTAAAGGGAAAAGTTCTTAGTTGAAATAGCTATTTTCTGTCCTTTTCCTCATACTTATCCATTGTGCTCCAGAGCTGAATGTCTTCTGGACAAATTTAGACTGTATGTATTATGTATGTAATATGTATTTAAAAGAATTATTTAATTCCATTTATTATTACTATTATTTTTTTAATTTGACCAGAGAGAGAGAGAGAGAAAATGCGAGCTGCCAGATCTGGAACTCGAACTATGGTTGGCCATGTGGGAATCCATTGCCTTTAACCACCACACCATCTGCCGGCTCCTGGACTCTGTTTAATTACTCTCATTTTCAGACTGTGATAAAGCATTACCTTGAGCAGATTTCAGCTTTAAATAAAAACACACTCTGGCTTATCTTTATACAGTGTTAAGAAAACTCACTACACATGATTTTGATGTTCATCCAGTAAGTTATTTTTTTGTTGCTATTAACTTTTGCCTTCTCTGCATGCTGCTACATCATGAGTATAGTTAAACAGTAAAATATGAGGCTCAGTTCTCTATCAGTACCGAACTTTTTATCTTAGTATGTTTCTTTTGCCTTGTGCTTATTCATCTGTTTTTAATGTGAATGGCTTATGTGCAAAAACATCTTGAATGTGGGATCAAAAGAAAAGAATTTGCCTTAGAGAGACATGTATTAAGTCTTCACTCAGTGCTGTGGAGTGTTACAAACAAAGATGGACTTTGCTATTTAAAAGAAGAGACAGTGCAAACACGACAATGCACTGCTGAGAAAAAAAGACATTTTCCAGCTCCTGTCATTTAACCGAAATGTATAAGTCAATCCTGTATAGATTTCCAGGATGAGCATGATTAAAGCCAAATAGGGTTAATATGATGAGGTCCTGTGACTTAAAGTAATTTTAAGAGATAAGAGATATTTCTGCAAATATTTTGAAAGTTCTATGCTTGACCCCCCTTTTTTAGCCTACTCTTTATTTAATATGTTGCTAAGACTGATCAGTTTATTCTACCTCTTAATTGTCTCTTGAATCTGACCCTACATCTTTATCCCCATTGCTAGGGATTTTGTTTATGCCCTCAATACAATATTGTAAATATGCTAATTCTCATCACCTACCACTCACCAACTACAGCACCGAACACACACCCACAATCTATCTTCAATACTGCTGTTAAAGTAATCGTGAGGGACAAGTAGTTGGCCTAATGGCTATGTCTCTGGACTCCCATGTAGTCGACCATGGTTCGAATCCCAGACCTGGTGACTTAAACTCACCCTGGGCACATGTAAGTGCGTGCCCAAGATCCCAAGAGGAGAATGGAGGAGAAGGGATTGCTGCGTGGCCATACCTCCTGCCCCAGGGGTGATTTCTTGCTGTCTCTCTGTCTCTCTCTGTCTTTCTGGCAAGTGCACATGCCCTATAGCAAAAACCTCTCCAAAAAAAAAAAAAAGTAATCTCCATGCAATACATCTCCCACCTTGTTCATTGACTTAAAACCATTCAACAACTTCTCATTGCTAATACCATAATATGCTAGTGCTGCAGCATAAAACACAGTCCATCAGCATCTATCCTGCCCATTGTTTTGTTTTTTTTTCCTATTCCATCTTACTTTCTTCTCTATTTTATTGTTTGTTTGTTTGGTTGGTTGGTTTTTGGAGAGATTTTTGCTATAGGGCATGTGCACTCACTGGAGAGACAGGAAGCAAGAAAAAAAAAAAACCATGAGCAATGGCCATGCCACAGTCCCTTTTCCTCCATTCTCCTCTTGGGGTTTTGGGCACACAGGCACACATGCCCAGCATGAGGTCTAAGTCACCAGGTCGGGTCTAGGACTCGAACCACAGTTGACTACTTGGGAGTCCAGAGATGTAACCATTATGCCATCTGCTGGTCTCTGCTTGTCTCTTCTTCATTCCAACACACATACACACACACATGCACACACACACCCTTTATGCTGTGGTTCTTCTGAACTATTGCTTCATTGTGCTTCCTGTCACTTCAAGGCCTGTTATCCTGGAGCCTTCTCGGCCTGAAATAGGCATCCTCTATGGCAACCCAAGCATCCTCTTGTCAGAAAGCTCTCCGTGAACCGTTCAGACCTCAGCATAGCTCTTCTCAGGTTATTTACTGTCGAGTACTTGATCACTATGCATGTTTGTATACTCAAGAATGAGAAAATAAAAATAAATAATCAAGCTTTGAAATCATATACAGCGATAGCACTAACGGAACACTAGGTATCTGTTTCACTCATTTGAATTACTCGGATCTATTGTAGAAAGGACCTGAAAAGCCCCTCTTCTGTAATATCGTTGTAGCGAAGGAGTAGATGTCTAAAGTGAGGGACCAATCTCCCTGTGCATCACGTAGGAAACTGAAGTGGTTCATTTCAGATACAGAATGGAGTTCTCAACCGTCAAGTGGATCTACTACATTAATAACAGGAAATTCAATTAATCTGGAAAAAAGACAGAAATGTGGGGCATATATTTTTGTTAACATAAATGTCTATGGTTTCACACATATAGATAACATTTCTTTTATCTAGTTTAAACTGTCTTTATGATTCCTCAAATACCCAGAAGAAACTTATGAGGTAGCTCACATAAATAACATACAAACATTTCTAAACCATTATTAACATATTGAAACCCTAATTTTGGGAGGGTGTCTCTATTCTTATGTTCAAGTCTTTGCTTTAATGTCTTTTTTGGGAGTGGGGAGGGAGATTTTTGCTATGGGGTGTGTGCGCTCACCAGAGAGACAAAGTGAGAAATCACCTCCCGGAGGGATGGCCATGCCACAGTCCCCTCTCCTCCATTTTCTCCTCTTTGGATTTTGGGCACACACACACACACACACACACGTGCCCAACATGAGTTTTAGGCTACCAGGTCTGGGGTTCATACCATGGTCAGCTACTTAGGAGTCCAGCGACATAACTGCTATGCCATCTGCTGGTCCCTTAATGTCTTTCTTTAAGAATTATTTTCATTTAATTTTATTTGTTATTATTAATTTTCAGAGGTTTTTACCTTAGGACTTGTGTATTCGCCAGAGAAAGAGGCAGAGACAGTAGGAGTAGAAGTGAGAAATCACCCACCACCCCACAGGGATGTCAGTGCCACAACTTCTTCTTTCCCCTCCCACAGGGATGTCCATGCCACAATTCCTTCTCCTCCATTCTTCACCTGGGATCTTGGGCATACATGCACACGCACCCAGCATGAATTTCAAGCTACTAGGTCTGGGACTTGAACTGTGCTCAACCATGTGGGAGTCCAGCAACATAACCTCTACACCCACTTATTTATTTATTTATTATTTATTTATTTATTTATTTATTTATTTATTTATTTATTTATTTATTATTTTAATTTCACTAGAGAGAGGGAAAGTGAGAAAGCAAGCAGTCAGATCTGGGACTCAAACTGCAGTTGGCCATGTGGGAGTCCAGCACCCTTAACCACCATGCCATCTGCCAGCCCCAGTATCTTTTCTTTAAGGCCTATTGACTCAACTCTTCAGTCCCTTCCCCAACAATTTCCACCCCTCACCATGCTTTCTATTTTGTCATTATCATCTTGTATGGTATTTATTTATTGATTACGTTTACTGTGTATTCTCTTATCTCCCCGCCCTTCTCTCCTCTCCACATGTTATAATAGAAGTTCTACAAGGGTAGATATTTTAAGATTATCTGTTTTTTGTTTGTTTTTTAGATTTTTTTCCCAAAGAGTGTGTGTACTTACTGGAGTATGACAGAGAGACAGAAAGTAAGAAATCGCCCTCTCAAAGGGGATGGCCATGCCTCATCCCTTTTCCTCAGTTGTCCTCTTGGGATTCTGAGTATGCACACACATGCGCCCAGCATGATTTTCAAGCCCTCAGGTCCAGGACTCAAACTGGGTCAGCCATGTAGGGGTTCAGCACCTCAATCACCACAATACCTGCTGGCCCCTGATTGTCTGTTTTTAGCTAATGTATCTCTTGTGCTGTTGTAGGTGCCCCATAAATATGTGTGGAATGAATGAGTGAACCATTTTCAAATGAGTTTCTTCAGCTCCATCCTTAAAATATAATCATCACACAACACCCAGATTGCTGACACATTGTCCTTGCACCCTGAAAGAGAACCCAGGTTAATTTTCTTCTGACTTCTTTCCTCATAATAAGCCTTTTCAAGGACTAGATATGACCTACTAAATCAAATACAATTCTTCCACTTGGAGTTTTAAGTCATCACTTGGCCAACTGTGTCTATCCAGAACTAACTAAGTTGCTGGTCAACCCAGGGCCAGTAGTGACCTTCATACTCTTCCTTATGATTGCCACTTTCATGCTGCTCTCTCTTCGTGTCTCCCTTCAAAGTATAGCCTCTATTTCACCTTCTAGACTAACTCCAGCACAAAATGAATGTTTCCTTATTTACCGTCCTCATGTGATTCGAAAGTTATTTGCAGCTGCTTGAGATTTGTCATCTAGCTGCGTTAGAGCTGTTAAGTCCTCTCTCCTCAATTAAGGCATAAAGTCCTTTTTAGGCCAGTAAACCTGCCCTCTTCTGTATCTCCACAGTGCTTACACACTATTGGATAAATACATTTGGACATGTAGCTTGGTAGCAGTAAAGCATTGTTGGTTCAAAAAGGAGAAGAAAGTTATGAAAAGGAAGAGTTGGTTGAGTGCAGGATAGATTGTAGTGGAGACAGTTAAAAGACAAAGAGTTCTACAGTTTTTTGTAGGTCTCACATCTAATCAACAGAAACAGATTTCTATTTAACTTAATAAATGAGAGTGGACTGGTCCATGGCTTTAGTGGTTAAGGGAGGTGGATCTTGCATGGCTGTCCATAAATAAACTAACAGCACACTTGTTGATGATTAAATATAAAGGATCAGAAAGAGTAAGAGTCAAAACATATCACCAAACTTTTGGATGGAAAATGGTGATTTCAGTAGAAAAATGATACAGTTGAGGACGGCGATGGATTGAGCAGAGTGTATGAGACGATGATGAATTCCCTTTTGGACAGAAAATGCACACGAAGAAGACAAGACATATGTTTTCTTCAAAAAAAATTAAAAAAAAAAAGAATATAATGACATTACATTGTCTACAATAGATTTTTTTTTTTAAAGATTTTTGCCAGAGGGCACATGTGCTACCTGAAGGAGACACAGGGAAAGTTAGAAATCACCCCCCCCAGGCCCAATGGCCATACCACAGTCCCTCTCCTCTATTTTACTCTTGGGATTTGGGATACAGGTGCACATGTGCCTGGTATGATTTTTTTCAAGTTGCTGGGTCCAGGATTCAGACTTGCGATAGACCATGCGGGAGTCCAGTGCCTTAGCCACCATGCCACCTGCTGGTCCAATCTACAATAGCTTTTTAACTGTTTAAGCATTCAAACCTGTGTCCACAGATTTGAAAACCGTTCTTCCCTTCACCCCACCATACGTGTGCTCTCTGGATTAATGTTCAGGGATCATACTTGACACTTGACTATTAAAATCACAGTTTATTTTAAGGCAAGGTTGTTAGGGTACTCTGGTATAAGGAAAGTTAATTGAAACGTTCATACAAGTGTAATTTTGTAATAATTCTCTTTTCAAATTTAACGGATCAGTACCTGCTATGGGGGAGGGACACACCGGGAAGCAATTTACCTTGGAGAAGGCAGAGATGCAAGGGATGATTTTTTTTTCCTTAGAAAATTACACGTGGTTGAGGTTTATTGTTGCTATGTCTGTTTCTGTTGTTTTTATCAGGCTATAGCTATGCTCGAGGTCCATTAGAGAACAGAAATCAAGTCTTACCAGTCTTGATTTTTTTTTTTTAAAGTTTAAAAAAGAGGTTCAAATGCACTTTATAGCCTAGGGAGTTTAATTAAAGTAAGTGAGAAGTACTTTTTTGAGAACAGTCATTTCTTTTACTGTGACACTATTAATAATGTAGTGTAATGCTATTTTGGAAGTTTGGTTCCTTCCTTGCCTTTTGTCTTATTCTTACTCTTTTCTATATTCGAAATGAAAGGAGAATGAAGGACTAGAAGAGGGTCCTCTACTGAATTTATTGTCTCCTGTGCACGGCATCATGTCTACCTCGGCTGTAATTCTTTGAAGAAACGCTCCATCCGAGCTCAGTTTTCCCCCCCTCCCTTTCTCTTGTATTGTGAATTTCTTTTACCAACAACATTGGCAGGGTTCTTGAGGAAGATTTTTTTTTTCTTTCAATTAGGATGAAAACTAGATCATGATGTCACCGTTTCATCAGGAGTGTAACTTCCCTTTTTGACAGCTCCATTAGATCTGCCCAGTTATAAATCTTCGTATTTCTGACTTGCCTTGAAATCAGAAAGTGTTTTCATTACGCTAGTCTTTGTGAGCAACAAGCATGAATGTAGACCTGGCAGACGTCAGAGCCCTTTTGACGAACTTATCTGTTTTAACTCAGTGCCAGGGCAGACGATTTACTGCATTAAACCTGATGATTTGGCTTTGATTGCTAATTATGTATGGTACATTTTTGAGTGTAAAGAATGTTTCTGAGGTCAGTTTTCATTTTCCCTTGTGTAGTAATGTGTATAGTTTAAATTTTACAATATTCATTGTTTCAAAGTTTATTAGTATTTTTTGTGAGGATATCTGCTATGTTGCTGAATTAAGTATTTAATTGCATCTGTCATTTGATGTTGAAGAGTATTTTTAAGTCACATAATATAGGTAAGGTGTGCTACCTCTGCCTTGCATTGCATATAAAGCAAATTAAATATATGAATCTAAATTATATTTTAGTCTTTTCTAATACTCAAAACACTTAAATTACCCAGTATTTAAACAGATTTGATTTTGTTTTGAATGTAATGTATGAAATTGTTTGACTTTATTTCAATGACTTCACAAAAATGTAACCATGGTGTTGTGTGGCCAAAGTAAGAAATGGAAGAGTTAACCATTCTTTATAAATACAAAGGCCATTAACTTTTTTCCTATTTTATTTTATAATTTCTTATTTACATTTAATTTTTGTGCATCTTTGTGGGGTATAATATGAATTTTCAAACCCCATATGTTGTGTGCGATAATCAAATCAAGGATAATACCTATTTACCATTTTCAACAAAAGAACTCCACGTTATTATGTGTGCTGTTAATTTTTGCTCTACTAGTTTTTCTTTATGGCTTTATTTTGAGATACACACACACACACACACACACACACATGCACACTCATGATTGGCAATGTCTTTGTTTCACTCGGTTGTGGTATGCTGTTCCACAACCCATTTGCCCTGTCTGCCTGCATTCCTGTGTCTGTTAAATGCTTTTCCCCCACCAAGCCATTAACTTTTAATAATGCTGTCTCTAATATTTGTCCGTAAATTGTGATGATAATCTAAGACAAACCTATGAGGGTGTGCTTTGTAGAACTGTTTGAGTTGATAACTCTAATTATCCCTTAAGAATGTTCAGAAAAATATCTTACACTTATGTTAACAACTGGTGTAAGTTTATAAAATAACCTACCAACCGCAAGATGGACAAAAAGAGGAAAGATATCTATAGAGTATTTTTTTCTTTCTTGCTTCCTTTCTTTCTTTTTAAATCACTACTTTTAGAGATATTTTTACTCTAAAACTTTTTTGTTTCTTAGTAATGAAAAGAGATGTACTGGCTTCAGAAAATTTAAAAAATGAGACAAAAGTGAAACTGAAAATGTTAAGCTCCTATAAACATGTTATAAAGCTGGAAAATGACATAGAAAGTATTTCTTCTGGGCCAGCGGGTCGTGTGATGGTCAAGGTACTGGAATTCCCACATGACCAACTATAGATCGAGCCCTGGACCTGGCAGCTTTCTCTCTATCTCCCTCTATTCTCTATCTCTCTGCCAAAACTCATGTGAAAAAAATAAATAAATAAAAAAGAAATCTTTTTTTTTTAAAAAAGGAAAGTACTTTTTCATCTGTGTTCCTCTATGTAAAATGCAGTGCGGTTTCCCTCTAAGGGGAGAACGTTTCAAGTGTCATCGTCCGGTTGGGATCTTCCCCCAACCTTGACCTTGTAGCACACTGACCCACCCAAGACACAAAACAAAGCAAACATTTCTTTAATTTAGACTCTCTTCAATCCTATCTTTTTATCTTTTTTTTTTTTTTAATTTTGTCACATATGTGTGCACTCGCCAGGGAAACTGAGAGAGAAAAAGGGAGACAGAAAGTGAGAAAGCACCTATAGGGATGGTCCTGTCACAATCCCTTTTCTTTTGTTTCTCCCTCCTTTTGGGATTTCAGGCATGCACGCACAGTGCCTGTCCTGGCTCTCAAGCCACGGGTCCAGGACTCAAAGAGAGCACAGTTGGCCATGTGAGATCCAGCTGTCTTAGCCAGCACACCACTGGGTGGCCTTACAGTACTGTTTTGAAACTACAACAAAAGTAATGATTCCTATATAAGTTAGCTTTGGAGTCATACACCGTAACCCATTTCAGATTTCTTAGTTTTTCTGGACTTTATCCCCACATGTGAAACACATAGCTGTGAGAATAAGTGAGATTATATGTGTTGAACACATAGCATCATGAGTTTAATAAACTCTAGTAAGTCTAACTCTCCACTCCCCTCAACTGCTTTTGTACTTAGGCTCTATATAGATCTATTGAGTCTAGATTTTTTCATAATTTGTATTTAGAGTTACTGGGTAATTAATTTACTTATAACCAACAACAATAACAACAACAAAAAAACCCAGAAAATAGAAGAAAAATATGTGAGTCCTTCCCCCTCCCCCCCTTTTTTTTTAAAGTAAATAGGTTTGTCTTTTAAACACATGGTATTTTTGGGTATCAGGGGTTAAAGGAATTATTGTAGACTGGATATGGACGTGTTGGAATGCTTTACAAAATCGATTCTAGCTAATGGAGAGAATGTTTTTAAAGTGAACTATTGCCATTCCTTCAGCGAACCACATACAGCAGAAAAACTTCAAGTAAACACGAAGGAGAGACAAGCTCGTCCTTATAGAATTAATGAGAATTGCAGTGATCTGCCACAGGGAATTAGAATGTGAAGAACCTCTTCCATGCACATTATTCCCTGATGTCTAGAACCAGATAAGTAGTCTCTAATTTTAAATATGCAATTATCCAAACAAGATGAATGTGCAGGACAGAGCTGGATGAGAATGTCGATCTTAATGTTAATATTTTTATTCTTCTTCTTAATAGACATAGAGTTGGCAAAAGCCAATGGCTGTGAGATCTCTAACAACCACAGCTAACTCGGGAGAGACCCAGCCAGGCTTATCTTACATCAGCCATGGAGATGCGACCCAAGGGAGACACATCCCAGAATAAGCTCTATGCCGTGGCCCTTTATAATGTAGTTGATCGGTTGTTTTATCTTGCTTACATTTATATTTTGTGAAATCCAAAAAATAAAGCATAGAAAACTTGAGACTTAGAGTTAGCAGCCAAATCTTTAAATTGTGTATGAATGTATGTGTTTAAGCATTATACGATTTTTTGAAAAGTAGAAAAAAAGAATCACCCATCCACCTAATAGTATAGGTAAAAGCAACGAGCGTAGCGAATATATTAGTTTATGTTCATGGCCAAGAAAACATGCCAAAAATAAAGAACTGACTTTTTTTTTTCACTTTCATCTCCCTAGTTTATATATACATAAGATTCTCTTATCATTTATGGCTCTCTAATACATAGAAATGACTATATTCAAACTGTTCGAGTTTCACAATTTTTGAAATTAAAATCACAACACTAGACTTCATTTTAAAATAAATTAGCAGGACTGGCAGATGGCATGGTGGTTAAAGACACTGGACTCCCATATGACTGACCATGGTTCAAGTCCCGGACCAGGTGGCTTGTTTTTTCCTCTCTCACTGTCTCTCTCTTTCTCTCTCTGCCTCTCTCCCCGTCCCTCTCTGGTCAAATTTAAATGAATAAATAATAAAATAATTATTAAAAAATAAAATAAAATAAATTAGCAATTATATTGTATTTTTAAATGAAACATACAGTTTTGCAGCACAAAACAAGTCACCTTTCAACTGCTGATGTGTTCTGTATTCATTTCTCATATATTTTTCCTTACCAGGCTGATAACGTACATGTTTACTGATGCAGGTTCTGTGAGCATATTTTTCCTATATTATAATAATGTGATTTACCAAAATATTTAGGTTAAAATGAATATGTGCTAGGCTATGTGCAAATGGGAATGCCACAGATTCAAGTAGGTTTGTTAAATTGATAAATAAATTCTAATAATATAAGTTTACGTCAATGTTAAGAATCATTATGATTTTCAACAGAAGGGCATATTTATTGTAAACCCCAAGCAATCTTTCTGAGACCTGAAAAAAGATTTGCGAAAACAGCCTGCAATAAAAATCACACACGCTTCATAAAACTCTACTTGATAGATATCACTTGCACCATTAAGAACTAAACGACAAAGGATGTAATTTCAGTTCTGGCATGCAATATTAATCGAAAGCCTTTAAAACATCTCGCTGATGGGAACTATGACAACGTGACATTGAAGAATTATGAGCTGAAGACATCTATCTTCATCAGATTTCCGAAGTAAATGCCATAAAACATAAAGTTGTTTCATTCATCTTTACATTTTCACGTGTTTGGATGGGAGTATTGTTTTCTAATGTGTTGCTTTAGGTATCAAGAATACAAACTTCGTACCTAAAAAATCCAGCTTGGTGCACAGGGTTGAAGCTCATTTTCCTTAGCACACTCTGCATACACGAGGAATTGTTTCTGTAAAAATGTACACTCTTT
>NW_006210031.1:289211-308495 GCF_000334495.1 Tupaia belangeri chinensis | reverse complement strand
TATCTTTCATGTTAGTGCTGTATTATCACAGGTTAACACTGTAAATATTGAGATTTTCTAAATACCACTAGGCTTATATATTTGTCTTATAAATTTAGAAATGAGAATAGAGCATTTTAAAAAATCTCCCTAGATGTCCCTGTGGAAAGAAATTATCTTATGGGAATATTAACACATTTCATCTTCTTTTGCCTAAAAATGTGTGGTAAAAACTTGTACTACTTTCTTTAAATAAATGAGAAGAGTCTAGATATTAAGATCTTACATTAGAATAACACTCACTTATGAAAATAGTAGCACATTTATACCTTGTAGTCCTTTGAACACTTCTGTGCAGAATCGATTATTACCCCACTTTATAGATCTGAGGAATAGGAGAGTTTAGAATAGAGACTTGATTTACATCGTCACTAAGTTTAGGGTAGTGATCTGGAAACCAGGTGTGACAGACTGAATGTGTTCTTCAAAATTTACATATTGAAACTCTAGCCGACCATGTGACTATATTTGGAGATGGGCCTCTAAGAAGTAATGAAGACTAAGTGAGGTCAGGAGGGTCTAGCCTGGGATTAGTGTCGTTCTAAGAACAGACCCCAGAGAGCTCACTCCTGCAGGCCCCATCCCCCTTCTTGTTGTGTGAGAATACGTTAAGAAGACAGCCCTCTGCAAGAAACCAGCCTTGCCATGTCTTGATCTGGAACCCCTAGCTCTAAACTGTGAGAAAGTAACTTTCTGTTACTGAAGCCACCCACTCTACCATATTTTGTTAAGAAAGCCCAAGCAAACTGATAGGAGGCTAATAGATCAAGTCTTCTGTATTCTTCTCACTGTCAATCCAGTGTTCATTTATCTTTCCTTGGACGAAAATAAACTGGCAGATCAAGAAAGATCAGGAGGAACCAGCAGTTAGCTAATGGCTATGTCGCTGGACTCCCACGTAGTCGACCGCTGTTTGTGTCCCGGACCCAGTGGCTTAAAACTCATGCCGGGTGCGTGAAAACAGTGGTCGTTGACCTCTCAAACAATGATAGTATCTCACATTTCTTTTTTTTGAAGAGTGATTTTATTTAACTTTATTTGTTATTATTATTATTATTACTATTATTTTAATTTGACGAGAGAAAGTGAGAAAGCAAGCTCCAGGTCTGGGACTCGAACTGCAGTTGGGCATGTAGGAGGAGTCCAGCACTTAACCACCACACCACCTGCTAGCCCCAGCACCTCACATTTCTATAGCACTTAGAGTTTATTGAGCTCTATCATGTCTGTGACCTCATTTTGATATTGGTCTTTATAATATCTACCTAATTCAACATTTTTTCCATTGTACCATCCTGCCCTCCATAGCTGCTCAAATCAGTAAGGTGTTAGAAAAATACATATTGGGAAGAGACTTTCGGCCTCTTCAGTTTTTACACACATCTATACACACACAGATTTTTCCACAATTGTTAGTAACAGTGAAGGGAATTAAGCAAATGTGCCTGTATGAGGGGAATTTTTTTTTAAATATGGAAACTATTTATTAAGCTATTATACTATTTAAAATACCACTTAAAGAGACTACAAACATTACAGCATTCAGAAATTTTAGGTGAAATTTTTCAAAGGTAAGGGTTTTTTTTGGATCAGCATGTATAAAACTCAGCAGCAAGAAGATGCTTCTTTATAGATTTTCAGTTGATGAGACTCAATTTCTGCTGGCGCTTGGAATGTTTTCAAAGCTCATGGACAGTGAATATTATGAAAAACTTATGTTAGCATAAACTACAACTGTTAACCCCTCTTTTAAAAAACTATTTAATTTTATTTGTTATGATTATGATTATTGTTATTTTAATTTGACCAGAGAGACAGAGAGAGAGAGAAAGGGAAAGTAAGAAAGCGAGCTGTCAGATCCTGGACTTGAACCACACTACCACGTGAGAGTCCAGCTCCCTAACCACCACACTATCCACTGGCCCTACTTTTTCCCTTTTAATCAAAGAATATCATTACACAGTTTCTACTTAATAGATCACTCTATCCATTTGCCAAAATGGGAAGGATATTGTGGTGTAACTTTCATAAAAACAAAACAGTTCTAAGTGTTAAAGATGCGTTTTGGTTTTTCACGTAATTGTTATTATAAGCACTTTTAATATGGAAGTCTGATGTAAATTTAAATTTGATACAAAGCGATTTTCACTATCTGCCTTAAGATGTTAATAGTTACAACATAGGATAACGTTTCTTTAAAAAGATAAAACACTTTAAAATGTTTATAGCATAAGATAATATGGTGGAATATTCAGGGCATGAATTAATATGGTGGGTGTTTTCATTAATATTTGTGTTTGAATATATATGTGCATATGTATTCATACACACATATATGTGTGTGTATGCGTTTATGTAACACTGATGATAATGTGTTGGGGCTTTTAATTACTTTTCATTTTGTTTTATTGCCAAAGGGCACATGTATTCACCAGAAAAATAGAGAAAGAGAAAGCACACCCAATGGGGGGCGATAGTGCCACAATCCGTTTTCCTCCACTTTTCTGTCTTGTTAGGATTTGGGGCACATACATGCCTGCTCTGTTGTCATGCTGACTGGATGGGACACGAACCATGGCCAGCCTCATGGGGTGAGGCTTTATCTTCACCACACTTAAGCTCTGTACCATGGGGCCATGCCCTTAAACTTTTAAAACTAATAACATAAGCTAATATATTTTTTGGATTTTATTATATTATTACATAAAATGAAGAGAATTTTATGGCTGAAAAATCTTTTTGCTTTTCTTTCAGTGTCTCTCATCCTATTCTCTCCTCCTTTTATTTTATTTTATATTTTATTTTATTTTATTTAACAGGGGAAAGAACTAAGGCTCAGAAGAGAATCGATTTAGGGACTAACAGATGGTGTAATGGTTACTTTGGTGGACTCCCACGTATTCGACCACGATTTGAGTCCCGAACCAGTGGCTTAAAACTCAGGCCATGTGCGTGTGTGCCCAAAATCCCAAGAGAAGATTGCAGGAGTATGGACTGCATCATCGGCCATCCACCCTGTAGAGGTTGATTTCTCACTTTTTATCTGTCTGTCTCTCTCTCTCTCTCTGACAAGTGCATGCACCCTATAGCAAAAATCTCTCTCTCTCTCTCAGAAAAAAAGATGATTTATGTGAAGAAGCATCAAAAATTATGAAAATATGTATTTTGAAAAATTGTGCATGAATTTTAATTTTTAAAGACTTTTTGCTATAGGGTGTGTGTACTTCTCAAAGAGAAAGAGAGACAGAGATAGAGAGAGACAAAGTGAGATATCATCTCTCAGGGCAGTTAGCTACACTGTTCATTCTCCCCTTGGGATATTGGGGACATGCACACGTGTCCAGCTTGTTTTTCAAACTACCAGGTCCAGGACTCAAACCATGTATTGGCCATGTGGGATCCAACTGCCTTATTCTCCACCTGGGCCTCAAGTTATTTCCTGTGTCATAATAAATTCATACTTTTTTTTATTTTTGCCCAGGATGTAATGTAGTTTTGTTTAGTTATTTAGAGCACTCAACCCTGTGTCTTCTGTTTTCTTTCCTAGTTCACCAGACATTTTCTTTGTGATAGAATATGTTACTTAAAAAGCATAACAAATTTTGCATTGTTTGGAATATTTTACTTGCTTTTAAAAATCCGTTATAAGCCAATTGTCACACAGTAACAGCTTTTAGTTGTCTTCTAGCCTGTTCTTATTCATGTTACAAATATGTGTTTTGTTTATGGATATGTAATGTACTCCACTGAAGTCAATCAAATTTAATTGAAGTAAAATAAAATGCTCATTAGTAATAAGGAGAGAGAGAAAAGTGTTTTTATTATTTGTTAGTCTGTTGCAGACAAATCAAATGAAAATTTGAAATGTGACAGTTCTTGTCCCAATCATGACAGTAAAGTAAAGAACTGTCATGACTGGGACAACTTCATCCCGTTTTGCTTACTCTTTCAGGCTAAATATTTTTAAATGGGTAGAAGGATATCGGGAAACATATATAGAGACATTTTGAAAGTATTTTTATTCAGTTTCCTATGCATGTATAACAGATGTTTTATATATGTTTCTGTTATAAATAATTATGCAGAAGGATTCCATACAGGATAGTATGTTTGTAGAATTACTAATGTCAGCTACATAATAAAGTACTTTAATAAGCAAAACCCAGCAGTTTACACTTGTTTCCATCCTCTAAATAGTTTCGGGTGCTTGATATTTAGATTAACTATACACTTTTTGACAGCAACCTTAGAAGCCAAAATAATATCCTCAAAGAGAAGTTATTGCCATTCAAGAGAAGTTTATCTTTTGGGGCAGGCAGATGGCATGGTGATTAAGGTACTGGACTCCCACATGGCTGATCATGGTTTGAGTCCCAGATCTGGCAGCTTACTTTCTCACTTTTCCTTTCTCTCTCTCACTGACCAAATTTAAAATTATAACAATAAATAAGTAAAATTAAATAATTATCTTTTTAAAAAGAAATAAGCTACCTTTTAAATAAAACAACCAAAATTGCTGCTATCCAATAACAAAAGAAGAATACCAGAGATCATTCTTATGAAATGGGAAAGAGAGGATTAAATATATGATCTGTGTATTTTTACAGCCACAATCACGGTAGTAGAAAGCTGTTTAAGTATTCTGCTCTTGCCTTTAGGAACCCTTTCTAGATATATATAAAGATTTTTTCTTTTAACTACTCACTTATATATAAGCTCTCTTATCTTTCTGGTATGGAGTGATTTTCCTGTGTCCATTTTCCAGTTCACAGGTACTTTCTATAGATGTTTCTAATATACTTTTTTAACTATCCAATGAAATTTCAATTTCATTAGCTACATATTTCCTATGAATATACATTCTACTTTTTTTCAAAAGTGACTTTTTTCATAGTCTCTAATTTTTGTTATAAATTTCTTTTAAGATATTTTAAAGAAATTAACTTGAGGGACCAGCAAGTGGCATGGTGGTTAAGGGTGTTGGACTTGAGTTCCGGACCTGGCAGCTTGCCCTCTTACTTTTCCTCTCTCTCTCTCACTCTGTCCCTCTCTGGTCAAATTAAAATAAATAAATAGAGTTAAATAAAATAATTTTTAAAAAGAAATTAACTTTAAACTTAAATTTTACCTGATGGTTATACTATCTGAAGTTTTAGGGAAGATAAACTCCTCCTATTTGCTTTGTCTATTGATTATAGCACAAGTCAGAATAGTACTCTGCAGTTTTGTCATTTTATTCTATAAACTCATTGAAAACAGGATTTTATTCCTGGAAATCCTCTGTAATTGGATTGAGAACATAGTCTTCTAAAAATGTTTTGCATTTACTTCTGCCAGGTGCCCCAAGCAGAAGCACTTCTGACCCAGGACTACTTTGAATACTAATTTCTTGGCTTTGGGTTCCAGAACCATACCGACAGTATACATTTCAATCTCATACTCCAGCTCCAGGAAGGCCTAGGCCAGTAGTTAAATTTCAATTTATTTTTCCTTCTCCCACCTGAAGCTAAAGGCAATACAGAAAAAAATATTTATTTTTACTTTGCAGTGAGATGATTTTTAAAGTCTGGTGTTTAACTGAGGGTATAGCACTTCTGGAGTCTAGGCATTATCTAGGGGTCGCAGGTACAACTGAGGCATTATCTCTTATCTCCTCCTTGTACATTTAAACGGTTACAGAGACTGGCAAACCTCAGAGAAGCTGCAGTGTCAGTTGATGTACTGTCAGCATTTTTTCTTCTTTTGTTTTCTTCTCATCCTTTCATTCCAATTCAGTTATATTAATCTAAAGTACTTGTGGGCTGAGATCAGTGGCTGATTCATTCACTATTATATCTTCAGTGCCTAGAACAGAGCATGGCAAATAATAAACACTGAATAGATATGCTTCATGATTAATCCAAAGACATTTGTTATATCGGACCCCTGAAAAGTCGTGATACAGCTTTGCATAGAAAAGCATAGAAAAAAAAAATGTCATCACTTTTCCAGTGACTCCATAGTTTACCCAGCAATTTTAATGCTTTTGAGCAAGGGATTTAGCAGATAGTCTAGGGTGCGACATCGCCTGCAATATGAAGAACAATGGGCTCCTAAAGAGGAAAAACTAAGCAAAGATTTCAAGATTCATCATTTATTTCTTCTAATCCTTATATCAAAGAACAATCCTACAGAAATGAAATGAAATTCCAGTTAACCCCATAAGTTTAGTAAATGAGCTCATCTGTGTTCATTGAAGTATAATACCTGCTAGTCAGTGCAAGTCTCCCTTTTACTTTTTTTTTTTTTTTTTGAGAGAGAGGGAGATATTTGCTATAGGGCATGTGCACTTGCTGGAGAGACAGAAAGGCAGAAGGTGAGAATCACCTCCTAGTGGGGATGGCCACGCCGCAATCCCTTCTCCTCCATTCTCCCCTCGGGATTTTGGGCACGCATGCACATGTGCCTGGCGTAAATTTTAAACTGCCAGGTCCGGGATTTGATCTGAGGTCGACTACATGGGAATCCCATTATGCCATCTGCTGGCCCCCCTTTTACATCTTACTTATCTAACCCATTTCAAATTTTCATTTGATTTCTCTGCAACAGACTAACAGATAATTTGTGGTGGTGAAAATATTTACACAGTTCTGTCTTTTAGCCAAATACTTGCTGAGATGTTTAAATGGACAATTCACAAACACTTGGTTTGTATAAGAACCATAGATAAAATAACATACCAGAGGAAGAGGTTTATATAAAAATTATTTTGGGGGACCAGTAGATGGCATAATGACTACGTCGCTGGACTCCCACTTAGTCAACCATGGTTCGAGTCCCGGACCTATTGACTTAAACTCAGGCCAGGTGCATGTGCGTGCGTGCCCAAGATCCTGAGAGGAGAATGGAGGAGAAGGGATTGCGGCGTGGCCATCCCCGCTGGGGGTGGGTGGGTGGGTGATTTCTTGCTTTCTGTCTCTCTGTCTCTCTCATTCTGGCAAGCGCACGTGCCCTATAGCAAAAAACCTTTCCAAAAAATAAAAAAAAAATAAGTTATTTTTTGAGATAGGTAAGAAAATTTCTTTCCAATTTCCATCGTACTATGCTAGGTAGTTTTTATTAATACAGTTTTGGGGGTATGTGTTCTAAAGGAGAGCAGAAGAAAACACCCTGTATATCTATTAACTTTTCTTTTATTATGCAAATGCAGTAAAGAGAGAGATTGCCTCCTAAGGGAGTCTGGTTATGCTGCAGCCTTTTTCCTCCAGCACTCCATCCCATCAGGGTCTTGGGCACATGCACACACCTGACTTGTAAACCACGGTCGCTGGGAACTCGAACCCTGGTTAGCTGTGTGAGATCCGCTTTCTTCCGCGCAATGTCTTAACTGCCGCACCGCCGGGATGAGCCTGTTTTTGCTTTTATATGCACTTCCCTGAGTTTGTGGTATAACTATCAACTTACACTTCCTTCGCTCAAATTTCCCCATGTATAAGGAAAATCTGCATTACTTAATTGTTTTCCCTAGGGAAGGAATGACCACTGAATGTCTGCCATGTATATGAGATTTTCTGGGCAAAGGAGACATTTGATTTATTTTCAGTGTAGTGAAAATTTTGAATTTCTCTTGCCACCTTTCTGATAGCTCCTGAGGCATAACCAGATGAGGGAAGTATTGTCACTATATTTATCATCACAAAAATCAAGGAAAAGCAATTTCTGCAAGACCACACATTCCGTTGAAAAAGGAGCAAAAACTTAAGCTTCACCAGAATTATGCTGGGATTCATCAGTCAAAAACTAACTATAATTTGGCCTTAGTAATCTTGGAAGAGCCACTTGAAGCTCTGGCCACTCCAGTTAAAACAAATATGATAACAAAATAGAGAAAAACAAAGTTTTATATGCTTTACTTAGGTGACCTCTTTTAAGAAAGACATTAATTTTGAAGGAAATTTAAATTTTCTTTGAGATAATTGAGAGAAGATAAAAATATAGCCAGGAAGTAAAATGAGAATTAATAAGTTATAGGCTATAGAAACTAAGGATTTCACCCTACATTTTTTTTTCGCTATAGGACGCGTGCGCTTGCCAGACAGAGAGATACATAGAGACAGAAAGCGAAAAATCACCCGCTAGGGGGGATGGCCACACCGCAATCCCTTCTCCTCCATTCTCTTCTCAGGATCTTGGGCACGCACGCACACGTGCCCGGCGTGAGTTCTAAGCCACCGGGCCCGGGACGCGAACCACAGTCGACTACATGGGAGTCCAGCGACAGAGCCATTATACTAACTGCTGGTTCCCATCCCTACATTTTTAACATCAATAAATAGGCTTGCCTCCCCTTGAGTCTTTGTCTAGGGCCAGCCTGTGATGTGGTGCTTAATGTGACTGGATCCCACATGACTGACTGCATGGACCAAGTACCAGACCTGGTGGCTTCAGAAGCACACCGGACATGTGTGCATGTCTCTCGAAAAGGGAGAAATAGGGGAGAAGGGATTGCTGCATTCCTGTTTGCCGTGGCAGGGAGACGGTGCTTTCTCTCTAGCTGTCTTTCCCCAGCAAGCACATGCACCCTCTGGCAATGATAAATTTAATTTTAAAATGTTTGTCCAATTCAAATGGTCTGTGTATCACACTGTGAACGTAGAGGGCCAAGACCAGACTACATTCATTTATTCAACCTGCTGGCGTTAGTATCCAGGAGCAAGTAAGTCAAATGCAGGTGAATGCCCAGTACGTATTTCATACAGCAGTGCTACTCAGGGTCCTCCCACGGACAAATCTTCTAGCGGATCCTTTAAATAAATGAAAGTAAAAGTCTTTCTGTTCTTTTGTATTTCTTTCCCCTTTCTTCCATTCTCTGCCCTTCCATTCCCCTCTCTTCCTTTCCCTAGCCCTCCATTCCTTCATTTGTCTTTTGTTAGTAGACTATATTCAAAAAACTGGACCAGCAGGTGGTATGGTGGTTAGGGGCACTGGACTCCCACATGGCCAACCATAGTTCGGGTCCCAGACCTGGAGGCTTACTTTCTCACTTTTCCTCTCTGGCCCGCTTACTCTGCCCCTTCCATCAAATTAAAAATAAATAAAGTTAAGTAAAATAATTATTTAAAAATATTTTTTAAAAAGCAATGTTTTGGGACCAGCAGTTAGCATAATGGTTATGTTGCTGAACTCCCACGTAGTGGACCGGTTTGAGTCCCAGACCCGGTGGCTTAAACTCAGCTGGGGAAATGTGCGTGCCCAAGATCCCAAGAGGAGAATGGAGGAGACGGGATTGCAGCATGGCCATCCCCCCTGGGGGATGATTTCTCACTTTCTATCTCTGTCTCTCTTTCTGGCGAGCACATGCACCCTATAGCCAAAAAAAAAAAAAAAAAAAGCAATTACTTAGTTGAGCTTTGACTGTGGTGTAGTGGTAAAAACATGACACTCTGTGAAGCTGACTCACATTAGAAGGTTATGGGTTTGTGTCCAGAGACTTCCATCAATAAGCTGGGCAACGTGTGTGACCAAGATCCAGGGTTGACTAATGCTGGGGGTAGGTCATGGCATCATCACCCTTTGGGGGATGCTATTTATTTATCTCAATAATGGAAGAAATAGATAAACTTAAAAAAAAATGCAATTGTTCTAAAGCAGTACAGCTATCAGCCCGAGCTTCAGAATGTCCCTTCCCAATCAGTTTTTCTTTCCTGAGGACATTTGAAGCCAGCCCACAACCAAGATCCGAGGAAGGAAGAGGATGGGACCAGAGCAGCTGGAGTCACTGTGGTGACACCCTTCCCGACTGAGCACACCTGCTCAAAGCAAGTGCCAGCCCCGTTCTCCTCCTCCCCTCTCATCTCACGCTCACCTTTCACTTCCTCCCACATAAACAGCACGCACACACAAATACAGTCCCACAAAGATATTTTCCTTTGACATGCACTTGCACAAAGATATTTTTCTCTCCCAGCAGGTATTATTTTCTCTCCCAGATTTCCTGTTTGCAAGTCCATTTCCACACTGCTTTCCAAAGACCACAGCCCAAGGCTGCAGGCCATCGAGGAGCTGGAGCAGTATTGCGCCTAGCAGTCTGGGAGCTGCCAGTAGTGACTTTTTACTTAATAAAGATAACTTAATAAAGATAAGAGAAAGAGAGACAGAGAGAGAAAGGGAATGAGGGAGGAAAGAAAGGAAAGGGGAAAAAAAAAAACCCCAGAGAATAAGACCAGGTATATTCAAACCCCTGGTTGTTTTCTTGTTTGTGTTTTTCCTTGATATAATTCTGTGGTCATACTAGATAGGAAACAGTGACTCAGTGAACTTCAGAACTCACATTCCTTCTAGAGTGGAAACTGGCAAGAGATTAGTTTATTTTTTGATCCTGTGATACTAATGGTTGTCATTTTCTTACCTGTTAAAGCAAACACTTTCCTTTTTCAGACGCATGAAATTGTATGCTCTTACTTTCTTGTGATGGTGACAAGGCTCTTGATTGACTTACTTTGGTTTTTAAATCTTGATGGTCTCTTCCTATGGGACTCCGTTTGTCCTTACCCTCAGGAACAGTTACCATCGAACAGTGTTAAGTCAGGCACAATGTGTCTTAGATCCCTTAAATAAGTGCTGCAAAGTAAATGAAGTTCAGACCTATGAGGAACCTTTTCCAAGAAACTCTCCTATGTAAAATAAATATCCCGCTATCATCATTGGTCTCCACTGACACCTTTCACCCCACTGACTTGTAGCTGCGGAGTTACTATCAGAAGACACGTTTCTGTTCTTCCCCACGCAGAGCTCTGTTAACGTGCTTTTCATTTGCATGGAAGTGGGGCTCTATAAATTGCTTAAACTGGAATCTACCCTGTTATCCAATAGCTTCTGTGGCTTCTAGCACTTTCATGGTCTGATAGTCACCTCGGCTTATTCAGAGTGTGTGTATATACCATGATTCAAGTTATTAACCCATGCTAATAGGCTTAACATCAGAACTGACAGCCTCAAATGACACCGTTGAAGAGCTAAGTTCTTTGGTAGCAAAGGGCAGAACACAACAGCTGAAATCTTTTCTGTCTAATCTCTATGATTAACATGATGTGAGTGTAAAGAAAATGTGCTATAAATTTTACTTAATTTATCAAATAAAAACAAAGAACTGCTAGGCTTTCGTTAAAGTTCTATGAGCAATAGAAGCTTGGGGGAAAAAAGAGTGAACTGAATAAAGACTGTTTGGAGAAAATGCATAATTTCTAGGAAAAACGGAACCAAGAATCTTCTTTTTTCCAAGAATAGAAAATAATGCTTTGAAAAAGATTACCTAGCCTAGACCTTTTCTAAAATATGTAGTTAGGAGCATTTCTTTTTTAAAATTTTGTTAATTAAGAGCATTTCTAATCATAAGCTTTAAAATTCAAGACAAGCATACTGTAGTTGGTAAATTGTAAATCATATATTTTATCTATTGTTTCATCTTATATGTTTATATTTTATATATTCTTATATACTTTATATAATCTTTGATTATTTGAATGTCTGACAAGTAGATTTTAATGTCAAAACATTTGCTGCAGTTCAAAATCAATCTCTGGGGTGAGCGATACGTTCTCTGCCTAAGAAAGATAATTTCTTGAGGTTGCTGTTGCATAAATGCCGTCTGTCAGTCAGCATATTTTTAGGGGTCTTCGAGATACAGCGCTTAGTGAAGGCACTAAAATATGCAAAGAAATTTAAGTTACACTCCTTGTCTCTCGGGATCTAGGAATTTAGTTGAAATAAACTGTGTTTGCAAGTGCATTCACAGTAAAGGTACTATGGAAAGGGTCCCCTTTTTACTATTTCAGTGCTCTCATTGACTTCTTTACAGGTTGTTGTTCGTTCAACAAATATTTATTGAGTATTTATCTTTGTGTGGTCCTTCGGAGCTCAAACATGAATTAGACATGGATCCTGCCACAGTTGGACAAGGGACACGAGACCTACAGAATTAAGTGTAGTGCAGAGGAGCAAGTGGATAGAGCCATGGGGTCCAGGGAAGGCAGATAAATAATCTTCAAACAGGGAGGAGATAAATGATTTATACCTGGAGAAAACACAAGGGATGCATCAACTTCCCGAGAGCTTGAAGGAAGGATGGTTTGGATACAGAAAGATGGAGGGAAATGTCTTTCCAAATAAAGGCAACTAAACGTAAGTGGAAGGGCACGCTGTCTATAGTGGGTACAAGTAGCCTGACAGGGTTCATGAGCAAAAGTTTGCAAAACTGAATTTTCAGCCACCTCTGAGCACATAGATCATTTAGAGTCCAATTTAAGTTTGACATTCACTAGGAAGCCATTTAGAAATTTCCAGGAGTAAAACAGCATGTTCAAAGTTGTGTTTAAAGAACATTGGGGGGCCAGCAGATGGTGGTTAAGGTTGCTGGACTCCCACATGGCTGACCGCAGTTCAAGTCCCAGACCTGGCATCTTACTTTCTCTGTCTCTTTCTCTCTCTCTCGCATGCGCACATGAGTTCTTGCTGTCCCTTTCTGGTCAAAATTAAAAAAAAAAAAATAAAGTTAAATAATTCTTTTATAAACAAAGAACATTAAAGTTGGTGACTGTGAGGTCTGATTGTCTCACCTATAACTCAATGTCATTATATCCAAAACTTTTTTTCAAGTCTATATAAGTCTCGTATCACTGCATTAGCTTAAAACAGAAGGCTGCAGTTGCTGTTTGGCTGTTTTTGTGTGCCTCTGCTCACTGATACCAGACTTCAACATCAGCAAACTAGACCGCCATTGTCCGCTTCTTTGTGTTCATTTTGAACCTGGGTTATAAAAATTTTCCTGAGGATTCAGTGGTTCTTTCCATGAGGACTTAACAAAAGGGGATGTATCTCTGTTCTAAGTAGTAGCAATAGTTACATTTTTCTTAAGCAAATTTTGTGCTCTTAAAACTACTTCAAATTATGAGACCAGCAATTACCATAATGGCTATGTTGCTGAACTCCCATGTAGTCAACCGCGGTTAGAGTCCCAGACCTGGTGGCTTAAACTCACGCTGGGCACATGTGCATGCGTGCCCAAGATCCTGAGAGGAGAATGGAGGAGAAGGGATTGCGGTGTGGCCCTCCTCCCTTGGGGCGAGGGGGGGTGATTTCTCGCTTTCTGTCTCTCTGTGTCCCACTGTCTCTGGCGAGTGCACGTGCCCTGCAACAAAAACCTTAAAAAAAAAATTAAAAACTACTTCAAATTATGTAACTGATCATGTTTCTCTCTTTGTCTTGGCAACTGGATAATTTAGAGCCAGACTTGTATCTCATGTTATAAAACATATAGAACTGTGTGCAACAGGCAGTTTGACAACTAACCGCAAACTGGCTTTATCTTATCGTTCCTCGTTTTTCCTCTGCCTTTCTTTGTGTCTGTGTTTAAGTTTATTATATCTCGTTATGCTTTATCTTTATATAGTTATTTTATCTTGAATAGATTGGTATAAATCCATACCCAGGTACTGAATTATTGGATTTTGCTTCTCTCTATGGTCTGCCGCAGAATTTAAATTTCTGGCTACTACCTCATCTCATTGAGACTCTGTACTTATTCTGTTCCATCATATTTTAAATGGAACGTAGCTGTCATCACCTGGATTTGTTTTATTGTTAAACCTGTGGGCTGTGTAGTCAAGTCAAAAGAGGTCCCAGCAGAGAGAAGGTAATACTGAAGTAGCTTGAGTACACCAGTGGGAAATATCCTTGCATGGTGTCCTGCAGATTGCACATTCTCAGTAAATACTTGTAAAATCAATGAATGAACCTAGGCAAAGCCATGACAGATCATTTGTGAAACCTTGACTGGACAATTTTCCCACTGGTTATGCTGATTTGTTTTAAGAGTAAGAATCCTAGGGCCAGCAGATGGCGTAATGGTTACATCACTGGACTCCCACATGGCCAACCTTGGTTCAGGTCCCGTGACCTGGTGACTCGAAACACGCTGGGTATGTTTGTGTGCATGCCCAAGATCCCAAGAGGAGACTCGAGGAGAACAGATACAGCATGACCATCTCCCTGAGGGGTGATTTCTTGCTTTCTGTCTCTCTGGCAAACACAAGTGCCGTATAGTAAAAATCTCTCTCTTTCTAAAAAAAGAAAGAATAAAAATCCTAAATTCATCATATTGAAATACGTAAGGATAATGGATCTAAAAATCATTTGATTTTTAATCATCTTAACGTTCATAGAGCTGTATCATTTACATGTTTTCAAACCTGTTAACTGAATTACACATCCCCCAGAATGTAGAGCTGTGATCATTGTGAGACAAATGACTAAGTGTGTGAATCAATGAATGAGCAGGTTTCCTTGAATCCTTAGGACGGCATTAAAACCTAGATGGTGCACTATTATTTCTCATATTATAGATTAAAAAACCTGAGGCATGTTATCATCATGCCTGACAGAACTGGGATTTAAGTTTAGTATTATGACTTACAGTATACTGCTCTTTCCTCTACCTAGTATAATATCTAATGTATATTTTTTTCTATGTAGTTTATGTATAAAATAATACCATTCTTGGGGCTGGCAGGCGGCATGGTGGTTAAAGGCACTGGACTCCCACATGGCCGGCCATGGTTCGAGTCCCAGACCCGGCGACTTGCTTTCTCACACACACCCCCTTGTTCTGTCCCTGTCTGCTGAAATTAAAATAAATAAGTAAATAAATAAATAAATAAGGGCCAGTTGGTGGTGTGGTTGTTAATGGCTCTAGACTCCCAGATTGCCAACTGCAATTCAAGTCCCAGGCCTGGCGATTTTCTCTCTCTCTCTTGCTCTCAATATGCCCCTCTCTGGTAAAATTTAAATAAATAAATAAAGTTAAAAAAGTAATTCTTTAAAATAAACAAATAAGTAGATAAAATAATTCTTTTTTAAAAAAATTATTTATTTATTTTAATTTGGCCAGAGAGGAACAGAGAGAGAAAGAGAAAGTGAGAAAGTGAGAAAGCAAGTGCCAGGTCTGGGACTCAAACTGCAGCCAGCTATGTGGTATTCTAGCACCCTTAACCACCTCGCTACTTGCCGGTCCCAAAATAATTCTTAAAAAAAAAAAAAAATACTATTCTTTCATGGAACCACACTTAAGAACATGAAGTCACCAAGCCAATCCCTCTACTTCTTTTTAGTCATAGTCATTTTACTTTTTTCTTCAGAATATTTCCCTTTTCTCTCTTTGTTTCTGTTCCACTGACATCAACCTAGTCGAGGCTCTCCGAACAATAGCTTGCTGTGCCATCCTGTAAGCGACTTTTCGAAATGTAGCTTAAAGACATCTCTACGTACTCTGATCATGTGTACTGATGATGAGGAAGGCAAAGCTAATTAATTGTATGATACCTAAATAATAAATTGTTAATGAACTTTAAACTTAGGCTGTTTTTTTTTCCCTAACACTGTTAAAACCAACAGTAAATGCAATTTTAACCTTGCCATTCCCTCAAAACTCATTTAACTAAGACATTTATAATTATTTATGAACACTAAAGCCATCGACCAAAGAGGATTTCTGTAGTTTCTGATACGGGAATCTTCATGACCAGAACCTGTGGAAGGACTGGCTCTATTTTCATACATTTAGATATTATCTCTGCTCTTTATTTCAAGAGTGAGAAAGTATTCATCGTTAAATTATATGATTTAAGTTATTAGAGACCATTAGAAACATGCAGTAATGACTGATGTTATATGCTATGGGAGGAGTATCTTTATTGTTACACCCTGTGAAGGGGTTTGATAATGTATACCCAAGCAGTTGTAGATCATGTCTTCATTTCATGCGACCAGAATGACAACGTTAGCCTATGTTATTTGGCTTAACCATCTCTGCTGGAGTTCGCATTGTAGATGAAAGATAGTTCCTGTGTTTCCTATTTTATTTTAATACGTGCATTTATATTAATAGCATGATTTAACACATTACTTTAAAATTATATTGCATTTTGAACCGCATTTAGTTAAAAATTGACATCTTATGCGTGTGGAACCATAATAAGTTTAGCATTAAATTAAGGAGTCATCTATCTGTTTGGTAAAATGTAGTCTTTGTAAATTCTAGCATGTCCAAAGCTAGGTAATGAGATTAAAATGTAGGTCTCAGATGTTCCATTAATTTGTGCATTTTAATTTATGAAATACTAGCTTCAGGGAATTTTTCCGTAGTTCCAACACAGCATCGTGTTTATATTTTGAAGTCACTGAATCCTCTATGATTCTGGTTTACAACACAATATTTGTACTATCGACGTAGTGGCATGAGTCTCTCTGGTCACCTATGACTTACTCCAAAATGTAGTGGTACTGCATACTGTGAAATTGGAAAATCTGTTCTGTCTGTGTTCTAATGGATGTAACGGTCATTAAGTATATGAGTCTTCTGACGTTGTAATCAGATGTGATTCAGTCTGTTAAGTATCCATGAAACAACATCTGCTTCACAGAGTGACCTTCTGCTAAAGAATACTTAGCGTCTATTAGTAGATCATAGTGCAGATCTGCCTTATTTGAAATGCACTAAACTAGAGTAGTCTACTGCTGTTTAGCAACTAGCTTGTAATAATTTATTGCAGTTAAATAAAGCTTAAAAAAAACTCCATTAAATAATTATAGAGATTATATGCATTTCGAAAACCTTTGTGTTTCTACTGAAATTACCCATTTAATTTCAGGGTTGGTTTGTTAAAAAAAGCTGAAATCTAAAGGCACATTAGGGGAGCTGTCAGATGCTGTTTTCTGTAGGTGTTAATAAAACCAGATGAAAAAAAAAATCTGAAGCAAATTAAAACCAAAAGCAATTTTGCCATCTGTTGTATATTAATTAGAACTTTGTGTATCAAGGGTAAACTCGCTCTTAGAGAATGTCACTGAACACCCGCTTAATAGAATAATATGCAAATTTATTAGGTTATGGATTTATATGCCGTTTTTAATTCTAATTCAGCTACCGCGGATCCCCCAGAAACTGATAGTGTACCTATGTACACATGCAAGTACATATGATGAGTTTTCTTTCTTTCTTTGTTTTTTTTTTTAGAGCAACCTGCAAACAACCAAGGCCAGTCTACCTTGCAGCCTTTGCCACCTTCCCATAAGCAGCACTCTGCCCAGCATCATCCATCCATCACTTCTCTCAATAGAAACTCCCTGACCAATAGGAGGAACCAGAGTCCGGCCCCGCCGGCTGCTTTGCCCGCCGAGCTGCAAACCACACCCGAGTCCGTCCAGCTGCAGGACAGCTGGGTCCTTGGCAGTAATGTACCACTGGAAAGCAGGTAACTCCTATACGCGAGGCTTTCAGATCATTCGACTTTCAAGACCACACCATGTGTCTGTACAAAGAATGCATCCTTTATTTCTTTAACATCTAAAATTTAGAAGTAAGCCAGTCCAACTCTTTCCTCGCTAGGAGAATTTCACCATACTTATTTACGTACCTCATGCTTTATCTTGCATGAGACCAATTCTAGATGGTTGGGAAATTTTAGATGCCGGGCAAATCCCCATCCTTTTCACACATTTTATTCACTCTGGGAGATGAAAATAAATGACTTCAGTGAAACTTTTCCTTACTACTGTTTTTCTTATCTGCAAATTGTCAGGCAGTTGAAGAAAATGGTAGTGACAAGATGTGATTCTCAGTCTCATGCAGCTTGACGAAGTCAGCATGTGTAGTACCCACTTCATTCTAGCCTTGCCTAGATGCTCATACATTCTCAGGCTTTATGGTGCTTATTGCATCTTAAGATCAAAGTAGACTCCCAAATAGAGTACGTAAGCCCAAGGTAACCGACCATTAGTTCAGGATATTCTAGACTTTTCTAGTATGAGGGAGATGGGACCTGCTCTTTGGTGTTCCTTCCAGCATCATTTCCAAGGACACTCCATTCATTCTTAGACAGTTCCATTAGGAAAATTCTTTGGTACAGCGAACCAAAATCTCTTAACGCTGAAACGTGATCATGCAGCTAGTAATCGGGAATGATACAGAACTGTTTTGCCCTCATTTCTGTAGGACGGACCCTGGGCTTCTGTCCGTCTTCGGGAGACATCACCTGCTTAGTCTTTCTCTGTGCCCCTATGGGTGTTTCAGTGAAGCCATGACTTCTAGCTTAGCTGCCCGCAGGTGGCAATCTGCCCAGACAGAATTTAGTTCGGCGAAAGCTGTTTTGAGCTGATTTATTTCATTATTAGGTAACTTCTGGGACATAACATTTTACCTCCTTTCTCTGGCATTTGGAATATCGTCATTCACAGTCAGTGTCTCCTTTCTAGTATGTGTTGCATAAGCGAAAAGCACTTCTTACTTGTGGGTCTTTCTGTTATTATTTATTTTTCCACTACTCTAAGCTTCCATTAGACTCAGAAAAAGAGAATCATCACTATAAAAAGCTAGAAAACAGGACGCTGGCCTCCCTGAGAGAATGTTCCCCAAAACACGCTGCCCTGGAGAGCCTCTGGCTAACTTCAGCATTTAAATTAGTTGCTGGATGAAGAAACTGTCTGACAATGAATACATTGCTGTTTCTTGCCATTAAATGTATGATCTCAACCAATTCTGCCCTGAGGAGGAGTTGGCAGGAGGTCCTTCACAGTGAGTTGTCAACAATAAAAATCTTTGTGTGTTGTCTTTTACTCTTGACCTAAGAAGAAGGTTCCAAAGAACTCTTACCTTTTTATCTTTAGTGGTGTGGGCTGAGAGTAGTTGAGTTTTACTGTTTATTTTGTGTTCTTGAGCACTCTGCTAGGAGAAATTAGAAAGAGAAAGAACGAGATAAGTAGGCAAACAGCAGATTTCTCTTCACCTAAGACAGAGAGTTATGTATACAGATTTCTTTTTCCTGAGGTTATTAGTACAGAACTAAATTTACCTAGTATAATTAATTAGCACACACTGAACAACTAATCAGCATTGATTCACTATTGTCATTTGGAAAAATTTTATTAGGAAAAAAGTAATTTTCCAGTTGAGTCATCAAATTGAATATGGATAATTGCATTGTAGTTGACAGTAATTGTTTTGACAAATATTTATGAAATATGTCAAGTTAAATCACTAGAAACGTGTTTAATTTTAGTGATGCTGTATAGCACAAATGCCTCAAAACCTGTCAATAAGAGAGTTAGTAATCCTTGAAACCACATCTTAAAGTAAGCATATTTGGAATAGTTTTGAGAAAGATAGGATGTGTTCTTGCTATTTCTCATTTAATACGAATGAATGTGGGGTGCTAA
>NW_006210031.1:267330-289180 GCF_000334495.1 Tupaia belangeri chinensis | reverse complement strand
GAAAGCTGATGAGACCATGATTCAGTCATAAGTGAAATTATGACTGTTTTCTCTATATTCACACCATATAAAAACCACTCCTGGGGTGAGTCATTACTGAGATTTTCTTCCATTGCAAAGCAATCCCACTAATAATCCATCAGTGTAATTGCATGATCTAATTTGATGCATTGACATAGGAAGAAAATCAACCCATTCCTAGTATCTCACTAATAACTGTAAAGGATAATGAATCTGCAGACTTTTAAATTCCAACACGAATACATTGAAATCGGTCATATGGTTCTGTTTTCTTGTTACCCTCAGTTCACATTTTCTAATGGTGCTAATCAAAAGAAATGGAATTTCAACTCGCAGGTCCTCATTGAATCCACCTAGGCAGCGATGTGAGAATCTCACACTACGCTCACACCGCGCTGCTGTGGTTTCTTTAATAGTCTCACTTGGTTGGAACCCTTGAGGTGAAGAACCAGTCTTATTTATCATTGATTTTTCCTTTTTTAGTTAAGGTTCCCTATTGAGTATGATTCTCAGGCTCAGTTTCAGCTCTATTAACAACTTCATCCAGACTTGTGTCTGTCTTTAACTATTTTTCAACCTAGTGTATAGTTTCATCTTTGGGAATTAGTTCACTGTATAGGGGTACTCATTTTACTAATTCTCACTCTTCTGCAACTCATGGAAAAGTGAAAAGCTAGGAAGTATAAAATTCAGTTATGTGTCGATGAGAATCTAGATGGCTTCTCTGTCTCCTCCCCTTTTCTCCTTTTAGCATATATCGACAATAGTTGGTTACAAAATGGCATCTAAGAGTCCATAAAAATCTCAGTAATTTGGAGACTGACAGTGTACGGGAATTAGTAGAGAAAGCATGAAAGATTTTCTATCTCGTTTTATATATTTCAGTGTCGCTTTCATTTTGATATATTAGAAACATTTTTTTTTCCACCAGGCAGTTTCTTGTTTCCATAAAAATGTTCATTTCCTTTTCTCTAATGAATTTAACATTTGCTCCGGCTGAAGACAATCAATATTATTGTGCACTGTACGTTTCTTTTCAGTAAATAGAGCAGTCCTGATCTATAATCTCCAGTGAGTTTCAGAGCTCCTGGAGTCATATCAGGATCCGAATACGCGTCTGAAGTGTGTTTGCAGTTTACCCTGATAATCACATCCTTTGCTATAAGGAACAATCAACACCTATATATCATACCAAATGACTTGCTTATAATTCTCCTTAAAATCTTGTCCTTCGAGCACCACAGTTTCTTAGACTTGGGATAATTCTCTTTTAAAGCATTTAATAGCCAGTAGCCTGTCCTTTGTTCATTTTGTACTTCATCTACCTTGGTGTGTAGTCATAGCTGCTACAGAGATACAGAGCCGTTGAGGACAAGCTTCGAACTGACCCAGTATAGCAGCAGCACTTGAAGGTGTAGAACAGTAACTCTCTTTGAAAAGCCCTGACCTTTAGCAATTGCGAAGTTAATTGCCTGCAAGTCCCTTGTTTATATATGTGAATTAAGTATCTTAGTAGTTACCTATTAGATGTTAACAAAATGGTTCATTCATAGCCATTTAATAAAAGATTTATTAAAAGTCTTGTTTTATTATGAAATCAACTTTGGCATTGATATTTCATTAGTTATGTTCGCATCGCTTTTTACCCTGCAGTTCAGTAATGCTTTGCTAATGATTAATGTATGAAATTGCATATTAAATTACCTCTTTATTAGTGTATTTTAAATTTAAATATTGAGATGTCCTGGGCTGCTTAAATGTAAAATCAATGGCTATATCTTTTTTCAAAACATACCTAAGCAGAAGTATTGTTTTCTAAACCAAGATATTCTTCTTTCTTCCTCACTATAAAATGGTCCTGGGGAAAGACAAGACAATCATTCACACTTGGGGTCTGAGTCAGTCTTGCCTAAAATAAATTAGGCAGAATCCTACACATTGTAGCCTTTTTACCCCAAAGGAAAAATTTCCTGCTTGAAAATTTGTACCTCCTCCTACCTATGAATAACCGACTACCATTGACAAGGTAGTGAGTAATAAGGTCCTCCGTAATTAAAGTAGAGCTTTAAGTAAAATATACCTGGGGAGATAGTTTATTGACCTGAACTGACTGGTGCCATATCCTAGTTAAAATTAGCTCAAAGAGGGCCACCAGGGTTCAAGGGCTGGACTTCCACTTAGCTAACAGCGGTTCGAGTCCTGGACCTGGAAGCTTGAAACTCACACCAGGCACAGATGTGAGCATGCCCAAAATCCCAAGAGGAGAATGGAGGAGAAGGGATTGTGCCATGGCCATCTCCATCCCCCCAGGGGATGATTTCTTACTTTATGTCTTTCTCTGTCTCTCTGGCAATTGCATGAAGTCTCTCAGAAAAAGAAAAAAAGAACAAGTGAGCCAGCTTAGGGAGATACAAGAATACCTGTGAAGAAAGAGAACATTCCAGAATATTCAAGAGGGATGCAAAAATGAAGAAACTATGGTTATAGAACACAGATTTCAAATTTGAACTTGGGCCTAGGCTAAGAAATTCTTTACCTATAAGAGTCTCACCATTGGGGCCAGCAGGTGGCATGACTAAGGCACTGGAGTCTCATATGGCTAACTGTGGTTCGAGTCCCAGACCTGGCAACTTTCTCTCTCTCTCTCTCTTTCTGTTAAAATTGAAGAATAATTAAATTTTTAAAAGAAAGAGTCTTACCATCTGCATTTATTTAAAAACAAAAACAAAACAAAATAAAAACACAGTAAAGTCAGAGCATTCTTAGAACCAGAGCAGAGCGGTGGGCTCCTTGGGCCATCCTCAACATGATGACCTGCATGGCTAAGACAGCATACAGCCTGCAAACGCCCTCTGTGCCAAGCAGCGGCCTGCCTGCAGACACACACACTCACGCCAATTCTAAGAGTCTGTTACCTGTTAGGACCAAAGAAGTCGATGTTCCCAGACATTTCAATTCAGAAGGCTCTGAATGATGTTACCAAAGAGCCAAACCAAGACCAGAGAGGGGCAGCCCCAGGAGGAATGGGACGAAGAGGTCAAACCATCGAGAAAGCGAAAGTCAGAAGAAGAGCTCAAGGATAAGAACCGGCTCTTAGAGGCTGCAGCACATGGCTCGCCGGAAGTTGACCAAATGAAGGGAGAGCTGTAGGACCTGACCCAGAGGTGGAGCTGTGGGAGAAGTTTCCAAACAACTGTCTGGCAATTGTGGAGAGCAAGGGCCTCAGCCCAGTTTTAGGCAACGAATCCCTAACGTCACAGCAAGAATCCACTACGAATCACACGAGCTCTGTGTTGCTGTGAGAAACTTTGCAAGATGAGCTGAAGCTTTTCTTTTTTTAGTAATTATTTCATTTAACTGTATTTAATATTTATTTTTTTAATTTGACCAGAGAGAAACAGAGAGAGAGAGAGAGAGAGGGAAAGCAAGAAAGCAAGCCACCTGGTCTGGGACTCGAACTGTGGTCGGCTATGGAGGAATCCAGCACCCTTAACCACCATGCCACCTGCTGGCCTCCAGCTGAAGATTTTTAATGAAGCAGCCAAAAAGCAGATGGAAGAAAGAACCCAATTTCTAGAACAACAATGCTTATATAATGGTCACGTAAATGATTTTACAGCAGCCCTCGTGGAAATGGAGCAGCTATTAGGAATGTAATAAAAGGCAAGTGGCCAGGCGGCTCCCTCTGGGAGATAAACTCAGGACATCTTGGCCACGATCTTTTAGGGCTCACTGTCCCCAGAATGAAAAGTTTCTGCAATAGGGTTAAGGACAGGTTATGCTGGAATGATGGTTCCTCCTTTAAGAAAGTTCTCCCAGCCTGCCAACTGGTCACCCCTCCTAAGCCTTACATGTAATACTTGAGGCTCACAAGATGGGGAGCTGGCAGCTTGGATCGACTTCCTAAGCAGCAAAGCAGCCCACCAATAGAGTCAGGAGATTGAGCCAGCCATAGCCCGAGGATCTGAAAGGTCACATTCAGATTTGCAGGAAGAAAGCCTCCATTATAGTGGAGCACGGGTGCTTCGTGGAAGACATGATGGAGGAGCCATGCTGTGCCCTCCTCACACGGGACACGTTCTGTCCCACCCTGACAGGGCTTCTGCACCTCCTTGTAACTTTGTAACCTTGGCAGTTACTTGAAATGTTCTTGGCTTAATAAATGGGGTAAAGTTATAGATGGTAATGACATCTACCTGAAACATGTACCCTGGAGCTTTTCATTTAAATTACTTAGTGTTTTTTTTTTTTTAATGCCTTTTACAATAAAGTTTCTGTAAATATTCTTTAATTTAAAACAAACAAATGCAGTGAAGTCATCTGAAAATTTATGCCAGTATCTACTAAAAATCAGTTGAATTCTAGATCTGTTGTAATATGGGACTTTTAATAACTTACAGTATTTATTTTATTTTATTTTTTTTAAGACTTTCGCCATAGGGTACATATGCTCACCAGAAAAAGACAGTGAGAGGGAAATTGAGAATCACCCCTCCCACCTCCTGGGAGCTGGAGGACTGGCCACCCCACAATGGCTTCTCCTCCAGTCTCCTGAGATTTTGGATATGCGCTTGTGTCCAGCGTGATTTTCAGGCTGCCAGATCCAGGACTCGAACAATGGTCTGTCATGTGAGAGTGCAGTGCCTTAACCACCGCGCCACCTGCTGGCTCCCTTACAGTATGTAAGTATGTATATATAACCACCGGTATTTAAAGAGACTTTTTTGCTATAGGATACATGTGCTCACCAGAGAGAGAGAGAGAGAAAGTGAGAAATCACCCCCCCAGGGGACATGGCCACACCGCAATCCCTTCTCCATTCTCCTCTCAGGATTTTGGACACGCACACACACTTGCCCAACATGAGTTTCAAGCTGCTGGGGCTAGGACTCAGACCGTGGTTCAGTGCCCCAACCACTCTGCCACCTGCTGGCCCCCTATAGTATTTCTTACAAGGCATGTAAACGGGTATGTATGCCTTTGGAAGAATAATAGGAAAAACGTGGAAGAGAAAGATTCAACATAGAAGAATTTGCCGGGCACTGTTTATAATTAAGGCATATTTCAAGTTGTGGCCTCAAAGTTTGTCTTAATGAGAGGAGATCATTCAGAAAGCGATTGAAGATCTTCTTGCTTCTCAGCTCTGTAACGACCCTCATCCAAACCGGAGCACTCTTGCGAGTGAGAAGGGGCCGTGTGAACGGTCACCGTGGAGCTATCGTGTGCACTGATGCTGGCCCGGCAGGACGCGTGCGGTCCATTATCATATAGGCGGCATTCCCAAGCAGGAAGCTACTTTTCAGCCCATATTTTCTTGTGCCTAAGGTAACTGAGAGTGAGGGATCACACAAGAGAGGCAGCCTTTGGTTGACTAGAAATGTGACTCCGTATTTGAATGTTCCTGGGTCCCATCGTCAGCTTTTAGCCGATATTTAACCTTTGTTGACCCCGTCAGAGAAAAATCTTCTATTGGCCTCCAAATTCTGTAGTTCCTAGAACAATTTGTAAAATATCTGCCCTGATTTTCTCCTCACTGTATCAAAAGAACATATATTGAAGATAGCATAATGGAATGAGATTTAATCAAGATATTCAGATTTTTAGTGGTTTAAATGTAAAATATTAGATTTAAAGGTAAAGTTGTCTTTATAAAAACAGGAAGAAAAGATACCATTTGATCCTGAATTTACTCAAAGAAGGAACATCCTTATGTCTCTAGAGGCATTATAATTTGAATTTTCAAGGGACCAGCAGTTAGCATAATGGCTATGTTGCTGAACTCCCATGTAGTCGACTGCGGTTCGAGTCCTGGACCTCATGGCTTAAACTCACACTGGGTGCATGCGTGTGTGTGCCCAAGATCCCGAGAGGAGAATGGAGGAGAAGGGGTTGTAGCATGGCCATCCCCCCTGGGGGGTGATTGCCGCTTTCTGTCTCTCTGTCTCTCTGGCAAGCGCACATGCCCTGTAGCAAAAACCTCTCCAAAATAAAAACCACTTCGTTGTCCTAAAGAGTTGGCCAGCTGAGATTTGGGATGGATTGCTGCATATGATCCTGTTGGTAGTGCCTGTCTCTCTCTCTCTCAGTCTCTTTCCTCGCTCTCATGGAATACATATATAAATTAACTTCAAAAATATATAAAGTAAGGAACCAGCAAATGGCATCATGGTTACATCTCTAGACTCCCACAGAGTTGACCACAGTTCGAGTCCTAGACCTGGCAGCTTAAAACTCAAACCAGGCACATGTGTGTGCTTGCCCAAAATCCCGCGAGGAGATTGGAGAAGAAGGGGTTGCGGCGTGGTCATCCCTCTGGGAGGTGATTTTTTCACTTTCTTTGTCTCTGTCTCTCTCCATCTCTCTGGTAGCAAAAAAACTCTTTTTAAAGTTTGTGTGTATGTGTGTGTGTGTGAATAAATAGATAGATAGACAGACAGATAGATAGATAGCAGGTTACTTAGTGCTTAAGGCACTGAACTCCCATGTGGGCGACTGCCATTCAAGTCCCAAGCCTGGCAGCTTGTCTTTTCACTCTCCCCTTCTCTCTCTCTTTTGTCAAATTAAAAAAAAATAATAATAAATTAAATGAAGTAAATAATTCTTTAAAAAAAGAAAAATATATAAAATAAAAATAATAACCAAATAATGCTAACAATTATTGTATAGAGTAGTTAACAGCTGAACAAGTGCCTTATATCATCCAGTAACTAACTCTTCTCCAAGCAATAAGAAAACTGTATTTATGTCTAATTTATCTTAGTATCTTAGGTACCCTAAGCATATATGAAACCATGATTAATTTTACCAGAATAAAACTCTTGGTTTCCTCACTGTTCTCGTCACTTTATAAAATATAGAGGAATTTTTATAGGTAGGAACCCAAAGTCTGTTCATTTTGTTCTTAAGAAGACAAAAAAAAAAAAAATGGTCAAATGATAATGAAATTCAACTGTTCATATCCTTGAAACATTTAATTAACTAAAGTAATAAATGTTTGGAATGAATCAATAAAAGCGTTGATAGATGCTTTGTCTCCCCATCAGTCAGGTGGCAGACGCCAGTTTTAAGGTATTGAAAACTTCAGGTGTCTCGTGTGCAGGAAGGTGCTTTACAATGGAGTGGGAGTGTTATTTTCTTTCACTGGAGTGAACCAGTATCTTTTTAATAGTAATTAAGAAACCAAGAAAGTTTGCAGTAATCATTTGCTATAGGCCTTAAATCATTTTGTAAAGCATCGTTCCAATACGTTGTAAATATTGTATATTTTGATCATGTTTGGTTTAGGATAACCTGTATAAAATATGTGTGTATAATAACTTTCATCCCACGGTACCGAGAGAAATGAAGTCTTAGTTATTTCTAACACGTTTCAAGTTCCTTTTCTGTGGGGTTGGCATGAAAGGTCATTCCTCCCTTTACTCTGCTCCTAATTAATTATTGTGATTTAAAATTTATATTCTTCTGAGTATGACCTGTTGGTCTGAAGCACCTTTCTTTTCTCAGCAACTATGCTATGAGACTTTCTTCAAATCCTTTTATCCCTCACTGAAAAGTATCTGTAAAAACATGTCTCAGTCATGTTGTGTGTATGTGTGTTTGTACGTGTGTACATGTATGCATGTGTCTTAGCTCTGCTTAACATGGTTGCTACCTGGTGATTTTATCTTTTCCTAGGATTAATTTTTGTTCAAATTTCAAACTGTTTTTCTCTGGAATGGCATCCTCTGGCTTCATTGCTATTATCTTTTTCTGTATTTTATTGGACAAACTTTTGCCTGTTTTTTTTTTCCTTCTCTTTAATTTTAAGCCTTCAGTTAAAGCCTGTTTTTGATTATACTATTATCAGAATCTGTTCTTAGTATAACATAAGATTAAAACTCACAGACATGCAATTAACCAGCTAAGCTTAATACATTCTACTTGACATCTTTATGATTTTGTAGCATTGGATCTCATATTCTGAGCCATTTAAAATGCAGCTCGCTGGGACTGGCAGGTGGTGTGGTCACTCCCACATGGCCGACTGCAGTTCTAAGTCCAGGACCTGGCTACTTGCTTTCTCACTCTGTCATTCTGTCCCTCTCTGGTCAAATTAAAATAAATAAATAAATAAAGTTAAATAAAATACTTCTTCTTAAAAAAATTGCAACTACCAGGAATCATTTTGTTCCACCCTGCATCAATATAATATTGCTATTTGCTGATCTTAGTGTACTGGAAAAGACATTGGTTTTAGGACAGACAGATCTGAACCTCCTACCAGCTATGTAACCTTGGGCAGTTACACTGTTTTTTGTGTGTGTGTTTTGTTTTGCCATAGAGCATATTAGGGAGAGAGAGGGGGAATTACCCCCTAAGGGGATTGCTTTGCCACCATCCCTTCTTCATTTTCTTTTGAGAGTTTGGGCACAATGTACATGTACCCAGCATGATTTTCAAGCTGCCAGGTCCAGGACTGAAACCATGGTCTTCCATATGAAAGTCCAGCACCTTAATCACCATGCCATCTGCTGGTCCCTAGAGTTACCTTTTTATCATACATTTTTATCACACCCCCCCATGAAATAGGATTGGTAATACTTTATAAAAATGTTAAAAGAGTTCATTGAAGTATCATATGTAAAGTATCCTGCACTTCATTTTCTCTGCTTTTCTGCACCCATTTCTTATGATACATATCTATCATATATATATTTTTTATTTTATTTATTATTTTTTTTAATCTGACCAAAGAGAGAGACACACATCCACACACACACACACACACACACACACACACACACACACACACGGGGGGCGAGGGGGATGAGAAAGCAAGCCTCCAGGCCTGGGCCTCATACCATGATCGGCCATGTAGGAGTCCAGTGCCTTAACCACCACGTCACTTGCTGACCCTGTGCTATATATTTAAAAGAAAAAGAATTGATTTAGTATTTAAAAAGGTGAAGAACAGCAACCAAGAACTCACAGGCTGATTAATTTTTATGAAAAATTAGATAATTTTTAAGCTTTGTAGATTTTATGATAGTAGGAATAATCACTGGATCCTTAATTTAATTGGTAACTTCTTAAAGGAGATAAAACATGAAGTAAAATTTCCAAGACAGAGTTTATTCAATTGGGGAAGAAATGACCCGAAATAATATTAGGGTAGTGGTAATTCATAACATCAAGTCTGAATGCATTGGGAACCAGCAGTTAGCGTAATGGCTATGTCGCTGGACTCCCACGTAGTCGACCGCGGTTCGTGTCCCGGACCCGGTGGCTTAAAACTCACGCCGGGCGCGTGTGCGTGTGTGCCCAAGATCCCGAGAGGAGAATGGAGGAGAGGGGATTGCGGCGTGACCATTCCCCCTGGGGGGTGATTTCTCGCTTTCTGTCTCTATGTCTCTCTCTGTCTGTCTGGCGAGCGCACGCGCCCTACAGTGAAAATCTCTCCAAAAAAAAAAAAAGAAAAGAAAAGTCTGAATGCATTCATTCATTCATTCATTCAGAAAATATTAACATTTTATAATATACCAATATTGAAAGTTCACTTTGGGAGCTGACAGGTGCCGTGGTGGTTAAGGAACTGGGCTACCACATTGTGGACCCGTGGTCTCGCTTTCTGTCTCTATGTCTCTCTCTGTCTGTCTGGCGAGCACACGTGATTTCTGTCAGGTCAAATTGAAAAAAAAAAAATAATAATAAAATAAAATAAATAGTTCTTTTAAAAACCAAATAAAGGAAGTTCACTCTTGTGTAGGAGGACCAGAAGATACATTACTATTGATAAAAATAGACTGTATTCCAAAACAAATTTCATAATTGGAATTAGTTTTAAAGATGATTTAATCTGACTTTCTTTTTAAGACCCATTAAGATTTAGTAATCTTCCTGAGGTTACATAAATAGTATCAACAACTACATCTCAGATCCCAAATTCTTTTTTTACTTTTGGAGAGGTTTTCCCAATAGGGCACGTGACTCACCAGAAAGACAGAGAGAGACAGAGAGACAGAAAGCGAGAAATCACCCCCCAGGGGGGATGGCCACACCACAATCCCTTATCCTCCATTCTCCTCTCCGGATCTTGGGCACGCATGGACATGCACTAAGCGTGAGTTTAAGCCACAGGGTCCGGGACTTGAATCATGGTTGACAACATGGGAGTCCAGCGACATAGCCATTACACCAAGTGCTGGTCCCCTCAGATCCCAAATTTTAAGTTCATTATATTTTCTTCTAGTAATAGTTTCCAAAAATGTTTTTATGATAGCTGAAGGGGAAAAATCAACCTCAAAATGTATGTACTACAAGGTGACTTCAAGGTCGGTGGACAAGTGGAATTAAAGTCTGAATTTATTCTGAAGGAAAAAAAATTCCTCTCTATGCATTGTTTTTTTCATAGCAAGCATTTTCTGTGAACATTTGGAAGTCTTCTCATTTATAAATTAGACATTTTGTACGTGTAGGTTGCTAACTATAAATACATATTATTAAATTCACTTATTGAATATTAGTCATACCATAGGTATTTTTCAGTTCTATCTAATAACTATATAAACATTTTTGTTGAAATTTCACTAATTTCTCTGATTTCTAGTCTACTTTGATGTTTTGGCAAGCTAATTGGTAGTTGTTTCATTTTCATATTTTTACATAAACATGGACAAAATTCATTAAAACACCATGTTTAGTAGTGTTTTAAACAGTTTAGAAAGTTGAAAATTTTTATAGATGACATACATTGTTTTTGCAACAAAATCATTTATTGGGGGAAATATTTCCAAATGTGAATTTTCAGAATATTCTCTCTGAACAGTACTTTTTTCTTTTTAAAAGAGATTTTTCTTATTGGGTATATGAGCTCACACACAAGAGAGATAGACAGACAAAATGTGAGAAATAACCTCCAAGGGGGATGGCCACGCTGCAATCCCTCCTTCCTCCTCCATTTCCTCTAAGGATCCGGAGCACACACACATATATGCCTTCTGTGAGTTTTAAGCCACTGGGTCCGGGATTCACACCACAGTCAACTACGTGGGAGTCCAGCAATAGCCATTATACCATGTGCTGGTCCTGAAAAAGTACTATCTTACTATTGTTTAAAAATATATATATATAATTATTGTTATTTTTCATTTTGACCAGAATGCTATCTCTCTACTTTGAAGGTGCTGAGTATTACTTTTTTCCAAAAATATCCTCTTGGTTCTGTAATGTTGACAACCACTTTCACAGAAGAGGTCAGTAAAATTGAACCCTTCTTGTTTCTGTATTTTTAACTCATTAAACTTTTTTTTATTATTCATTTCCTCTGTGAATGAGAGAAACAGAGACAAAGAGGGAGGGAGACTGCATCCCCCTCCCCCACCCCCGAATCTTGATGCCATGATCCACCCCAGCTCCAGTCACACATGGGCCCAGCATACTCAGGGCCGTCTCTTGACACAAACCTGGGACCCTCCATGTGGGTCAGCCTTGAAGAGACTTGCTTTTTGCCATCGCCTCACTCTCTGGTCCTACTAACTCGTTGTTAAAGTTTATAACTCTTTGGGGCCATTGCCATGAGATAAATTGCTGACTAAAATATTTTTTTTTTAACCACACTTTGTGTGGTTAAAAAAATATTTAAAAAATCATGTCACAGTGGGACCAGCAGTTGGCGTAATGCTTATGTCTCTGGACTCCCACACGGCAGACCGTGGTTCAAGTCTTGGACCCGAAGGCTTGAAACTCACACTGGGTGCACATGTATTTGCGTGTGTGTGTGTGTGTGTGTGTGTGTGTGTGTGCTCGAAATCCCAAGAGGAGAATGGAGGAGAAGGGATTGCAGCATGGGGTTTTATTGCTTTCTGTCTCTCCGGTGAGCACACATGCCCCATAGCAAAAATTTCTCTGGGGGAAAAAGAAAGCAACAATATTGTCACAGCTCATCCCAAAATATTGTGAAGAATCTTGTATTTAATTAAACACAAACAAACAAAAACAAAAGATGAGGGGGTGGGACCAGCAGTTGGTCTAAAGGCTCTGTCGCTGGATCCCATGTCGTCGATCACGGTTCAAGTCCTGGACCTGGTGGCTGAAACTCACGCCGAGCATGTGTGTGCGCATGTCCAAGATCCCGAGAGGAGAATGGAGGGGAAGAGATTGGGGCATGGCTATCCCTCTTCGGGGGTGATTTCTTGCTTTCTGTCTCTCTGTCTTTTTTGGTGAGCACATGCCCTATAGCAAAAACCTCTCCCTCCCCCCAAAAATGGGGGTATTCCTGTCAGCTCTCCTACTGGCCCTCTTTATCTTCCTTAGTATACTTCATAGACGTTGGTGACTTTTCAACGAAAGGACCAAGTGTAGTCTCCACAGCTATCAGTGTACTAAATTATGAAAGCGCGATATCTTTCTTATTTTTAGATAAAAGGTAAATACAAGTTTGATGAGTAGATAGGATTTTGAATGCATTCTTTTTATCTCACGGGTTTGTTTTGTGTAGGAGTTAAGGCACATACTTCAGGTAACTACAGTTTTAGGGCAAAGAAGACCTGACTTTGTCCCCATCTTACGTGTAACAAATCAATTAAGTGTCATTCTTCTCGTTTTAAAGAAATAAATTGTGTAACACACACACACATCCTAGGGATTTTGTGACTTTAAATTTGGTAACTTCGTGGCGCATGGTAAATAGATGCTCAGTGAGCTTTATTTCATTCCATTTACTTTCCATTCTTTGAACTCATGATTTCCTGCTTTGTTTTCTTATCTATTTCTTGTTTATTGACACTTAAACATCAAATTGGTGATGGAGTAGGATGACTTCACCTCCTCCTGAAACCCAGAAGGCATTTTATTCTTTATAAACTTATATCTGTACCAGAAGTTATTCTCTCTATGTAGCTCACACTTCTTTCACATACTTACAGAAAAAAAACTGTACTCACACTTCTTTCACATACTTACAGAAAAAAAGCAGCAACAAACAATTTTAAGTATAGATGGCCATAATAATTAAATGAATTAATAATTAAAACAGATTAAGGCTTATCCATATAGCACACAGGAATTTTAAGATATTCTTTTGATTGTGTATAAGACCTGCCAACAGTAGGTGGAGTTTTTGTTTTGTTTTGTTTTTGGAGAGGTTTTTGCTATAAGGCGTGTGTACTAGCCAGAAAGACAGAGAGAGACAGAGAGACAGAAAGCAAGAAATCACCCCCCTGGGGGGGGGGATGGCCATGCCGCAATCTCTTCTCCTCCATTTCCTGTTGGAATCCTGAGGATCCATGCACACGCACCAGCCTGAGTTTAAGCCACCAGGTTCGGGACTTGAACTGCGTTCGACTACGTGAGAGTCCAGCAACATAGCCATTACGCCAACTGCTGTTCCCAGTAGGTGTTACTCATATATTAAAATATGTAAGAAAATATCTAATATGTATTCATATATTTGATATCATAGCTACATTATTACAATAGCTAACATGTAAAATATTAAAACTATTTTAGCCTTCTAATAATGAGGCCCAGGAGAAATTCTGCATATTTTTTCCTGTTCAGTTCTTAACATTTCCAAACAAAATCTATAATGATTTGCTGCCTGATTATAGATATGACTAAGTTAAAACAGAAGGAGTCCATGGAAAATGGAATTAAAGGCAACTACTTTGATGCAAAAAATGTGAAATTAGTGCATAATTTTTTCATAATATTCATTTTATGAACTTTTTGAACACCCTTTGTAATGACGTAATGTTGAAACTCACACTGGGCGCACAAGTGGGTGTGCCCCAAATCCCAAGAGGAGAATGGAGAAGGACTTGTAGCATGGGGATGATACTTTGCTTCATAGTGTAGCTCTATACATGTTCTACAACTGCAGTTCTATTTGGTTTTTACATAACCCTCCCACTACTTAGAATTGTGAAAAGTAAATGTAAAAGCTAGTAAAAAAATGTACTAAAATGTATTTCTCCAATTATCTTAACACTCTCTAGAATTTTGCCTCCCAGTTTTCATATATTATCACATATTGTTCTAAATAAACATGTTGTCATGTTCAATATAATTATAAATTGATACCATGACAATAACTAAAATGTGCAGTTACCAATATTGTCGGAAAAGTCTTGATACAGGAAACAGCAGATGGCATAATGGTCACTGGACTCCCATGTAGTCGAGTTCGAGTTCCAGATCCACTGGCTTAAAAATCTCACACCAGGCATGCGTGCATGCATGCCCGAAATCCCGAGAGATGACCTGTGGAGAAGGGATTACGGTGTGGCTAACCCCCCGAGGGGGGGAGGTGATTTCTTGCTTGCTCTCTCTCTCTCTCTCTTGAAATCACATGCCCTATAGCAAAAAATCGCTCAAAAAAAATTAAAAAGATAAGAGGAAAAGTCTCGATGCATTTGTGCATAGAAAAACATAGAAAATACTTCATGACTTTTCCGATGACTCAATAGATTTATTTATATGGCACAGTGTGATGTAAAATATTAAAATAGTGTTTTTCTTAAACTAGTTTTTGTACAGTTACTAATAGCTCATATTAATTCGGGTAACAACAGTGAAATGTATCTTGTTTATAAGCTTTCCATTTAAGACATTTTTCTTGCTGGGATCACCTCCTATTGTGAAAGTTGTCCAAAGATAATAGCACATCAATTCAAAAGTGTAATAGATTTGAGACCACAACATGCTGTCAGCATGAAGGAGTACTTTGTCAGTTTCACAACTCACTGTCACAGCCAGAACCATTACATACTTGTTCCTTTGTTTTCATGTCAAAATACATCATTTACATTCTCATGTTGATTGCTCACTTAGGGCATGTTTAATTTTCTTATCGAAAATAATTTTCTGATACCGTAGTTAATTTATGTAATGATAAAAGAAGCTGCACTTTAATTAGTAGCAGTCTAAAATATTGTCTCTTTATAATTGCATAGTAGACAAAGTATATTACTATAAAACATTTACAATTAAATTTACGGTAATAATACCTTTCTATTAGAAGCAAAATAATTCATTTTGAATAAGCTCTGGCCAATGTTTAGAAAATTTACTTTCCTAAATCATTCTTTTGAAAAAAGCAACAGATTAAATGATCAAAAATCCAGGGAAGAAAATACTAAATGTTAGTTTATTATTGATTCCTTATAATGAGGTATGTTTAATTATTTCTTTAATGTTGCAACTTCTTCATTTTTTTTAGTTTTTGCTTTAGGGTATGTGCCAGAGAGAGATAGTGTGGGGGAAGAGAGAGAGACAGAGAGGGAGAGAGAGAATGAAAAATCACTCCCCAGGACGGATGGCCACACCACAATTCCTTCTCCTCCATTGTCTTCTTGGGATTTTGAGCACACACGCACATGCGCCTGATTTTTCAAGCCACTGGATTCCAGGCTTGAACCACACAGATGACCATATGGGATTTCCAGTGTTTTAACCTCTATGCCACCTACTGGCCCTCAGTTTTTTTGTTTGTTTGTTTTGTTTTTAAATATATATAGGGCACATGCACTCTCCAGAAACAGAGACAGAGAGAGAGCAAGCAAAAGTGAGAAGTCACCTCCCGGGGAATGGCCACACAGGAATCCCTTCTCTGCCAGGCTCCTCTCAGGATTTTGGGCACACATACACATGCAGCCTGATTTTTGAGCCACCTGGTCCTGGACTCAAACTGTGCAGCCGACCGTGTGGAATCTGGTACCCTACCTTTCATGCTACCTGTTGGCCCTCAGCTTCTTAATCAAAACTCAAGACTAGTCTTTCAGTTTTCAGATCCCATTTGCTAATTTTATTCTTAATTATAGCTTTTGTCAAGTACAACCAATATTGCAGTGTTTATTGAAGAAGATAGTTAAAAACTAGTCTTTCTCGGCAAGCAGGTGGCGTAGTGGTTAAGGTGTTGTACTCCCACATGGTAGACTATGGGTCAAGTCCCGGACCCGGTGGCTTGAACATCATACTAGTGTGTTTTGTGCATGCCCCAAATCACAAGAGGAGAATGGAGGAGAGATTGCAGCATGGCCATCTCTCCTGTGGGGTGATTTCTCACTTTGCCTTTCACTGTCTCTGTCTTTCTCCGGCAAGTACATGCACCCTGTGACAACAATCTTAAAAATAAGAAACCTAGTCCTCCCAATACACTTTGCTTTTTTATACCTGTTAAACATTCTGTAGATTCTACTGCTCATACTCTCAAAGTCATATCTAGAATTCCTAAAGGATGAAAGAAAGCACTTTGACTATAACTGTAATAGCACTAACATTTGGGGAAGTGGTAAATGTCCGAGGTGAGTTATCAGCTAGACATATATATGACTCGGAAATCCGTGTATTAAAATTCAAAGAAAAAGTCTGGACCAGCAGTTAGCATAATGGCTATGTCGCTGGACTCCCATGTAGTCAACCGTGGTTCGTGTCCCAGACCTGGTGGCTTAAAACTCACGCCAGGCGTGTGTGCGTGCGTGCCCAAGATCCCGAGAGGAGAATGGAGGGGAAGGGATTGTGGCGTGGCCATCCCCCTGGGGGGTGGGGTGGGTGTTCTTGCTTTCTGTCTCTATGCCTCTATCTTTCTGGTGAGCGCACGCGCCCTATAGCAAAAACCTCTAAAAAAAAAAAATTCAAAGAAAAGGTAAAAAAAAAGAGAGAGAGACCCTCCTAAAAGAGGGTATTTGAGAAATAAGATACCGTGCTGGTGAATGTTCTATAGGCACCTGGAAACACAGACACTTATCGCTTAGCCACCTACCTGCTCAGGGACAGCTCCCCCGTGGGGCTAGTGCTCCAGTGAGGGAATCCCCTTTCTCCGTCTTTCTTCCTGCAGTTGGTTCATAGTCACCGCACGAAGCAGCTGCGATCACACAGGACTACCTATTTCATTTATAAAGCTGTGCTTTACTGTGCGCCCACAGTACCAGATATTGGTGAAAGGAACAACGCGCTTTCACCTGGAGGAAGTGCCAAGAGTGCAAGGAAGGCCGTCGATCTTGAGATGAAAATGAAGACTGTCAAGGAATCTAAAGCTGCTAAAACAGTGAAAGGGATAGCACCTGATTTGCAGCTGACATCTTTCATTTTTGACCATCTTGAAAGGTAGAGAGAGCGTTAAAGAGGCAGGAAAAGCATCGGTAGGATTTCACGCCATGATAACTAGGCAACAGAAAGGCCTCATCCAAGAAATGGAAAGAGTACTGGTGACCTGGTTTGATGACAGACACAAGAAGAATGCTGACGAGCATTTTAACAGCTCAAGCCAAGGCACACAGTGTCTTGGAAACACTAAAGGCGCACGAAGGAGAATAACCGACGGGGACATTTATGGCAAACCATGGGTGGTTTCGGTGGTTCCGTCCAAGTTTCCACCTGTACAACCAGAGTATCCATGGTGAAGCAGCAAGCACATACACGGGGCAACAGAAAAATTTGTTGGCTAGTTCAATAAAATGATTGAGAAAGGCAGCTACCATCCAGAACAGATCTTCAGTGTTGGTTAAAATGGAGCTTTTTTGGGGGAAAAATGCTTGAGAGCTCCTATATACCCAAAAGAAGCTAAAACATTTTCAAGCTTTTTAAGGACAGTGTCACATTGGTGTTGGGAGGAAATGGCAAGGGAGAGGTGATAATGAAGACTGTAGTAACAGTTGGAATCACAGCCTCACTTAGAAGGGGAAAAAAGAATGGGAGAAATGCAAAGAGATTCACTATAAAAGGATTAACAGGGGCCAGCAGATGGCGTAGTGGTTATGTCGCCAGACTTCCACACGGCTGAACCTGGAGGAAGTGCCAAGAGTGCAAGGAAGGCCGTCGATCTTGAGATGAAAATGAAGACTGTCAAGGAATCTAAAGCTGCTAAAACAGTGAAAGGGATAGCACCTGATTTGCAGCTGACATCTTTCATTTTTGACCATCTTGAAAGGTAGAGAGAGCGTTAAAGAGGCAGGAAAAGCATCGGTAGGATTTCACGCCATGATAACTAGGCAACAGAAAGGCCTCATCCAAGAAATGGAAAGAGTACTGGTGACCTGGTTTGATGACAGACACAAGAAGAATGCTGACGAGCATTTTAACAGCTCAAGCCAAGGCACACAGTGTCTTGGAAACACTAAAGGCGCACGAAGGAGAATAACCGACGGGGACATTTATGGCAAACCATGGGTGGTTTCGGTGGTTCCGTCCAAGTTTCCACCTGTACAACCAGAGTATCCATGGTGAAGCAGCAAGCACATACACGGGGCAACAGAAAAATTTGTTGGCCAGTTCAATAAAATGATTGAGAAAGGCAGCTACCATCCAGAACAGATCTTCAGTGTTGGTTAAAATGGAGCTTTTTTGGGGGAAAAATGCTTGAGAGCTCCTATATACCCAAAAGAAGCTAAAACATTTTCAAGCTTTTTAAGGACAGTGTCACATTGGTGTTGGGAGGAAATGGCAAGGGAGAGGTGATAATGAAGACTGTAGTAACAGTTGGAATCACAGCCTCACTTAGAAGGGGAAAAAAGAATGGGAGAAATGCAAAGAGATTCACTATAAAAGGATTAACAGGGGCCAGCAGATGGCGTAGTGGTTATGTCGCCAGACTTCCACACGGCTGACGCCAGGCATGTGTGCCCAAAATCCCAGGAGAGAAGAGAGGAGACGGGATTGTGGTATGGCCACCTTCCCTGGGGGGGTGATTTCTCACTTTCCCTCTCACTGTCTCTGTCTCTCTCTATCTCTCTCTGGCGAGTGCACATGGCCTAAGACAAAAATCTCTAAAATCTCTATTAGAAAGAACTAGCAGGTATGGATTAGAATATTGAACAGTTCATGAAAGTAGAATTCCAATGAACAAACTTTTACAGAACTGTCATGAGATTATGAAGAACAAAAGAAACTTACAAAGCAGACCACAATAACAAGATTGTTCTTAGAAGCTACCCCCAGGACCTCTGCCCCAGAAGTATTTTTATTTTGTCATCATCTCCCTTTCCTGGTCCCTCTGTAGCTCATGATGATAACTCCGCTCTGACACTGGTTACCTGGGACTACTACCGCACTCGGAAGGCGTTGATGATTAAAGTATTATCAGAATGTCTTTTTTAATGAATGAATTTTATTTTTTGACACATCATTTTTATAAGTTTTGCTGATTCTATTTTATTTGTGTCATATGTAAGAAATGTACATTAAAACAAAATTATCAGGGTGGAGTTTTCTTTAGGCTTTTTCATTATTCAGAATAAATGAAAAATGATTGTGTCAGATTTATATTACTGTGTCTTTTCGCTTTCTGGCATTCAGCTAATGTGTGCTTTTTGTACCAACTGAATTACATTCGTCTAGTGTGTTGGTGCGTGGTATCTGTTGAAAAATACATACCCGTACATGCCATGCCCATCACAAGACATCCGCCCTTAAGCTCCTCGCTTACTGCCCAGTTCGCCTAATGATCTAGTTGTGGGAAGGGAACATGGCCAGTAGGTGAAGAGTCTCTGTACAGATACAGGAAACAAGGACCAAAAGGAAAGAGATGTTGTCTCATTTGAAGATAAAGTAAAGGCCAAAAGATGGGATAGATACTTACAGTAGCAATGACAGTAGAAACAATAAGCAAATCTATCAGGAAGAACTTAACCATAGGTGAAATAAACGGGGGAAAGTGGTAAAGGAGCATATTGAAAGTTTAAAAAATGAATAAGATGACAAAACAATGGAAAAAAGTTTAAGCCATAGGACTTTGCCATGAGATGGGCCTTGCTTCGTACTGCACAAATTCCCTTTGCTCTGCATTGACTACTCAAAAGTAAGCTGCCAGTAGCGGCTTTCTAAGCAGGAGTGTTTTTAACTCATTTTCTTATTTGCTATCCAATCTTTTAAAAAAAATTATTTATTCATTTACTTATTGACAGAGTCTTAATGTTAAATTTAAGCTGATAAATTTATATGCTAATAATACATAATGGCAGTGGTTCCCAAAGTCTGTCGCTGGGACAGAGATATCAGTTGCTAAGTTCTACTGTAGACCTACTGTGTTTTAACAAGCACTCCAGGTGAGCCTGATACAATTTAAAGCTTGGAAATCACTGCTTTAATGTGTGGACCGGTCAGCACATTGCGGCTTCTATTGGTAGCCTTACACTCAGTTACAAGTTCACAGGCCCTACCAAAACCTTTGATTCACAATCAGTCTGGTTGGAGTGTTTTCTTGTAAAGAGAGGTGACTCAGAATACCTTTTAGAGTTTATGCAGATATTAGTGTGGATGGACTTCCTGAAAATTCACAGCAGCCTCTCAATCTCTTAGTTCAGGAATTTCACAGAGCTTCAGAGGGCCAGCGTCCTAGGCTGGAGATTTCTTCTCGAATAGCTAGGCATTTGAGCACAGTGAGTAACTGTACTACTAGATGTCTCTCTAATAACAATGGGTAATTTTCTATAGGGGCTTGCTTTTTTTTTAGTTTGCTGTTAAATAGCTACCAAAAAATGTTTATTTCCTTTCATCATTATCTAAAGCACGTCTTTTCAATAAAGTGCTTTCGTAGGCATTCAGTTAATCACAAACACATTGCAGAATATACATTTAACAGATAACCCCGTTGATTTTGGAATTTACAATTGAGAATTTTAGAAAATTCTCAAGCATGTGAAAAACACAGGTTTTGAGTGTTCCAAATGCTTGGGTAATAGTTAAGATCTTTCAGGTACATCTTTCCTTTCAAACACATACTGACAGATATTTGGGTTGATTTAGTTTCTGTAGTACTTACCCGCAGTATTGAAGTATGCTCTCAATCATAAACATCAAGTAATTAAATGAATTTTAATGGGCAGTACGGAATGGAATGGACAGTAACAATGAAAGGTTACATATTTTTTTAAGTTTTTTAAAAAATATCTTATTTTAGGGAACCAGCAGTTAGCGTAATGGCTATGTCGCTGGACTCCCACGTAGTCGACCGCAGTTCGCATCCCGGACCCGGTGGCTTAAAACTCATGCCGGGCACGTGTGCGTGCGTGCATGCCCAAGATCCCGAGAGGAGAATGGAGGAGAAGGGATTGCGGCGTGACCATCCACCCTGGGGGGTGATTTCTCGCTTTTTATCTCTCTGTCTCTCTCTGTCTGTCTGGCGAGCGCAGGCGCCCTATAGTGAAAAACCTCTCCAAAAAAAAAAAAATCTTATTTTAAAATGAGCTCTAGGCAAACTGTCCATTGTCTGGTCATCATCATCATCTAGTGACTGAAAACTGTTTTGAGCCCAGTAGTTAATTTTAGCCTTCACATATTTCCAGGTAAATTTAATCCACAAGTAGGGGATTCATTTGCTCAAGATCTGAAAATGTCATTTTGGAAGAGTCGTTTGATGTGGAGGAAATCTTGTGAGACCTTTAATAAGCCTCTTAAATCCATAAAGTTATTTTGCCAGAAGGAAAAGGAACCTATACCTTAAACTTCTTTTGCTCTTTGGCGAGAACTTTGGTTATTGCAGTGGTTGTAAATTTGGCCAAATATAGTCCATTGTTCTTCTCACTGTCTTGAAATCAAGCATCTAATTTGAAGAGAGCAATCTATATTCTAAGGAGTAGTGTGTTGGTTTGCCTACAAACATCAGTAGAAAACTGGACACCAGGATATTTTATTTAAACAGCTCTTATTTACTGACAGGTCAATCTAAAGTATTCTCTTTGTCCAACAAGGAATATAAGAAGAGGGAGGAGCATGACATTTTCTGTGTATTCTCCCCATACAATATAGTAGATGCTGTGGACAAGAGAACTGTTTCTCAGGTGTCTGCATGTCACTAATAAAGGCCTCAACCGCGCCTTAGGGACAGAAGCTGAATACTGTCTGCTGTACTCTTCCG
>NW_006210031.1:242553-266872 GCF_000334495.1 Tupaia belangeri chinensis | reverse complement strand
TGCTAATCATTTGCTTTGTTTGTTCATATCTTAAAATGTTTTTAGCACTATATAAAATATTGGAGTAGCCAAACTATCTTCTATGAAAATAGCCACTTACAAAGTGAATCAAATTAAAATTTTATTCAGTAGTTGAATACTTTCAACTTTTACTTTCTGTCTTAATCTCTCATTGTGGAAATTACTCACACCACTTTGAATAATGCCAGAACACATTTTCTGGGAATAGTTTTCATTTGGGTCTCTATAATTTCCAGTTTATTAAGCCACGTGCTTAACACTGGAGGAATAATATAATTATTTTAATCCCCTGAACAGTAGTCTAATATTAACCCATTTTTTCCCTCCTGACTCTTAAGCTTGTAATTTAACATATAACTATTTAATTTTGTACTTGATGTTTAAATCTTTCTAAATGAGCATTAATACATTGATATAGTGCATGAAATAATGTAAGATACATTTAAATTTACTGAAAAAATCTGATTATTTTGCCTCTGAAAATCTTATCATGGTAAGTTTTGTGGTTATTAGTTTGAAAGACAAAATCGGTCAAAAGTGAAAAGGTACTAAAAAACAAAACATCCCTACTAAGGGGTGGTTGAAATGACTGTAAGTAACCCGATGAGAGAAGAGTCGACAGAAATTAACTATGGAACATAACGGAAATAATTCAGAACTGTTCAGATCCAGTATTTAAAACACGACATATCATTTGAGGGTAGAAGAAAATTTTAAATGAAAGTGTTACCATTGGCTCTTCTCTGCCTCGGTCAAATAGATGAAAAAGCGGAAGTTGAGATATGAGAACCGCAGAACTCCATTCTGGCCAAAAAAAGAAAAAAGAAAATACCACGATGGAAAAAAAGCCGGATTCTCTGACAGGTTGAATACTAGGGTGGTTGTGGTGGTGTGTGGGTGGGTGTGTTGTTGGGTAGATCAGGCAGGATAGGAGAGTAATTGAAAATTACCTACCGGTCTGTCATTGAGAGAGACCTAAGGGTAGCATTGCTGAACAATGACCAAGAATGTGGGAGTGGAGACAGCAAGAAAGATAAGACAGTTCAGTCTTTGTCCTTCCTAATTTTAAATTTGTGACATGACCCAGAGAAAGATACATCATACAACTGGTTAAAAAGCTAAGCTAACACAGGAGGTGGAAGCTGAAAGCCAAAGGTCGTTCTGAGAGCCCATCAGCGGAGAAACAACAGATCTTCAACTTAGAAAGACAAAAGAGCAATTATTAATTGTACTTCCTATAAAGTAATCCTTCCCCTCCGTGTTGTGGCGACTTGGTAGCAAGCAGCCCGAGTTAATGACGCAGTGCAGCTCCGCAGTTCTTGTCTTGTTGTCGTTGTTGTTAAATAGAGTCCCCCTCAAGATTGCAAAGCCACAAAGCAACTGTTAGTGTGCAGTGACCTTCTGCACCAGCTGTCTTTGGGGCTTTGAAATTGATTTTCCTCATCTCAGTCTCTGATAGTCTCTCTTCAAGTGTGCCTCTCCAGTTCATCACCAGAGTGAAAACAGTGGCACAAATAGCTGAGGAACTGGAGGCAGGCGCCATGCGGGGCATCATTAGGAACATCAGAGCCGAATCAGGCCGCTCCGGTGTGTGCTGTGTTAAAAAGAAGCTGCCGCCAGGCCGCTGCTTTATTGCCGAATACAATGGGGAATATTCTGGCAGGTTCGACTTTCTTCATTCCCAAATATGGTCTGAGAAGTAAAGACGATTTCTGCCTTTATTCTACAAACCTCATGTGGATGCCGGGTCAAAACCATATGTTTTTGATAATAATTTTTGCAGAATTTTTTATAGATGAGAAGCACATTCCCAAAGCTGTGTGACCTGGCAGAGGCACAGGATGAGAGACTAATGACTCACAGAAATGTGTGCCTTTTGGAGGAGTAGGTGATAAAATACAAAATATGGAAGTCATGGTATCCTTTTCATGTCACTTAATTTCAGTGTCCATCCATCTCTTGGTTCATTAAATATTTGCAGAGTTCCAAACTAAAGGAAGCGTTGCCCTGGATCTTAAGATGGGTTAAAAAGAAGTCCTGGGCATACAGATTCTATTTCAGCCATAATACACACTTTGCTACTGTTTTATATTTTCTATATTACAGTGGAAAAGATGTTGCCATTGGAAAAACAGCATCCTATCTGAACCTGAATGGAACGGTTTTACCGAACCTAGAAGCAGATGTTCTCTGTTAGGAAGGATATGTTGGCGTAGGCCTTCCCTGCCACATCTACAAGGTTTTATGCGTATTATTTCAACAACATACCTATTCCGAAGCCTACTTTGACCTGAAATCAGTCTTCACAAAAATGGCACCATTTCTTTATAAACAGTTTCAAAATACATCAATTCAAGTAATCTTTATTCATTTTTTTCTTTACTGACATATTAGAAAGCGATCTGAAAATTTTGTACCAGTGATTAAGAGATACAGGGCGTTCGTAATTTGGCTCCTTTTTCAATATTTTATAACTTTTTGATTTTCACAAGTCTATTGCCAAGGCCCTAAATCTGATGCTTTCCTGGGATGGGTAGATATTTAGGCAGAGAGAGGGAAACATTATACATGTGAGATTTAAAGTCAGTGACCACAAAAATCATTACATTCTATTTTTCTTTTGCAGTAACAAAAGTAAATGTATGCGTTAAAGAAACTAGAAACTTTCAAGGCAGAGAGGTTTTCAGTTTCCTTAGTAGGGAGGACTAACATATTTTAGAATATTACATCTTCGTTTTCAAGAATATCTCAAGAGTTGCACTTTCCTCTAAGAAACATAATTTTAAAGCAAGCAAACCAAGTTTAGTTGTTGAAAGAGTTCCTTGTGAGGATGACGGACCATATCATGTATTGATATCTCCAATTTCGGAAATTGAAACAGAGATGTCTCAGTCAGCATCTATCAAATCATTGTCTTGCACACTGTGGCTAGTCACATGTTTTATGGCGAGGCTAAGATTGTATTCCTTCCAGTCCCACAGACGTCAGTCAGATCTCAGCTCCCATTGAGAAGGGACTTAAGGCGCCTTAAGCAGAGCTATAACATGTATTCCAAGGATGCTTTCATTTGAGTCCCTATACTTTCCAACCTTTATTTATTTAATGATTTTATTTCCTTATTATCTTTGGCTTCTTTGCCAAGGCACTTAATTTCTCTGGGACTCACTTTCCTCATCTGCGTAATGGTCACCATTTTATTTATTTCACAGATATTTATGAAATAACTGCTATGTGCCAGGAACTTGGTAGGCCCTGCAGGAAGACTTTATGGAGTTTTGTATTTCTGTTTATATTTTATCTGAAGCCCTTATTCCAAGTATCTTGCCTTCAGATACTTCGGGGCCTTTCCTCTTCTACCCTATGCTCTTATGTGATATTCTGAGCAAGGAGTAATACTCCTGAATCTTTTGATATCCTTTGCTGTCTGTTCCTTCTCTCCTTTTTTATTTTTTTTTTTTTTTGAGAAAGAGTTGATTTTTGTTTGTTTGTTTTTGTTTTTGTTTGTTATAGGGCATGTACACTCATCAGAGAGCCAGAGAAAGACAGAGAGAGAGAAAGTGAGAAATCACCCCCACCTCCACCCCCGGGAAGATGGGCACACCACAATCCCTTCTCCTCCATTCTCCTCTTGGGATTTTGGGCACATATGCACATGTACCCAGCATGAGTTCAAGCCACCAGGTCCAGGACTCAAACCATGGTCTGCCATGTGAGAGTCCAGTACCTTAACCACTGTGCCACCTGCTGGCCCCTGTCTGTTCCTTCTTTATTAGTCCTTGTGTTATTGCTGTGGTAGCCTGCATGTCTGTGAGGCCCTTTAAGTCCAGTGGCACACTCAACCATTTATTTCCACCTACTTCTGAAGCCACAGAAGTCATTCAGATCGTGCTGAGGGACAGCGAGACTCTGTCAACTGCGTCGCCTAGACGCTCAGTGCGCCAGTGTCCTCAAAGATCCTGTTTTTGCCTCAGTTCTCTGAGACTTAGGTGCAGATTTCTTCTCCCTGGTGGCCTACCCCCCCATGTACTCGGTGGTCTCTGTTTTTGTGGGACTCAACCAGGTAAGGCAGGAACAGGCCTTTGTCTTTGGAACATGGCACATCCTTCTGCCCTGAGCCATTCCCCTCAGTATTTTTCTTCCTAGCTCTTAATGAGATGCTTTTCTAATATAAAAAGAATCTTTATTTGTGGTTTATCTCAGATCCTTTCTATTTCTGCTTTTCTCCAAAAGGTCTACCTGGCACTGAAGACTAAGCAAAGGGAATCTGCCTTTGAACCTGCGTTCTGGTGGCTGCTCATGGGTTGTTTGTTCTGTAGGCTCGGCTCTGTCAGGCATTCTTCTCTTCTGTCCAGCCGGGAGTGGAAGTAGTAGGAAGAATCTCAGGCAGCTTTGGAGTCTTGCTACCTTTCTCAGATGCTGCTCATTAAGCAGAGGGCAGGCTTTCCTCCCTGGGCCCTGCTGAATCCTGTGGTCTCTCAGCTCCCATTTCCATCTGCCCCTATCCTGAAAATATTCTCCTCATCTGGGAATAGAACCCCCTTTCTTCTCTCATACTGCTTTCCTCGCAGATGTGCACGTTGTACCCCAGGCAGCTCCATCTCACCCAGTGGTCTGGGCTTTACAAAGCTAACAAGAGACTCAAGCCAGTTCTATTTTCAGCTTACCGGTCTCTCCTAGAGGCAATGAAACAAAATGGCTGCTGGAATTCAGAGCTCTGAGGCAGAACAAATGGGGGAAATTTTTAGGAGGGGAAAAAACACGCTTTCCATAATTTCAAAAATTTAGCCCACCATACAAGTAAACAGTAAGCAAAGTAATAATTGATTGTATAAGCACTTTGGAGAAAACAAATATGGTGGTAGTTACGGACAGTGAAGGCACAGGGCTTTGGATTGGATGATCAGATAGCAACCTCTGAGCTGAGACTTGGAGGGTCTCCACCCTACAAGAGAAAGGCCATACAAATGGTCATTTCTGTCCTGCTGCAGTATGCTGAAAGCTTAATAAAGTAACTGCAAACAGCATTTAGAAAATACTCAGGAAATGCTAGTTATCATTATGGTTGTGATGAAGCTGACAGCGGAGCGCTAGCTCGGGTTAGCAGTAACACCTGACGGGTCGTCCGAGGTGTAACTGCACAGTAAAGGAAGCTAGTTGTCCCACAGTCGTAGGAAATGCCAGTCCTTTTCCTCTACCTGCGAAGATGATTGTTCAGCCCCAGGAGATACACATTCCAGCGAATGCCAGGACTTTCTATGATGACCGTTGTCGGATTATAATAGTGGGAATTCTGTCCAACTACATGTATCTGTCTGACCTCCAAGAGAAGTGTCGAGATATCCTCCAGGCTGCTTTACTAGCATCCTTTCCAGTGGCATTGAGTAGTCTCACTGTGGGCTGTAGAGCCTCTTGTCCATTTTCTTTTTAAGAGGTTTTTGCCTTAGGACATGTGTGCTTGTCAGACAGAGACAGAGACAGTGAAAGAGAAAGTGAGAAACCACCCCCCGGGGGATGGCCATGTTGTAATCTCCTCTCCTCCATTCTCCACCTGGGATCTTGGGCATGCACACACACGCACCTGGTGTGATTTTGAAGCCACCGAGTTTTTTACATATTCAAATAATTGATCACATGAATAGGAAACCATGATGGTAATTTCATGGCAATGGGAAACTCTATGAAATCAAAATTTCAATGTCCATAAAGTTTTATTGGCAGAGACTCAAAAATCACATATGCATTGTCTATGGCTGCTTTTATCACACAAGAGCAGAGTTCAATGGTATGGCCAGAAAAGCCCAAAGTATTTACTGTCTGGTCCTTTATAGAAAAAGTTTACAAATCCCTATCTTTATGATCAGGTTACTTCTTAACATAATAGTCCATTTTCTCATCTAGAGTATACACTAGTGTGTGGAATTGCCAATATCAACCTCGTAAAGCAAAAAATTAATTTTGTACACATTGGTTTTGATGATCTACATTTTAAATTGGGGGTTGAGGTCTTCAATGTGTGGTTTTTGTGGTCTTTAAGAATATAGAATCCGATATATAATATCAGAATAAATAGCCAGTGCTTATTGAGAGCTTACCTTGTGCTGGGTACTAATGTAAACACATATGTATTAATTCATTTGATCCACAGAAACAGTCTGGAAAACTGGGTATTATTAATATGCCCATTTTACAGATAATCAAACCAATAGAAAACTTGAGTAATTTCTCAAACATCATACAGCTAATTATAGGTAAAGTCTGGATTTGAATTCAGTCTATTTCCAAAGGTCTTAATAACCTTAATATGAATATGGTATGGGGTACAAAAAATACTGCCTCCAACATGCCATTTAGTTTACGCTATCAACTTATTCCTTTGTTTTATAAAGTAGTTCAGTGGCAGGGCCAGCAGGTGGTATGGTGGTTAAGGTGCTGGATCTCACACGGCACACTCTGCAGTTAGTGGCCCAGACCCAGCAGCTTGAAAAACATGCCAGAGGCATGTGTATGTGAGCCCAAAGTCCTGAGAAGAGAGTGAAGGAGAAGGGATTGTAGCATGTCCATCCTCTCAGGGAGTGATTTCTCTCTCTCTCTCTGACTCTCTCAGGTAAGCCCACATGCCCTATGGCAAAATGTTATTAAAATAAAAAGCCAAAAAGTTTGGTGGCAGAAAATGGATTCACAGTATAATTGCTAGAATAATTTATAGAAGTAGTAATTTGTCACTTGCTCTGTTCTAATTTTGTGGCCGACAAAATATTTTGAGATACATTAACTGGTTTACAACCCTGTAAGATAAGTAAGTCATTAGTGCCATATTTTTACAGATAAACAAACAAACAAACAAATAAGAAAACCTGAGTTTCCTTAGGTTCACTAGGAAATAATAAACCGGCAACTTAAATCCAGGTCTTCTGATTTCTAATCCAGAATTAGCCCCACTGTACCTGCATTAGGCAACCTTTCATGATTTACCATACCTTTAGACTAGCTGAATTATTAGTCACTTATCAGTTTTCTAGAAATAGACTTGGTAATTTAAATACCTGTTTAGCCTCTCCTAAGCAATCATATACAGAAAGTAATGAATTTCATTGCGTTTTTATTAGTCAGATTTTATGTAGTGCTTAGCTTTATTACCATAGTTACGGTAAATATTAACTCATTTAAGCCTCATAACCATCCTGTGAGGGAGATTACTATTACAACCTCCATTTTACAGATTAAGAAACCCAAATACACGAACAGTGAAGTAACCTGTCCACACACACACACACACACACACACACACACACACCTGGGAAGGAGGAGAGTGGAATTTGAACCTTGGTAGTGTAGCTTCTTAATCCTTTCTGATGAACTCCTTTGATCTCATCAATCTTTCTAATACACTGTACAATAAGTACATAAGTGTCAATATGTAAAGTCTTTAGCTGTGTACCATCTAGAGTCATCTTGCATAAAAACCATACCAAATACCATGGTGGAATATTCAAGGACACCTGTAACCTCTTGACCCCGTAACAGAGAGCGTGGTCTGTTTGCTCACTTCCTTGGATGTGTCAGAAGAGAACAGAATAATAAATAGGACACACTGAGCACACTGTAAGCTAACAGCATAATATTAAACGTCAACCATGAAATGTATGGTGCATCTGTGAGATTTGGAGACCTTCATTTGTTTATTTATTTAGATTTGTGCCATCGGGCCTTGCCTGCTGACCCCAAATTTGGAGACTTATTGTTAATAGGAATCTTAAAAATGGTCTTAAAATTCCTAGAGTTCCTTATATAGTGGCCAGCAGGTGGGGAGGAGGTTAAGGTGGCCGGATCTCACATGGCTGACTGCATGGTTTGAATCCTGGACACAGAGGCTTGAAAAGCAGGGTGGGCATGTGTGTGTGTGTGTGTGTGTGTGTGTGTCTAAAATCCCAAGAGGAGAATGCAGGAGGAGGGATTGTGGCATGACCATCCCACTCGGGGCAGGGGGTGATTTCTCACTTTCTCTCTCTCTGGCAAGTGTTGGGGGGTGGGGTGGGAGGGAAGAACTCTTAAACAAACAAAAAGAATTCCTTATGCAGTGTGCTTGCCATGTGATCATTCAATTTCTGTTCAACATTTTTGAGGTAGGAGAACATATACCTTTTTTTTTTTTTTTTTGGAGAGATTTTCACTGTAGGGCGCGTGCGCTCACCAGACAGAGAGAGACATAGAGACAGAAAGTGAGAAATCACCCCCCAGGGGGGATGGTCATGCCGCAATCCCTTCTCCTCCATTCTCCTCTCGGGATCTTGGGCACGCACGCACACACGCCCGGCGTGAATTTTAAGCCACCGGGTCCGGGACACGAACCACGGTCTACTACGTGGGAGTCCAGCGACATAGCCATTACGCTAACTACTGGTTCCCGAGAGCATATACCTTTTACCGTTTGCTCCATCGTTGCGTGGCTCAGTTAGAGAGTCTTATGTTCAGTGCAAAATCTGCTTCACTGACCCCTTTGTTTTCATTTTTTTAAAAATCTTTTAAATTTTATTTTACTTATTCATTTGTTTATTTCAATTTGACCAGAGAAAGAGGGAGAGGGGAAGTGAGAAAGCAAGCCACCAGGTCCTGGACTCGAACTGTGTTTGGCCATGTGGGAGTGTTCAGAGCTTTAACCACCACACCGCCTACTGGTCCCGACCCCTTTGTTTTTTTAAGTTTGGTTTATAAAGTGTTCTTTTGCCTTCCCTCCTCTTGTCCCTAGCAGATTACCTTCCTGATTACATCTTTCACAGCTAAAAATAAAACCGTTTGCATCCCTTGAGAGCTGACCGGTTGCCTGTGGCCAAACTTGATAGTACACATTAGTTGGGGAGGAGGCTGGGACAAGAATGTTTCTATGTATATCTAGAAAATAAATGATTTTGCAGAAAGCCAGCGTGGTCACGCATACTTGTGTTTATATGAGTATTCTATCTAGTAGTGAGTGCACATTAAGTTATAAATACAAGACCAGTTTTCTTACGTGAATTGTGAAGATGTTCTTGAGGCATTTCGTTCATCAAAGGAAGTTCCAAAATGGTTTTGTACAGGAAATGTTATGATTAAAATAAATTTTTAGTCTCTCAAGATGTCCCTTTGAAGGGACAAAATTTATTTGTTTGAATAAATCTTGCTATTTACATTAAAATCAGCCTCTTTCATAAGAATCATTTTTATGAAGTGAGGTGTTTTTTGGTTAAAATGTCTCAATTTTTTTATTTTTAAAATCATATGAGGGGACCTGCAGATGATATGGTGGCTAAGGCGCAGGGCTCCCACATAGCCGACCGCAGTTTGAATCCTGGACCTGGTGGTTTGCTTTCTCACTTTCTCTCTTGTCAAATTTAAAAAATAATAATAATAAATAAATTAAATAGTTCTTTTTTTGAGAGAGAGAGACTTTTGCTATAGGACACACGTGCTTGCTGGAGAGACAGAGAGAAAGAAAGTGAGAAATCACCCCCCCCCCAGGGGATATGGCCATGCTGCAATCCCTTCTCTTCTGTTCTCCTCTCTGCATTTTGGACATGCATGCACACACACCCGGCATGAGTTTTAAGTCACCGGATTTGGGACTCAAACTGCGGTCAACCACATGGGAGTCCAACGATATAGCCCTTATGCCATCTGCTGATCCCCTAATTAAATAATTCTTAAAAACAAAATATTCTGTGAGGTAGCTTGTTCACGAAAGGAGAGCGCGAGAAGCAGAGAGGAGGGCTGACACATTATTGTCTCTGATATTTCAACATATTCGGATCCTATAACGATATTCTCCTTTTCCACAGGCATTTCCTATTCAAAACAGGAACAGGGACAACGCCACTGTTCAGTACTGCAACCCCAGGATACACAATGGCATCGGGCTCAGTCTATTCGCCGCCCACTCGGCCACTACCTAGAAACACCCTATCAAGAAGTGCTTTTAAATTCAAGAAGTCTTCCAAGTACTGTAGCTGGAAGTGTACCGCCCTGTGTGCTGTAGGGGTCTCGGTGCTCCTGGCAGTGCTCCTGTCATATTTTATAGGTAAGAACAAGTTTCTAGAACGATTTTGTCTGTGTACTGCGGGTTATCTTGTTTCTTTAGCTTCACTTAGTATTTGGTTGAGGTCCTATTTTGTGGGGTTAATAACATGTTATAAATCGAAGCCAGCAGGTGGTGTGGTGTTTAAGGGCGCTGGACTCCCACATGGCTGACCGTGGTTTGAGTCCCAGACCTGGTGGCTTGCAGTCTCACTTCCCGTCCCAGACCTGGTGGCTTGCGGTCTCACTTCCCTGTTCTCTCTTTCACTCTATCCCTCTCTGGTCAAAATTTAAAATAAATAAAGTTAAATAAAATAATTATTTTAAAAAATTACATTATAAGCCATAGAACATTTTAAGTAATTTTCAGAAGATTTGGGTAAAGAGAAAAGCCAGTGTTTTAGGTTAGTTCATTTCCATAAAGTGCAAGGTTCGATCTGGGACACACTAAATATACATTTGTGTTGACATATCCCTCGTGAAACGTGGCTGGTTCTGTGACATTTCATGTACACAGAATAATTCATGCACTTGCAGGAATGAGCACTGTTCTGGAATCTTCTTTCACGCATAGTCAATAGGGAGCTCTCGGCCACTTGTGATATTACACATCTTTCGGCTAACTCAGCTCTCTAAATGTAAAACTCATCACTCACAACCACCATCGTGCACTCCGAAACACTCCCCAGAGAACTGGGCATCCATAAAGAAATGAATGGATTATATGCTCATTCATATATGTGGATTTTTCATCTTTTCTGAGGTAGCACTGGTCATGCGTTTGACTTAATAGTAACTCACATGATGGAAGCTACTAATAGAAGTTGTAAATATTCCTATTATTTAACTATTTCATAACATATTTTTGCATTAAGACTACTGGAAATTGCCTTCTAAATGCCTGAAATGACCACATTGGATTTGGATCCGCTTCTGAGAGTACAGAAAGGCCTACCACATTGAAATGCTAATGGTGTCCTCTGAGATAAATCACAGCCTATGTGGTTTATCCACCAAGAACAACAGCCAGTGATGCATCCTCAAGTTTACAAAGCGATTTGTGATGCCCCATGAAATTCTATAAATGAATTACAGAGCTGTATATAGAGTAGTCTGATACTCTTGCAGTGAACCAGTCTCTACCATTAGCTACAATCTAGTACTCTTTAGATATAAATTATGTACTTTGGAAAGTGAAGCAACCATTTTGAGTCTCAGCGTTGAACGGAAAAACAGAACAGTAGAGCATGTAAGAACTTTGGAGATAATTGAGTTAGAAGTGGCAACTATGTGATCTGTTATGTTTGAGTATTTTCAATTCTTTGACCAAGAAAGATGTCACTGATGATTCAGAGCTTTCCTGTCCAGTGGGCCCAAAGACATTCTCATTTTTTACATCAGAGTACTTCATTCAGCACCTCTAACAGCCACTACCATCAGTTAGAAATGAAAACAAGATCAAACCTTTTTGTCTTACACACACACACACACACATACACACACACCCAAAGAGCATGTATGCTTTTTGGAGAGTGACACAGAGAGAGAAGGAAAGTGAGAAATCACCCCCAAGAGGTATGACCATGCCACAATCCCTTCTCCATTCTCCTCAGCCACAGGGGTGGGCACACACACACACACACACACACACATATTCCTGGCTTGTTTTTCAAGCTACGAGGCAAAGACTTGAACCGTGGAGTTGACCATATGGGATCCAGTGCCTTAACCCCCATGCCACCTACTAGCACACTTTTTTGTCTTTTATTTTAATCTAAATTAACTTCCTCCTTGTACAAATGGTCAAACCAGATACTTTTCACTTAACCAGCATCACACCTGGTGAACCAATACTGTGGTATCTTGTAACAATCAAAGTAAATGGAGAATTTCACAAAAATGAAAGTCAGTGTTCAGAAACAAATTATTATTATTAGAAAATATCATGGCTATTTAAAAGAATGTAAGCTCTTCTACTTAGCTGTATAAATTATTTGTGCCTATCTAAGTGTGCTGCTAAAGAATTTTGAACGATTCTTAAATGTACTGGTTGTAAAGGAGATGCAATAAATTCAACGTGTTTGTACAGGATATTAATTTTTTTTTTGGAGAGGTTTTTGCGAGAAATCACCCCCCAGGGGGGATGGCCACGCCATAATCCCTTCTCCTCCATTCTCCTCTTGGGATCTTGGGCACACACACGCACCCGGCGTGAGTTTTAAGCCACCGGGTCCGGGACGCGAACCGTGGTCAACTACATGGGAATCCAGCGACATAGCCATTACGCTAACTGCTGGTCCCTAGAGGATATTAATTTTACTACAGTGCATGCTAAGTAGATAACTACTCTATAGGACTAGAATTCAGTTTGATTTGACCAGGCATCCTTTGTGATTATTAAGTGCCCACGTCTTTCTAGTTGTTAAATACTTTGATTATGAGTTCTGATACCATTTAATTTTTGTTTTCAGAGGTGTGACTTAACAGGAAAAATAGCATTTGAAAGTGAGATTAGGTCACTGTTACTTGTGACACTTTTCTTTTAAAATATCCTTTTGTAAATATAACTGAGAATCGGAATTTTTCTAAGGAAATTTGGCTTGCCAAGTTACTGGGTTTTACTGTTTATTAGCTAGCATCCTACTTTTTCCTACTAGTACCATTATATAAACTTCTTTGCTTTTATTTTTTCCCCAAATGAAAACATGCAAATTATATAGTTGATATGTGATATTTTCAATTGAACAGATATTTGTGAAACATTTGTTTTGATCTAGTTCCTATGCTAAGAATTAAAGAAATACAATCCCAGTCTTACCTGGCAAAAATGACTTTTATCATCAAAGAATTGTCTCATACTTTTATCACTGTAATTAAGCACAAGTATGCTTAGGTTTTCATTGGTCTTCCTGCATTTAAATGACTAACTTAGTAACCCAGTCATTTTTTTTTTTAAAATCAGGTATAGATTTTCATTTCTTCATCAGTTAGCATGCTAAATCCTTTTTGATTCAAGATACTGCTTGTACCCTTGAAGAAAAGGATAGGATAGACTCTCAGGAAAGGTTGACCTTTTCTGTTAAGTGTACATGTAAAGCAGAAAGGGGAAGAAGGGACACTTGCCTATCCAGCCAGATCAGTGAGGCGAACAATGGCATCTTCAGATTGACCTCACGTTTAACAGAAGTGCAGCCATCCTTACCACAATCTTAGAGGTCTCTTTCTCTCTTGTTCACTATTAATATAAAGAAAGACACCAAGAAATAAGCTTAAGAAAAAGAATCACCTTGAGAAATTATTTCTGCTCCAGAAGTTTTTTTTTCTCACCTTCATGTGAGATAATGAAAGGTATGAAGATGTAGCTTTCACATGTTTTTTCTCTAAAGTAGTCTCAAGATAGACAACATAAATAACTTCTGAAAGTAGAAAGGGAGGGGAGAAGGGAGACAGGCTTCTTTGTTTAGTTTTTCTTTTCTTATCAAAATTTTAGCAAGTCTCATGCCAGGCATGTGTGCATACATGCCCAAGATCCCAAGAGGAGAATGGAGAGGGGATTGCGGTGTGGCCATTCACCCTGAGGGGTGATTTCTCTCTTTCTGTCTTTCTTTCTGGCAAGTGCACGCTCTCTATAACAAAAATCTCTCCAAAAAAAAAACCAAAAAAGGCCTAGGGACCAGCAGTTTGCATATTGGCTATGTCACTGAACTCCCATGTAGCCGACCGTGGTTTGAGTCCTGGACCCGGTGGCTTAAACTCATGCCGGGCGCATGTGCATATGTGTCCAAGATCCCAAGAGGAGAATGGAGAAGGGATTGCGGCATGGCCATCCCCCCTAGGGGGTGATTTCTCGCTTTCTATCTCTCTATCTCCCTGTCTTTCTGACAAGCGCACATGCCCTGTAGCAAAAACCTCTCAAAAAAAAAAAGAAAAAAGAAAAGAAAAGAAAGGCCTAAAAAAGCAGTAAGGGCTAGCCTCTGGCCTGGTGGTTATATGGACTTGATCTCCTGTGACTGACCACACAGTTTGACCCAGTAGTCTGAAAAACATGCTGGACACATGTGTATGCTTGTCCAAAATCCTGAAAGGAAAAAATAGAAGAAAAGAGATTGTGGCATGACCTTCCTCCAGGGAGGGTGTTTTTTCTTTCTTTCTCTCACTCTCTCTTTCTCGTTATTCCATAGGGGACTGCACATACCCTCTAGCAAATATATTTTAAAAAAAAGACGTGAAAATTAATTAAAATCCCAAAGTGCATTGGTAACCACCATTATTTGTTGTGTTTACCCTCTCATGTATTTTTTCATGCATATATTCAGCTAGAGGTCTGTATATGTTCTGTATCAGGCTTTTCTTGTTTATCATTTGCTATATATGATTTACATAACTTTATTTAGTGTCTATTTTTAATTAACCAGTACTCCAAAGTGCAATGACTGCTTTTGTACGCATGTGACCATGTGTATGTTCGTGCACTTGATCAAATATTTTATCAGTAGAAATTATGCTAAATAAACTGGTTGCAAACTATGTCATCAGTTTACATAACTGCCAATTCTAGTTAGCATCTGTAGCTATATATTTGATTATCAATGTTCTTCACTGTTGCCAATCTTTTAGGTTAGAATGTTTAATTCTCATTTTAACTTAGCAGTGCCAGGTAGCTTTTCATACATTTACCAACTGTTTGTATTTCTTTTTGTGTGGATAAATAGCCTAGTTTTCTCCATTTTTCTATTGGAGATTTTTCTCTTTTTTATTTGCAAAAGTGTTATTTTTTTTTAAGGGTACAAATATTTTTTCATATTTGATTTATTATTAACTTTGGTCATGGTCATTTTTAAACAAACTTTTTTGTTTGTTTGTTTAAAGTAGTTTCTGGCTTTTATGCCATACCTAAAACATCCTTATTTAGTCTAAGGATTTTTTTGTTTAAAGAATTATTTTATTTAACTTTATTTATGTGTTTACTTATTTTAATTTGACCGGGGAGGGGAGAGGGAAGTGAGAAAGCAAGCCACCAGATCCAGGACTTGAACCACTGTTGGCCATGTGGGAGTCCTGTGCTCTTAACCACCATGCCAGCTGCTGTTCCCAGTTTTTTTTTTTTAATTGGACTTCAGTTTATTAAATTTTAAAGAATTTTCAAGTTGTCAAATTTATCAATTTTTTTTCTTTGCAGTTTCTGGCTTTTGTGACATGTAACATTCTTATTTAATCTAAGCATTATTATTATTATTATTATTGGAGAGGTGTTTTTGCTATAGGGCGTGTGTGCTCGCCAGACAGACAGAGAGAAACAGAGAGATAGAAAGCGAGAAATCACCCCCCAGGGGGGATGGCCACGCTGCAATCCCTTCTCCTCCATTCTCCTCTCGGGATCTTGAGCACACATGCACATGCGCCCGGTGTGAGTTTAAGCCACTGGGTCCGGGACTCGAACCGCGGTCGACTACATGGGAGTCCAGCAACAAAGCCATTACGCTAACTGCTGGTCCCTCTAAGCATTATTTTTTTTAAGTGGACTTCAACTTATACTTACATAGTTTATCAATAACCACTTCTAGTTGACCATTTTTCTGGGTACTCTAAGAGGTGTCAGTTGTCCAAATTAGCTCTTCATTCCAGACACTCATAGTCAAGTGATGAAGATGTGCATGAACACACAGTAAGAGCACGTGCTTCCATAGCACCTCCATGGACAAAAAATAGAAAAGAAAGACACTCTTCAGTTGTTGGCTGGAGATGGTAGGTAGTCTTAATCCAGCAAATGATGTTTAAACCAGAACTTGAAAGATAAGGAGTTCACCTGATGCCAAAATGACTTCGTGACAGATCGTCTTGAAAAGAAGGTGCCCACAGAGCAGCAAGGCCCAAGCACATGAACACCACAGTGGTCCTCATGGGGGGGCTCATCATGCCAGGCATCGTGTTGGAAACTGTGTGTGAATCACCTCATGTAATTTCCAAAACAACCTTATGAAATATCTCTGTAAAAAAAATAAGGGATCTGTGGCCTGAAGTCGTACAATTAGAAGTTGAAGGTGACTGGACTGAAAACTATCAAGGACCACAGTATTCCTGTGTCCCGCAATGTTTCTGAACAACTGAAAATAGGCAGAAAAATTAAAGAAATTTAAAATAAGAGTGGAAAATAATATTTATGTTTTCAAAAGGTTGCGTCATTGGCATTGTGGAACATGTAATGAAATGAAATGAAGTTCAGATTCGTGCTTTTCAAACTTCAGTGTGCCTGGGAATCCCCTGGGATCTTGTTAAGCTATCTACTCTGATTTTGCAGATCTGAAGTGAGAACTGAGGTTCTGTCTTTCCAGCAGGCTCCGACGCAGTGCTGCCGTGGCCCACAGACCACACTTTGAGTAGCAGGGGTCTAGTTAGTGCTGACAGAGGTTCCATTAGATGATGGAGATGTTCTTTACACTGTCCAGTTCAGTATCCACTGAGCGCGTGTTGCTGTTGGTCACTTGAAATACAGCTAGTGGATTTAAAGGGCTACAGCTTTCATTTTATTATTTTAAATTAATTTAAGCTCACACTGCCACGTGTAGCTTGCCTTTGGATAGTACAAGTCTAACAAACCTACTCAAAAGCTAGTCTTATGTGGGGATTCATACCGCCCTGTTTGGGATAGAGAAGTTACCATCATTGAGAAACCTTAGCTTGGCCCATAACAGACCAGATGTACTATGGTGTTGCATAGCCCAGTTCTAAAAACTCAAATGTTCAGAAGACAGACATCTTCTTAGCAGAGTCACATTGATATGGTCTGTAGACTGCAAAGCTCTCCCTAGTTCAGATCCTTCTCTAATGAATTGACCTGTCAACTGACATGCCTTAACAAAGTGAAAATTCCACCAATTCCTATTCACAAATATTCAGTTCAATGATAATAGTCATACAGACCTATCAGAAAGATACGTCTTCCACCTTTCTGAGACACGTATCTTCTTCTTTCTACCCTAAAATTAGAAAATTTTCATGATGAGCAATAATCAAGAATTGTGGATTTAAAAAGAGATAGTCTTGTCACTGTTCTGCTTTTGGTTCGTTACAGAATGTTGTACATAGAATATTCTATAGCATTTTAAAAATCAAGGATATAAATCAGGGCTTGGGAGAGTACTCCTTTTTTGTTTCATGCTGTTTCTTAAACCATCATATTATCAATGACCTATCTTCTACTCTGTACAGTCTGTTCTGTAAGGTGCATGGGGAAATTGGAGACTAAAATAAGGAATACAGCAGGTTCGTGTGCCCAAGGGCTTTATCAGGGACACACAGAAAAGACACAGATAGGTAGGAAATGATTTCTTAATTAATTGTCATATGAACAATGTGGAAGTAGATATCAGAAAAAGGAGTTGCTACTGGGATTCTTGATTATTGTTTTTTATTTAAGAAGGCTCTCTTTTCTGGGCAGAAGATACTCTGTAATTTTGATATGATACATGTCAAAAAAAATGCCCAGAAAATGCATCATGAAATGTGAACATTACATAAACATTGTTAAATGCAAAGATAAATATTGGAATCATACCAATTAAAACAACAACAAAAGTCATTTAAGTTAAACCTCCAATGAGCATTATGGACATTTAATTTCAAGAACATTCTCATATACTGCTGGATAGTATCAAAGAATTCCCCATATAGAGCAGCACCAAAGTTATTTGAATTTTTTTGAATTTGAGAAACACTAGAGTAAACAAAAAGCTTATCAGAATATATTATGCTAGTATATTTTCTCAATTATTTTTGCCCTTTGGCCAGGTTTTTCCCAACCAGTAATTAATTTGACAACAGTTTCTTGAGTTATGATTGATATCCCTTACAGTTCCCCCATTAAAAACATACAATTAAGTTGTTCTATTTACAGACTTTTTTTTTGGGGGGGGGAGAGGTTTTCCCTATAGGGCGCATGCGCTCGCCAGACAGACAGAGAGAGACATAGAGACAGAAAGCAAGAAATCATCCCCCCGGGATGGTCACGCCGCAATCCCTTCTCCTCCATTCTCCTCTCGGGATCTTAGGCACGCACGCACACGTGCCCAGCGTGAGTTTTAAGCCACCGGGTCCGGGACGCGAACCGCAGTCGACTATGTGGGAGTCCAGCGACATAACCATAACGCTAACTGCTGGTTCCCTATTTACAGACTTTCATAATGATCATCATAATCAATTTTAGTACATTTCTATCACCTCCAAAAAAATAAAACCCCTATACTACATGAAAACTTTAGGTTTTCCTTCAAAAGTCACTTCCTGTTTCCTTCTGATGCCGTGGTAGTTTTCTCTTTCATAAAAATCTGAATCTTTAAGGAACTGGCTTGTTAACTCACTTCCCAGTGAGGAGAAATAACTCAGCCTTGCCTTTCTTAAGAGCTTCTGATACATCGTGCTAACCAAAGAGCTACTCGCATTTTCGGTATTCCTTTTCATTTGAAAAATACATATGTAGTTATTTATTTTCTTTGAACAGCTGCTACCAACTGATTCCTAAAATAGATGTTGTCATATGTCTGCTAAAAAGGCTGTTTAACAACATAAGCATTCCCTAGATCTAGCAAAACATAACCTGTCGAATCCAGGTTCACTGCAGTTATGACTCCTTAACAGTTGTCTGTCCTACTTTGGTGTCTATTTGCATTTTATGAACATTTTTACCTCTCCATGTACCTTGAAATTGATTATGGTACTAGCTATATATATGCAACTCAGGGTCAGAAGGAAAACTACGCCAGCCCTTTGTGCTTCATGAAAAATCAACCATTTAAATATATATGGCAAAATAAAATGTGTTGTGACATTCCTTTTTCTTTTTGGACATATCTTTGTAATAAAAGTGCTGTTTTATTAGGTTTTAGAGCACCGCCAAGCAATGAATTATATGCCATTTTCTGCTAGAGCTTCTTCCCTTAACCCTTAGCTGTTATATTCAGAAAATGCATTTGTTAGAGATAGAATGGTAGCATTTTAATACTAATGAGATTTCATCCCATTGTGGAATAAAATGTATTGCCAATATTTTAGAGGATGGAAAATTATAACACGAAAAATTTGGAATCAGTATATCAATATTTTATGTTATTCTTGGGTACATGATTTAAAGACACATTTAAACCTAGTTCAATGGTGAATGAAGGCTCAGAATAAAGCAGTTTGCCTCTAGAAGAGGAAATCCTAATTCGATAAAGTATCAGTGCAGCTCTCAGTCTAAATTTGAAACAGAGAAAATCTGGGAAAAGCCCACTTTGGGCTCAGATGTTAGGGTGCTGCCGTGTGATTTTGGAGCCATGGGTTCGGATCTGGCATCTACCTGAATACTCTGGGTACTCACGAAGGCATACCCATGGCCCTAGCTGCCTGGAAGGCTCAAGGAGGAACACGTATCAGTAGTCTCTCTCGCTCAAGAAAGAATGAGTAAACTTAAAAAATATTATTCTAGGGATCAGCAGTTGGCGTAATGGATATGTCGCTGGACTCCCATGTAGTCAACTGTGGTTCGAGTCCTGAACCCAGTGGCTTAAACTCACGCCGGGCGCATGTGAGTGCATGCCTAAGATCCCGAGAGGAGAATGGAGGAGAAGGGATTGCAGCATGGCCTTCTCCCTAGGGAAGGGGAGATTTCTCACTTTCTGTCTCTCTGTTTTTCTAGTAAGCACATGCACCCTATAGCAAAAACCTCTCCTCCCCCCAAAAAATTATTCTAGATAGTTGTATTTTTCTCCCATAGGGTGAGTTCACTGGAGAGAGAGAGAGCTATCACCCCACAGGGGGATGACCACGCCACAGTCTCCTCTTCTCTCAGGATTTTGGGCATGCACACACATATGCCTGTTGTGAGTTCCAAGCTGCCAGGTCTGGGACTCAAACCATAGTCAGTCATGTGGGAGTCCAGTGCCTTACTCACTATGCCACCTGCTGGACCCAGTTGTCTTTTTTCTTTAAAGACAGCACTTCGTATGAATGAGATTGTGCTTTTGTGTGTACAGTCCTTCAGCCCCATTTAAATATTTTCTATCTTGATGTGACTTTCAGTGTGAATTCTATTAATTTGTAGGAAGTATTAGTTTTCTAGTTCTAACGTAGATCAAAACCTAGAAAGTTTGAGAGATCCATTAAATAAAATTTAGTTTATTCTGTAGTCAACTTTCTGTAATCACATCATTGACTTCTGAATTGAACCCAAAGATAAAAGAAAGGTATTTAAACTCAATTTTTTGACACAAGCCTTTGTAGCTTTTTACTACCATAGGATAAAAGTATTTTGTTTCGAGTTTATCCTATTTGTTTATTATCATAAAAAAAGAAGCATTACCAAATTTAAGAAATTATACAAGTGGAGAAAGTATGTTTTTCCCCTTTGCACAAAAATAATTAATTTTACTCCTGACTTGACATGACGTCTGCTAGATTAAATAATGTATGCAAAATACTACTTTAAACAGAACTTTTACCATTTAAATATAAAGATATTCCCTGACTTGAAAAATGTTCAGACAGTAGGAATAAGAAATACCTTTAAAGTCAGCTGAATTCCAGTTTATGCTAGACATATCTTGAAATACAGTGATTTTCTTTTTCTGTTTTAGGCTGTCATTTTTGCAGAATGTAGCAACATCTCCTGACTAATGACAAGTGGAAAGCATAATACAATATTTACCATTTCAGTGCTACATTGCATAAATATTTAATTGGTGTTGCATACGTCATTTGCTTTTACATTAGGGGCACAGAGAGCAGTGTGTTCGGAGAGAATTAGCTACATAAAAAAGAATGAAAAGAAAAATACCTGACATAAATTTGATTAAAAAAAAAAAAAAACTTGATAGGTTGTTAAGAATTTAGGAGTAAATTCAGCATACAACCTGTAAGTTCCGTTGAATCTATATTTCAACAAAAGTCTCATTCTAGAATACAACAGAGCCAATAAAATTTGAATGTGGGTAGACTCTTCTAGTTTATTGTTACCACATCATCTGAGAATATCTACAGACTACTTACCGGCTCTGTAAAAATAAGATACCAGTTTCTTCGTTAGTGACTTTGGCAATATAAAACCTGTCAGAAAAGGAAGTGGCTGGTCATCCATCTATCCATCTTTTATTCAGCACTTATATATTGAGTAACAGCTGTGATCAGACTTACTACCGAGATAGCAGTGAACCAAATAATACCATTATTGCTCTGTTAGAGATTGTATTCTTTTAGAAAATGCAAACACAGCAATTGATTGCATTCACAATGACTATTTAGAAAGGAGAAATATGGGAAACTAAGACAGCCCAGGAAAGGCAGAATTTATTGAATCTGAACACGAGAGACTGGTTTTCCTGCTAAGACCTAAATGATAACTAGCATTATATGTTTTGACAAATGGTGACATAGGGACAAATTTTAAGTGATGCCAACCACATAAACCTAAATGTGACCAGAAAAATGGTCACAAAGATTAAAACAAATGTATTGTGATATGAACGTATAAAATGTAGATGTCATAGAAGAAAGACTATGGTGTTTGTTTTTCTTTGTTGACTCAGCTCAGATTCTTTGTTGCAGCTAATGTCTACAAGTGTAAAGATACATTACTTTGGAAATTATATGTAACTAGATCTAAATTATCATGAGAATTTATAGCCTCTTTCTTTTAGTTTCCTTCTGTTCTGTTCAGATAACATACATGCATGCCTTAGGAATTTTATTTATAAAATACATCTGGAAAATGGGTTTTAACTCCATTAAGGAAAAAGTTGGGTCAGCAGGTGTTGTGGTGGTTAAGGTGTTGGATCCCACAGGACTCAGTCGCTGTTCAGGTCCCTGACCCAGTGACCAGGTGCATGTACATGTGCGCCCCAAATCTTGAAAGAATAGAAGAGAAGGGATTGCTGCATGGCCATCCCCCCGGTGGGTGGTTTTTCATTCTCTCTCTTTTTTTGTCTCTTTTTGGCAAACATACATGCCCTATGGCAAAAATCTGGGAAAAAAAAAAAAAAGAAACCACCAAAAACCTATTTAAAAAAAAAAAAAAAGTCACGTCTGAGTTCTTTCCAGAGTTCATGAATACTCCATTAATCTGTTTTGAAGGCAATGAAATAGGATGAGTATCCCTTATCTGAAATACTTGGATTAGAAGTCTTTCAGATTTCTGGTATATTTAGATATTAGAATATTTGCTTGCATACATAATTAGATATCTTGGGAGGAGGGAGACCCAAATATAACATGAAAATTGTGTTTCATGCATACATAGTCTAAAGGTAATTTTATACAATATTTTTGTATTGCACCATTTTTATTTCAACTCATAGGTGTGGAGTGTTTCACTGTGGCATCATGTCAGTGCTCAAGATATTTTTGATTTTGGAGCATTTTGGATTTAGGGTTTTCACATTAGGGGTACTCGATGTGTGTGATCTGTATTTCAAAAGCTTTTTGGAACAAAAAGTCGTGTGTCTGTGCCTTTGATAGCAGAGAAGTGTAATTTCCATCATCGAGTTGAACCTACAATAGGAAAGCTCATTACTTTGAGACCCTCCCGTTGTGCACATTAAGCACCTATCATTAACAGTGAGTCAGAGAACAGTTTTACTTTTTTAGCTAGACCCCTAACTGTATGAAAGATGTGTTCTGAGAAAAAGTCAGTATTTTAGTAATAAGAACGCCCAGTCTTTCCTTACCTACAGGGCACTGTACTGGCTACTTACCCAGTTTTCCAAACAGGGAATGAGTGCTCTTCTCCTAGTGGCTTTCTCCAGCAGCGAGCCTGGTCTGACGGTTGGCAATCTCCGTCCTGGGATTGTCTTTTCACCCAGACACTAAATTAGCCACAGGCTAATCCTTTCTGTTTACTCTTCCACGAGAGAGTTCTTTCTTCCTTTTATCACTTTCAGTAAGCCTCTTTCTGACCCTGGAGGAAAGAAAGCCTGTCACATTTCCCAGGATGATAAAAGGATATTCAAGGCTACCTAGAGGATCACCGCGTATAATTTCTAGAATGTGGAGCTCTGAGGGAAAAAAAACGGTCCAAATAGTTTTGTCGCTTCTTTGTTGGTTTATCACATGTACCTCTTCATTTATTCCCACTATCACAGTCAACTGAATTCCATTAAACATAGCGATTATCCAGTGTCTGTCCTAAATTCCAAATTCACAGAGATAGGTAAGATGTTATCTTTACCAGTGATCTCACCAACTTAAACGCCAAATCGCGTTAGATGGGCATATCACGTTACAGTATACTTTTAAAAAACTGTTTATAAATACAGATCCTCTCAAAGCAGCACGCTTGGAGTTTGTAGCCCACCTCAGTCACTAGCTACATGATCCATTTCCTTAAATTGATTTACTTATTTGTTTCTATGAGCGAGAGAGAGAGAGACAGCACTCCCAACAGGGTCCCAGTGCCGTGATCCACCCCCAGCCTTCAGCCATCCCCAGATCATGGGTGTGTGCCTGGCACAATCGGAATTCAGATTTGAACAGGGACTGTCCCCATGAGGGATTGGCTCAGAGTGGTGAGTTTCACTCCCACTGTCCGGCCCCTCGCTGTGTAATCTGGAGCAGGGAATTTTAGCCTCCATAACCCTCAGTTTCTTCATCAACATAAACAGATTTAGTAATTGGTACAGTTTGGGAACGTATTGAACAAAATAATGAATGTGCTTGGCAAAATGTAAGCAATTGCATGACATCCATTAATTTTGGCTACCATTAATATTTTTATAATAACATAGTAAGTTAAATGTTATTATCTACTATTTTTAGAAAGAAAAAAAAATTGCATCCATATAACCAGTAGCTTATCCAGCCACAGAGCTAATATAAAGTAATTTTAAAAGCAACCATAATCCAGGTCTAATTTTTGAGTTCAGAATTTTTCCCCACACCACCATAGAGCATGATTTTTTGTAAGATTTAAGGATTTGCAGATGGTGCATGGACAGGAGAATAAATAACATTAAATAACAAAATGAAAAATGTAATCCCTTTGGCATTCTTGTTCTGTTGTATTGGATTATGTCAAGAAGGTCTCCATAGGTGTGAGCATGTCTTTGACACTTGTTCTAGCACTTCATTCACAATAAAGAGTTATTTTACTGGCAACAGTTTCCATGCAGATTTTATTGACATTATTTACAGTTCACTTATTCCTTAGTAGCCTTTTATTTGCATTGAGATGCTGATTTTTTTTTCTTTAAGGTAATGCTGTAAATAGAAAATTTCTTTTTATATA
>NW_006210031.1:223885-242520 GCF_000334495.1 Tupaia belangeri chinensis | reverse complement strand
TGCTCTACGTGATACTGAAGCCATATTGGAAGCCTGGGGTTTGGTGCACCTGCAATCCTGGCTGGCTGGAAGGTTGTGAGGATCGTGGCATGGTGAAACCTTGTAGGGGTCCCTCTTGAAAGAAAGAAAAGAAGGCAGGAAAGAAGGAACTTAATTTTTTTTTTTAAGTTTTGTCAGTTATTTCAAAGGAAAAAGAAATAAAAAATATAAAGTGTCTGTAGTGTTTATAAAATAATACTATAAGAGGTTCTCAATTCTGCCATAATAGTAATGAGCACTTTTTTTTTTTTTGGAGAGGTTTTTGCTATAGGGCACGTGCGCTTGCCAGACAGACAGAGAGAGACAGAGAGACAGAAAGCGAGAAATCCCCCCCCAGGAGGGATGGCCACACCACAATCCCTTCTCCTCCATTCTCCTCTCAGGATCTTGGGCACACATGCACACGCGCCTGGCGTGAGTTCAAGCCGCCAGGTCCAGGACTCGAACCACGGTCGACTATGTGGGAGTCCAGCGACATAGCCATTACACCAACTGCTGGTCCCAAGCAAGTAGTTTTTGTAATAAGCACATTTTTAAAAAAGAAAACATCTAGAAATTACTGCTGAGGGGACTGAAGATGCTGTCATTCTTTTCCATTGCGTCTATTATTTTCATTCTGTTGATAGGTCCTTAATCTTTCCATTAGCTACATTTCTAGCTTCAACAGACTAACTGTATGGGTTAGTTATTGAGCCTATGTAACTTAACATGGAATCTGAATGTAAAACATAACTGTATTATTTCAGCCATTTCAAATAATCACAAATTTTACAACTATTTGATATTTTCAGAGTACGGCTTTGTTTAGGTGGTTTTTACTTCCTCATAGAAATTCTTTATGATCTTAGAAAAGAGTCACACACAGAGAAGCAATGCATGTTTAAAGTGGGAAAGTGGGCCGTTTATTTTTAGGACAGGAGACTGAGACTACTTGATACAGAAGCAAGCTGGTGGTGTGAGCAAGCCTCCTGGGGATCAGAGACTATAACTTCCTCTACATTTTGTTTTGAAATACATTTCCACAGGGACCAGCAGTCAGCATAATGGCTATGTCGCTGGACTCCCACGTAGTCGACCGTGGTTCGAGTCCTTGACCCAGTAGCTTAAACTCACGCCTGGTGCATGTGCGTGCGTGCCCAAGATCCCGAAAGGAGAATGGAGGAGAAGGGATTGCAGTGTGGCCATCCCCCCTGGAGGGTGATATCTCGCTTTCTGTCTCTCTGTCTCTCTCTGTCTTTCTGGTGAGCGCATGCGCCCTATAGCAAAAACCTCTCAAAAAAAAAAATTTCCATTTCCACAAACGCTCCTTAGTAATAATCGTTCATAGTAGTTCAGTGAATAGCTACTTTGCCTAAGGACTGAGGTGAGATAGTTCAGGGAGACTGATGTGATCTGTTAGTTACCAGTGCTTACCGGGTACTACAGGGATCCAGAAGTGGCAAAGTGGATCCCAGAGCACTCTGTACCTCTCAGGCACTAGAACTTGATAAATAAGGTAAATACTCAATCCTTTTTTTTTTTTTTAATGAATGCTGCACAACAAACCATGTGAGCTGGTATATATTGATTTTGTTTAAAGTTTCCAGTCAAAAAGCACACACATACACACACACACACACAAACTCACACTCACAAATCGTATTATCTCTCTAACATAACCGTTTGGAAGTAGGACTGGACTATGATCAAAGAGCTGTTTTTCTGATTTTGCCATATTTTAATATACCAGCAGTCTAAGAATCTCCATATTCTAATAATTGGATTTTTTAATAATAGTGATTGAAGTGTCTTAAATTTTCAAAGAATTATAATTTTCAGGTCCTATGTTCTACCATTTTTTAAAAAGTCAAAACAAAGCAAGAGAAAAAATGTATACTTAAGTATGTCATTAACATTTGTCATATAAAAGTAGTATGTAGTTCTGAAAGCTATTATGGAAAAAAAGAATCCAGATCAAAATTGAATCAGTACTGCAAGCCTTGAAATACGGAGAGACATGCAGGGTTTCAAAGCAAAGCTGCTCATAATCTTCTCTAATGAATCCTTTGCTATGTAGGTTTCATAATAACAGAAAACTCGCTATGTTGGCAAGCAAGCAATAATACACACGTCATGTAAACAATTTCATTCTGTATTTTGAATGTTTTTGAAATAAGTCCTTTCACCATAATCTTTAATGTTGACAACTGTTACCTACTGTAGCTTTTTTCTTTTCTTTTTCTTTCTTCCTTTTTTTTGAGCGGTTTTTGCTATAGGGTGTGTGCACTTGCCAGAAACTGCCAGAAAGACAGAGGGAAAGAAAGCAAGAAATCACCCCCCCCCACAGGGGAAAGAAAGCAAGAAATCACCCCCCCAAGGGAGTTGGCCACGGCACAATCCCTTCTCCTCCATTCTCCTCTCGGGATCCTGGACATGCACGCACTCGCGCCTGGCATGAGTTTAAGCCACCAGGTCTGAACCATGGTCGACTACATGAGAGTCTAGAGACATAACCATTATGCCATCTGCTGGTCCCAGCTTTTATTTTTTAATTATTATTCATTTATTTATTTTGTTGCCATACAGTATGTGTGCTTGCTGGAGAGAGACAGAGAGATGAGGGGCAGAGATCACCTACCAGGGGGAATGGAAAGGAAAAACATCATAGAAATGTAAAAACTTAACAGTCATTTCTTATCCCTGAACCCCTTGACAAAAACCCTTCTCCTCTACTCTCCTCTTGGGATTTTGAGTACACACGCACACACAGGTCCAGTGTGTTTTGTGGGCCACTGCATCCTGGTCTTGAACTGTCAAACTGTGGAGTTGGCCAGGTGGAATCCATTCTCCTAACCACCTGCCACCTGCTGGCCCACTTCAAAGATTCTATAGTTTATTGATAATGACTGGCCCTGGTGAGTCTCTGATTGTGATGGTGAATAGGTTGTTTTTTCTATTATATCAGAAAATAAATGCTTTTACATTTTTTTTTTCAATCGGAGAACCCTGGAAATAAGAGAAAACTAATGAGACATTAGGAAAACAGTCTGTTTTAGGAATCCTCACATAATTCCCTCGGTGACAGAAACAACAGCTTGATTTCCATAAGCCCTCTGTCAGCTTCAGCACTGGCTGTCAGTGGACAGCTGGAATGGCCATTTCTGAGCAACCTCTGTGGATGTCTGTAACTTACACTGTGTCTACATAGTTAAGAAGGAAATTACAGTGAAATTTAAAAGTATAATTTAAAAATCTTATGTATAAAAGAGTACGAGTCAACTATTCACAGAAACAAACCTATAAAAAACAAACCTAGAAGTCGGTATTTATTCTCAAGACATTTTGATAGCTAATGTGATTCTACTTCCCACTAATGACATCATGCCAAAAAAAGGAAAGGAAAAACATCATAGAAATGTAAAAAATTAAGTCATTGCTTATCCCCCGGCTCCTTGACAAAAATATGTTAGTTCCTAAAGTGTATCATTTCAAAATGTTATCTTGTAATACTCAGTGGAACTTGTGACATTAAGGATCAGTTTCTCTGAATATCAAAATATCCTATAGTTGACAAAGAATAATTTCCTTTTTCTTAATGACATCTGGAGTACCTACTAATATGAGAGATTTCGAGAGAAATATTGATTTTAACATAACCATATTTGAGTTAGCAAGGTATAGACCATGGAAATAATATTAACCTTAAAAGTTATTAACAAATAATAATGGATTAGAATGCCAAAATATTGCCTAACATATTCTGTCAACATGTGTATGAACACAGCAGGAAATCCAAAACAAAAGCTAATTTATGGAAAACTATGTATTCCTAATGACAGTTTAGGCCAGTGGGGGTCCACGTTCCAAGCTGCAATCTTTACATGAGACGTGCTTTCATTTTACATCGAAAGCTTCCTTGTACTCCGCAAGCGTGTATCAAATCAAATCATTGCCCTATTTTTGAGGGAATTTTCCTCCCTGTAAAAGCTAATCATTCCATGTGTGCATCTTATATATGTATATATTCATATAATTGAAACTTGAAATGAAAAAAATGTGCTTTCAAGATCCAAGATTCCCAAGAAATCATATGTGTGAAATGGTAATTTGACCCCTATGCAGTGTCATCTTTTCAAACAGAAACAAAAGAGCAACAACACTGGTGTTTCTTTTTTGGGCTAGAGCGTGCATATGCTCACCTGAGAGGGTTGTCACTATCCCTGCCTCTTCGTATCTCCAGTCTGTTGGGATTTGGAGCATGCACGCACACACACATGCACAGGGTTTGGTTTTGTTTTTTTAAAGGTTTTTGCCATAGGGCATGTGTGCTTGCTGAAGAGAGAGAGAGACAGTGAGAAGGAAAGTGAGAAATCACTCCCCCAGAGTGACCACGCTGCAATCCTTTCTCCTCTTGGGTTCTTGGGTACTCACGTGCACACGCCTGGCATGATTTTCAAGCCACCAGGTCTGGGACTTGAATCATAGGTGGTCCAGAAATGTAACCACTATGCCACCTGCTGGCCCCAATCATTGTGCTTTTTAAGCTGCTAGGGTCAGGATTTGAACTATGTGGTTGGGCATGTGGATCCAGTTCCTTTAACCATTAGGCCACAGAGAAGATCTGATTTGGTATCTCACTGACACCAGATATTTTTTCCTAAGTTAGCGCTTTAGTCTAAGTACTAGGTTGTTGGGAAGGTCATGATGTATTTTTTCTGTTTTCCTATGCAAAAATGCTTCACGACTTTCCTGACAACCCGATATTTATATTTTAAAACATATTGATATACCAAAGATATAAATCTGGAAGAGAGCTCACAGATTATCCAGTCAAATCCTTCAGATTTTTCAAGTGAATGAAAAATCTAAGCCTTACAGAATCTCATTTACTTGTCAGAGTTTCCCATGCACTGGAATTGTGACTGGTACTCAGATCTCTTTTTCCTATAAACAAAAAGCCCCACAAGATGTGACAGATAATCATCTTGGTTGAAAATGGTATCACTATACAAGGTCAGATTCTGATTTTATTTTTCTGTAGCTTCTGATAATGTGTTCTTCATTTTTTTTTTTTTTTTAGCTTATGTATTTTTTCCATGTAAGAGAAAGAAAGAGGCACCCCCAGCGGGCTCGTCATGCCATGATCCACCCCCAAGCTCAGACTCTGGCCTGGCTTGTGGGCTATGCATGGGTACCCAGCATGCTCAGGGAGGTCTCAGGACACAAACCTAGGACCTTCCCTATGGGTCCAGTGACAAGACCACTGCTCCACAACCTGGCCCTTGATAGTGTGGTCTTAGTGAATCTTTCTCAGGAAGATTGTTTATGGCAAAGTGTGTCACAACACATGTGAGGCAGATCACATACAAGAACGGGAAATGCCAGACCTTCGCTCGCTTAGGTGAACTTTCAAGATTGTGGAGGCCAAAGAAAACCAATTTGTGGATATATTCAGGATGATATTTTTAAAGTCAGTTTTTCTTACCAGACGCTGGTTCCCCTGTTCTCTCATACTTTTGGTCTTTGTGAGGCTGTTCGTTTGATCTTGTAATATTAGACAGCATTTAGCCAATCATGGCAGGCCTGCTAAGAAACGTGCTCTGTGTTGCCAAAACCTCAGTGCGTACTCTTCAGGGCTCTGGTGGCAGAAGCTGCATTCAGGTTACTGATGGCAAGGGTGCTTGCTTCTGTGTTCTCTTCACAACAGCCCTGTAATTTGCTCCAAGGTTCTGGCAGATTGCTGGACTATGTCACCAGCTGTCACCACCCCTCCTTCCCATCCATATTTGGCAGGATCTGAGAACTCAGGCATGTCAGCAGAAATAATAGTAGCTGTGGTAACACCTTCAGTGGCATGGTCCCCAGAGAAAAGATCAAAATTTGGCACCTTTTTTCTCAACGTGGAACTAAAAATGGCACCAAACTTGCTACTTGGTGGTATATAATTTTCTTTAATTACACATGTTTGGTTTCAAGTGTTCCACATGCTGGCTTTTAAGTGTCGAACCAACATATACTGGTTAAAAACAATGTCCTGGCCCATTTCTACACAGAGGAGGTAAAATAGCTGTAATACCATGGATTCTGTCCCTCTCCATCAGCCTTAAAAACACAAAGGAATATATGCCACGATGTCTCTCACTTGAACAGTCTTTGAGTCCGAAAGATAATTTTAGTATGAAATTTTACTAATATATCTTTAATGACTGTTGTCTCCAAATAATTTCAATTAATACGTGTTTTTTAGTTTTTATTATTTAATTCTATGTTTCTTTTATACATTCAATCACATATATCACTTAGCTTGTAAAGTGAATGTTCCATCATGAATATATTTCTCACCAGTCCAGCTGGGGGTACTATACACGTCATCATCCACACATAATAACCCATTTCTTTGTCCCATAAATGTCTTGCCTCCCTATCTTTCTCCTTATTGTCTTCCTTCAGACTCTACTCCTTCTCCCACCCTCTTCCCAATAAGGGTTTGTTTTCTTTTTTCTACTAACATTTACTGGAAAAATCTACAGAAAGAAAAAGAAAAAAAGAAATGGATCCTTTTGAATTATGTAAGAAATATTTAAATTTCTAATGTCTTAAAATTGGTTACAGTTCAAAAATACCACAAGACAACCTAAAATGATAGTCTAGACTATTTGGCTGTGAGTAACAGGTTTCAACAGTGATTGATGGTTTAACATTCATGTAAGTCGTTCCTGGAGTCGGTATTATTATAATTTTTTATCATTGACTTGGATGATACTATAAAAAGTATGCTTATTAAATTTGCAGATGACAAATGTCAAATGTTACAACTTACTTAAAAAGGGGCGTTGACTAACGAAGAATCATCTTGGGAATCTGTGTTCTCCTGCCCTAAGATAAAGGGGGAATTATACCAAGGCAGCTTCTGTTTGTTAAATCCGAAGTTTTTTGTTGGTCACCCCTAGTTCTTAGGAACCAATTCAGCTAAAGAGATCCATGCTTCCAAGGTCAACTCTAAGCAAAATGTTGAAAAGTCTGAAGTATATATTAAACTTTTCCATTACCTGTGCTCTCTTTTTCATATAGATAATATTCTTTATATTTATTCCCCTTCCTCCGAACCTCATCTTTTTCTCTCTCATTGAAGTTCTTGTTAGTACACCCTTCCTGCAAAGATCCACTTCTACTTTGCTTACAATCCCCACTCCTCAGACCCCCAGAAAGCAACTTTTCTTAAAGGTGGGATGCTTTAAGTAAACTATTGCTGTGGCTCTACTGAATATTTACTAATTCCAGGAAGATTTTATAAAGAAATGTCATTTGCACCAGACTTTAAGGTGCTGGTCAGATTACATCAGATAGAGATTAAGGTGAGGTGTCCCAGAAACCAGGAACTGCAGGAACAAAGGCATGGAAGCAGGAACATCGCAGGCTTGATGTAAGCGGTAAAGAGGCAATCTGGCCAGCTCAGAGTCTAGAAGGGGAAGTAGTGGGAGATAACATTAGGACCACCTGCGAAGAGATCAGGTTATCAGGGAGACCTTTGGGAGGATAACTCACAACTGTGTGTGGAGTGAATTGAAAGAGAACAGGGAAACCATATAATTACAAGTAATGAGGACCTTTTCCAAGCTTAAATTCAGTAGTTAGTGTCTGAAAGTAAAACCAGATGGTAACATTATAAGAATTTTTAAGAACTTATTTAACTTTATTTCTTCTTATTATTTATTTTGGCTTTTATTTGACCAGAGAGAGACAAAGAGAGAGAGGAAGGAAAAGAGAGAAAGGAAGCTACCAGGTCTGAGACTTGAACCACCATCAGCCATGTGGGAGTCCAGAGTCACAACCACCACACCACCTGCTGTCCCCAACATTATAAGAATGTTACCCAGATATAAAGAATGGAGTACTACAAGAACCAGCCTGAGGAATTCAGAATGACTTTGTTGGGACCAGCGCGCTGCCTGGTGATTAAGGTTCTGGACTCCCACATGGCTGACTGCAGTTCAAGTCCCGGACCTGGTGGCTTGCTTTTTCACTTTCCCGCTTCCCCTCTCTCTGGTGAGCACATGTGTACTATAGCAAAATTAAAAAATAGTAGTAATAATAAATAAAATTAAATAAATAATCGCTTCTTTAAAAAAGAATGATTTTGTCTAAGGAGTGGGAAAACTAGATGAATGGGTTGAGAACAGCAATGTTGCATAACTTTATAAAACCGTGTATGAGCTTTGCATAAGCATTGTAAAACTGCATGCATTTATAACTTGGAAAAAATAAAAACTAAATTAAAAAATTTTAAACGAAGGCCTTGAATAGGTAAGTGGTGCTGGAAACAAAGCAAATGCAATTAAAGAGAGAGATTGCTATACTTAGCCACCGGTTTCATGGAAAGATAAGGAAGTTAAAGATTCAGGGTTTGCAATTTTGGCAACCACTATTGGTAGCTAACCCCTGTTGAGTGTTGATCCAAATCTAAGGACTTTCCATCTATCATCTATTTAAGTTTACATCTAGTTTATAAAATAGGCCCTCCTGTCATTTCTATCCAATAGGTGAGAAAACTGGGAAATTCAGAGTAATTATCCCGGGCCACACAGTAATTGATTCATCTGTAATTCAGCCCGTCCAGCCAATAACTGTGTGACTTCGCTTCTAGGCCAAAGTGATATCATGACCATGCTACAGCATGTGACAGGATTTTCTTCCTTTTTAAGGCTGAATAATATTCCACTGTATCTATACGCCCCGTTGTGTTGATCCATTTATTCATGGCAGACATTTAGGTCACTTCCACCTTTTGACTGTCATGGATAGTGCTAGTATGAATATGGGTATGCAGATATCTCTTTGACAACTTAATTTCAAGACTTTTGGTTACATAGCCATAAATGGGATTGCTGGATCACATGGTAGGGCTGGTTTTTGTTTTGTCTTTTGTTTTTTTGAGAAGTTTTTGCTATAGGGCATGGGCGCTTGCCAGAAAGACAGAGAAACAGAAAACAAGAAATCACCCACCAGGGGGGATGGCCACGCTGCAATCCCTTCTCCTCCATTTTCCTCTCAGGATCTTGGACACGCATGCATACGTGCTGGGCGTGAGTTTAAGCCTCCGGGTCCAGGACTCAAACCACAATTGACTACATGGGAGTCCAGCGACATAGCCATTACACGATTTGCTGGTCCCGGGCTGTTTTTAATTTAAATGTAATTCCAATTTCTTCATATCCCCATCACGAGAAATGATCATGTTTTTAACTACAAATCAGTCTGCGAGGGCCGACACGTGAATTTGTTCTGTGGTATCGCTTTCCTCTTGATATTCGAGATCTGTACCAGTGAAGCCTCTCCTCACTCTTCCCTTCTTCTCTCACCTGCTGGGGTTATTAACCCTCCTCTGTATTGAGTCTGCGCTCTGTATCCGAGTTGTTTCGTGGGGCTGTAACACAGGCGGCGCAGCTGCCTCACCTGCAGTGTTATGGAAGGAAAGACAGCCTTGAAAATACAGCACTTGAATTTAGGGAGTATAAAAGCATGGGTTCTTTAGCTACACTATGTGTTAGGTGGGTTATTGTTTTAAAAAGTCTTTTATTGGGACCAGCAGTTAGCGTAATGGCTATGTCGCTGGACTCCCACGCAGTCGACTGCGGTTCGAGTCCCGGACCCGGTGGCTTAAACTCACGCCAGGCGTGTGTGCGTGTGTGCCCAAGATCTCGAAAGGAGAATGGAGGAGAAGGGATTGCGGCATGGCCATCCCCCCTGGGAGGTGATTTCTCGCTTTCTGTCTCTCTGTCTCTGTCTGTCTGGCAAGTACATGTGCCCTATAGCAAAAACCTCTCCAAAAAAAAAAGAATATGTCCCAGTACAGAGAATAAGAGAGGAAGAGGCAATCTCAAAAGGGTCTTTACACTGCTCTCCACCCCCAGCCAGCCCAGCTCACAGGCTCATGCTCCTGGCATGTCGAGAGACCCCTGGGACACGAACCTGGGACCCTCCCATGCAGGTTCAGTTGCATTACATCTATGCCACCATTTGGCCTCCCATTTCTAAGATTTTGAATATGAGAAAATACATGAGAATTACAGACAACCAATGACCTAGCAAAATCAAATCCCTTGTAGTTGGCAAAAATTCTGTATTTGGAAGCCAGTTTTAACATATGGGCAACTTCTGTTTATATTTGCCACTGTAAAAAAAAAATAGATAAATCAGCAGTTTGTGTTAAGAATGTTTTAATTTCTTTAATATGGATGCACAGTTTTAATTTGGAACTATTCAGATAACCAGGGAAACCACAAAGTATAAGAAAAGGAATCCCGGCAGGGTTAGGAGATCTGGCGTCCTGAGTCCTCATTACACCATTGACTTTTCAGAAGACATTGGGCAAGTCCCTGCCCTTCTGTCTACCTGCGTTCTAGCCCCGTACAGGCAGGATAATGACCCGTGTTACTTGCTGCATTATTGGAAGGTAATAGACATTAATGTATCTTTTAATATGAAAAGTAAACTGAACAGATATGTATTATTGTTATATCCGCAAACTCCATTCTGTCTTGAATAACATTTTGAATATGAAGCCACCTATTTCACATCACTAGAATAGAAATACATGGAACTTATAAAACTATGAAGCATGACATGAGAAATAAAAATTTTTTAAAAGAGGTTTTTGCCTTAGGGCACATGCGCTCACCGGGGAGTGAGACAGACAGACCAAGAGACAGAGGGAAAATTAGAACTCACCCTCCACTCCCCAGGGGGATGGCCACACCTCAATCCCTTCTTCTCCATTCTCCTCCCAGGACCGTGGGTATGTATGCACATGCACCTGGTGTGATTTCAAGCCACCGGGTCCAGGACTCGAACTGTGGTCAGTCACATGGGAGTCCAGCAATATAACTGCACACCATCTGCTGGCTGCAGAAATTAATTTTTTAAAATCTTTAAAGATTAAATCTGTACAAATATTGCTTATATAACTAAAAATCACAAGTACAATATTTACTTGTCTACTTTTTAAATTTTTTTTTTCCTTTTTTTTGGGAGAAGTTTTTGCTACAGGGATCGTGCGCTCGCCAGACAGACAAGAGAGAGACAGAGAGATAGAAAGCGAGAAATCACCCCCCCGGGGGGATGGACACGCCACAATTCCTTCTCCTCCATTCTCCTCTCGGGATCTTGGGCACGCACGCACACGCACCCGGCATGAGTTTAAACCACCGGGTCCGGGATGTGAACCGCAGTCGACTGCGTGGGAGTCCAGCGACATAGCCATTACACTAACTGCTGGTCCCAATTATTTTTAAGAATCTTTGAGTGAACCAAAATAGCCTGTTTTTAACTCTGTTATCATCATCATATCCCTGTAAAAATTTATTTTATGACCACAGAGTAGTGTAGTACTTGTCTAGAAGAACAATGCCTAGAAATGTTACCTGTTGATATCCCTGCTCACCCTCCACCCCAGGACTGTCCTCAGTCTCCGGTATGTAGCATTATCTGTAGGCTCCTGCTGAAGTTCCATTTCACCTTCTTCTGTAAGGCTTTTCATATGTCACCACTCTCTGTAGTTAGGCCTTTTGTCATCACAAGGTCTGGACTGAAGGCCAGAGTGGGCTCTTTATTCCCTCAAAAAGCGTCTGCCTGCTTAGATTAAAAACAACAACCACAAAAACTAATAACTATTCAGTGACGCCTTTGTGAAGATTAAGTGGGATACTGCCAGTGAAGTCCCAGCACCATAACTGACACATTGTATTTGCTCAGTGAATGTTTAAAACTCACATCCTGACTACGCCAGCCAGTGGCGTGCTGGTTAAGGTGGCTGGATCCAACATGGCTGACTGCATTGTTCAAATCCCAGACCAGTGGTGTGAAAAACACGCTGGTCACATATGGATGTATGCATGCCCAAAATCACAGGAGGTGAATGGAAGAGAAAGGATTGTGGTGTGGCCATCCCCCCTCTCTCTCAAGTGCACATGCCCTAAAACAAACAAACAAACAAAAATGTATCATGACTCAAGGAACATTGCATCTCTGACTAAGAATACCTGGGGTCACTCCTGCCTGTACCACCTCACCTAGGCTGTATGTCACAAGAGAGGAACTCCGCAGGACGCAGAACTCCCAGCCACGTCTTGCTACTCTTCTTTATGCACTGGGACATACAAAAACCAGAGAGCCCTTTCTCCATCCATAGACATGGCCACAAATATCTTTCTGTGGGCTCAAGTCTGTTTTCCAGCTCACGTATTGAGGAATTGGACTTACCCTTCTTTATTTACACATGTATTTTGTTTAGCTAATTTTCCCTTAATTTATCAGCCAAGGTATCCCAAGTAGTTTTATTATACCACTGCCCAGTAAGTTGTGCACCATTCTTGACTGTCAAGAATTTTCTGCCTACCCCTTTCCACCCCTCCCTCCTCCCCTCTTCCCCGCCCCCCCCCTTTACTAACTTTGGAGTCAATTCTACTGAACACCCTGCATTTGTTTAAAAACCTTGAATTATGCATGAGTATAGAGATCGTCACTAAATATCAAGCATGAACAATTTCAAAGTACATGGTATTCTAAAGCCAAAGGACTCGGTTTGTTTTCAGTGAAGTATTAAACAAGATACAATATTATTGGGTATGAGTCTCATTTTACAGCATCTTAAGTAGAACCAGAATCCCATTTTATTGAGATTCTCTGTCATAAAAATAATATATAATAAAGCTGTTGCCCATCTGGCAAAAAAAAAAAAATAGCTCTCCCAACACAAACATCACGTCACTTTTAACACTTGACATCTGTGCATGGTCCCGTGAATTATCTCTACTCTTCCAAGCCTATTAAAACCAATAATATGAGCAAATCTATCATTCAGGAAGACTTTTTATGTTTGTTAAAAGAGCACAATGATGATAGATGATTTTTACATGGAAACTTTGACCCCATTGGAATATTTATTGTTGCTATGCCGAAGAGTGTCTGTCAAGCGTTTTCCTGTACACAGAGCTAGCTCCTATTATTTTGTTCAAAAATTGCTAAAGTATCTGAAACCCTGAAAAATGTATGAAGTGATGTTTAGAAAGCGCCTGACATTTTGCTGCTCAAACACTGTGTAATCGAATGCACAATGACATGTGAAGTGATACCTCTTTACAGGATGACAACTTGTAAATTCAAGAGTTCTATAACCTGTATCTTAATCCATGAAAATCCAACTGTAAGAGGGGTTACTGGAAGGCTGTAATTTAAGTGGAAAATATGACTGTATATTTAGTAAAAGTAGTAAGGGTAGGGACCAGCAGGTGGTGTGGCGGTTAAGGCGCTGGACACTTCCACATGACTAACCACAGTTCAAGTCCCGGACCTGATGACTTGCTCTCTCTCTCTCTCTCTCTTGTTCTCCCTTTCTGCCTCTCTCTGGTCAAATTTTAAAAAAAAATAATGAATAAATACAATTAAATAAATAATTATTTTTTAAAAAGTAGTAAGGGTAGAAGGAGCTATTGTTATCTTTCTTAGTAAACAGATATTATTAACAAAAAATGTAGAACTGATAACAGAATGTCTTAACATTGTTGAATTTAAAAAATCAAATATATACAAGCGGGCTTCACAAAAGTCTGTGGAAAAATTAATATTAAAGTATGAATTTATTTTGGTGCAAATAATGCTTGAAATTCTTGAATGGTTTATCCATAATGCTCATTTTCCATGAACTTTTTATAAAACTTCCCTATATAGTAATAGTGGACTTGCATGCAGTTATTTTTCATGCAACATTACACTAAAGTAGCCACTAATTAATAATAATATGCTTCCCCTTCTTAGTTGTTTATCTTAAATTTACGAATGTCTCCTTTAAATTACTGTATTTTTATCCACAACTGTTTTTTCTTAGATTTTAGAATCATAGAAAATAATATTCATAATGTTAATGCATTGATTTGACAGTTGCTTACTGAGACCTGGGTATTAGGCAGTGTATCCTTACGCATGTTTTATCTTATAAATGAGATACAAAAGTGAACCAAAACCATCTAGGAAAAGATACTAGCCTCGGTCAGAGGAGGCCTCCCCTGGAGGTTGACACATGCCATCTTGGTGGGGAATAGAGACTTCAGAATGGGTGGAATGCATTGCATACGGAAGGGACTGCTGTTGACGGGTGCCATGGTCTGATCAGGTAATTCCAAATACTTTAGTCATCAAGAGTCTAGAATAAAGCAATTAAATATGGGGGCTGGCCCCATAGTGCAGTGGTTTCGGTGTAGAGGAAGCTGGATCCTACATTACCAGACGGGGTTCAAGTCCCAGCCCCACTGGATTCATGCTGGGTGCACGCCCACCTACCCACCTTGGACTCCTGAGGGAATGGAGAACTGGAGGGTAAGGTGTGACTAGGCCCCGCTGAGGGGGGTGCTCGCTCACTCGCTCTCGCTCTCTCTCTCTCATGCACATACACACACTCACTTGCAGCATAAACAGATGAACAGATAAGTAATAATTCCTATATAGTAAAAACGGTCCTGCCATTATCCTCATATACTCTAAAACCTTCACATCAATTAAGTAAGGTAGTTTTAGCAGCTTCATTTTTTATGTGAAATTACTGTATGACAGTGTTATATAATTTGTCCAAGGCTGAGTCCTAAACTAAGGGTGGAAATCAAAACCTAACCGCACCCAAAGCTCCTACTGCTTACTGTGTCGGTTTAATTGTGTTATTACATGGAGGATATGTAGTTAGGACTTGCTGACAGTGGTAGTTATCACACTGCCTCTCACAGTGCTTTTTAACTGCTATGTCTTCCTCTTGTCTCGTAAATTAAACACATAGAGGAAATAAAATAATGTCAAAAATGTCAAAAAACTTCTCCATTGTGATAAAGTAACATGATCTTCACTGAGTTTCTCGATGATATGTAGGCTTTCTTAGGGATTAATGCTTAAGCTATAGTCTAGGGAGGAAAAATGAATGTTTAGTATGTGCTAATGGTTAATATGACAGTGATATATTCTTATAAATAGTTTAGGTAAGTTTTAAAAACTAAAGAAAGTAAAAGTCTCTATAGTTATATAATCTTCTAGTTATATGTTTTATATTTTGTATATGTTTTAAATTCAAAAGTAGTAAATACATTTATAAAATTCTGGTAAACATTTATAAATTATTATGCCCACATTAGAAACTCACATAAAATTACCTGACATGGATACCTATTGTCTGACCTGTGCAAACACGGAATTGAATGTCATAAATCCATAAATGTATTCCAAATTGAGGATCATATACCAATAAATTCATGTGTGAGACAACTTTTTGCTTTTTACCTTCCTCAGCGTATTGTGTGTGGAGAACCTATAAATTCTGCAGTGAAGTAGTGGGTCATTGGAAAAGTCGTGACGCATTTAAAACATACATCATGGATTTCCCAACAACCCGATATTACAAACTTGCAAGTGACTTGTGATCACATAAGTCTGGCAAATGCTGCTGTGGACTGCTCTACCACTTACTTAAATAACAGTGAACAGTGGAACGTGGTCAGATTAGAACAAATAATGGCTCATTCCTAAGAGCTTCCTGGTACCGATGGAAACAATATCAAACCGTTATTAAAGTGCTGCCCTATTGCACTGCATTGCTACGTAAATTGCATTTGCTTAAGGAACTCCTCGTTTTATCATTTTTATGATGCAATTATCTTTGGTATTTAAGAAAATGGGAATTTTAACTTTATATGTGACTTGTTGGAAACATGCTTACCATTTGCTATTGTAGCTAAAAGCAGCAGGCCTTTAAACAACATGTATTCTTTACCCCCAGCAATGCATCTATTTGGCCTCAACTGGCAGTTACAGCAGACTGAAAATGACACATTTGAGAATGGAAAAGTGAATTCTGATACCATGCCAACAAACACTGTATCATTACCTTCTGGCGACAATGGTAAGAGAAAGAATTATGTATCCTGTGTTTTGTGTTTTTCTTTTAACATCCCTTTTCCATAAATTTATTTATACCCATGCTTTCATCCAGTTTATCTGGGGAAGGACAAAGATTTGGAAAGTACAGATACCATCTTTTCATGAGTGCTTTTTTTTAAATTAGTTTCGTTGAACTGTTGAAAATTCACATCTTTATTATAGAAATAATACAGTTTTTTGCCTTCTGATTCGATGGCTAGGCATTTCCGCCTTTCCCTCCTGCAAGTGTGTATTGAGTTTTATTTGTAGTCGGCAAATAGATTATAATTCAGTATAACATCTTTTATATTACCCTGGGTATATTAAGTTTTCTTCATTCAACTTGTATGTGGAATTGGAATACTATATTAATTTTATTATAAGAGCTTTTAAATACAAAACACATGAAAGGATTGTCATTTATTGACCTTTCCTCCGGTTGCCCTTTCACTAAACCTTTAAGAGTTTGCACTCTGAGTTAATAGAGACTTTCACATCAGTTGACACTGAATAAAAGGTGGAATTTAAGTGGTTAGAGAGTGCTGTATTTCATATTTGCAGTATAAACACCCAGAAGAATATAAACCTAATAGTTACATTTCTATTATACATACTTATTTATTATTTGTGTGTGTGTGTGTGTGTGTGTGTGTGTGTGCGCGCACACCTTGGCTTTGGTGTGGTCTAACTTTACAAAACATCGTACTTTCTATCTCAAAGCAACCTAATGAAGATACCTTTTTCAGAGGCCCAGTAATCAAATGATTTGCCTTTCCTCATTTCTGCAGCTGTTCTTCCTCTTTGTTGCCTCTTATCTAGTGTATCTGTACACTCCTTTGGCATCAGTGATGTCTATTCCTCTTGAGGCTGGTTTCTTACGAGTTCAGAAAGAAGAAGCAAACATAGAGATGCACATGCATGAACATACATGCCGCCGTTTTATATCTGTCCACGTTCTGTGGCTAATGCTTTTTAACTTTTATTGTTCTTTGCCTTCCCATCTTCTGTTTTATTGTAACGATACTATTTTATGACACTTTTGTTCCTCCTGAGGGAGATAAGAGTTTTATAATACAGAAAAGCTTTTCATAATTAATAATGAATGCCCTTTTGCTCCAGTGTGGAACCTTTGAATACAAAGTTCTGCATGTTCCCAAAGAGCTATAAGCTGGTGACTGACATGTTGCCACACCTAATATAGACAGTGCCTGTCCTTGTACAGTGGATTAATGGCTGGGGGGGCCGAGAGGAAGGGGTTTTTAAAAAGCTTGGGGCCAGCAGATGTTGTAATGGTTACATCACTGGACTCCCACGTAGTCGACCACAGTTTGAGTCCTAGACCTGGCGACTGAAAACTCACGCCAGGGATGTGTGCGTCTGTGCCCAAAATCCCAAGAGGAGAATAGAGGAAAAGGGGTTATGGTGTGGCCATCCCTCCAGGAGGTGATTTCTTACTTTCTGTCTCTCTATCTCTGTCTCTCTGGTGAGCACATGTACCCCATAACAAAAAATTCTTTAAAAAAAGTAAAAAAGCTTTACTAGAACCAGCGGGTGGCTTGGTGGTTAGGGCAGCTGGATCCCACATAGTCAACTACAGTTCAAGTCCCAGACCCAGTGGCTTAAAAATACATGCTGAGGACGTATGTGCGTGTGTGTGCCCTAAATCCAAAGAGAACAGTGGGAGAGAAGAGATTGTAGTGTGGCCATTTTTCTTAGGGGATGCTTTCTCACTTTCCCTCTCACTCTCTTACTCACTCCCTCTCTGTCTCTCTCCAACAAGTGCACACACTCCATGGCAAAACTTATTTGCTTTTAAGTTTTTCTAATTGAAATGTAGAATTAAGGAAATTTCAATTAAGGACATTTTAATTTCCTTAAACAGTTGTTTACATTTTTACACATTGGCAACACACATACGACTAGGCCAAGTAACTACACAAAAATTCATAACATTTTTGGTTTCAATTGGTTAGGTTATCTCGAAGTGGATGGCTCCTGTAAAAGTGGTCAAATATTCTTTAATTAACCACATATGTAGGGAACATTTTTACAAACTGAAGAAATCATTATTATACCAAAGAGAAAAATGCTTGCTGTGGACATTTGATTTATTTTGCCATATCCGAGCCTTTTATTATGATTAAAGTGAAAATAGAGTGTGCTAATTAGTTTCACGACTTGAAAAGCATGGTACAGAGAACGATGTGGGTGGAAAGATACCCACAGCCTGGGTGCAGGTTCCTGGTACTTTGCCAGGGAATTCCTCTGCCCACGTCAGCCTGCATGCACATCCTAGCTCTTTCACATATTTACTTTGTAACCTTGGGCTGCATCCTTAGTTTAACTTTGCAAGAAAAATTTAGGGCAACTAGAATACGATGTCAAGGATCATCTCCACCACAGAGGGCTGGAAGAACGTCACATGAATAGGGCTTCAGAAAGACCTATGGAGCTGGAGTCCTCTTAGATCAAGGACTTGGGCCAGGCCTGCAAGTAAGAAATCGGTTACAGGCAGAAGGGAACACAACAGGCCTTCTTCAAGAGACAGACAGCTCCATGGCTCCTGCGATCTAGCCATTTTGAGAGAAAGGAAGATGTCCCACTGATAACTGGGCCTCCAGCATACAAAACTCGCATGATTAAACTTCCAAGTTTGGGAAGAAACC
>NW_006210031.1:212905-222075 GCF_000334495.1 Tupaia belangeri chinensis | reverse complement strand
GGATGGCAAAAAAAAAAAAAAAAGAAAAGAAAAAAAAAGCAAAATATACAAGACATAGGAAATGGAAAATTCTTTGTCGATAACACATATGTTGATGTGCATGATAGAGCCTACAGACAGTGTATTTTGGATGGAAAATTCATTTTGTATACTTGTATACTATAATGATGTATAGCGTATTAATATTAAAAGAAAAAAGAAAAAAATTAAATAAATAATATTAAAAGACAAAAAAAAAAAGAAATTGGTTACATCAAAACTGACATACACGTGCACATATATATCTGAAATGTTTCCCAAAATAATACCCTTATTCTGTGAAGTGTACACTGGTATTTTCCATCTTATTGTGTTTTCCACTTTTAATAAATGCAAGTTGTAATCCACGGAAATTATTTTATTATGTACAAAGGACTGTGGTCCACAGCTTCAAAAACACTCCCCTGGGAGTCCCCTTCTCTGTTAGGGTTTGCAGTTCCCGGGGTGATCACAGAATGCATTGCATGCAGTTGGTGTGTGCCTCTAGCACACCTGTGTGCTGTACATACAGGTAAAGCTCCTTCTGCCTAGCTGTGTACAAAAACCTCCCACAAAGCATGATTAACAGATGCTTCACTGAAGTGCACTGGAGGAGAACTGATCCTTCCGCTAAGCAGACTGGGGGATTTGGGGGGATGTCTCTTCATGGAAAGAAGGCTGTCTCTGTCTAGGATTAAACGTTGTCCAAAGAGCGAAAGTCTAAACAATCATCACTTATCTTCTTTATCATTTCTTGAACAGCCCCCGAAGCCCTGATTTATGAAGAATTCTCATTTCTGTTTTGCCAAGTAAATGTTCTCTCAGGTACGCACAAAACCTGGAGCACAGGCAGGGAAGAAGGGAGCTCGATTTTCAAAAAGGGAGGTACCGAGAAACCACTGCTTTCAGGCCTGATTAACCTGCGGGCCCTGTGCCCATCACCCACTGCCTCGGTTTCATAAACTGTCCAGAGAAGCAGCTCACATCATCTGTTTAGAAATTCTAGGAGATTACGACCCTTGAGAAAGCCTTAGAATTCTCAACAAAGCTCACCAGGAGAATTAACTGTGCCGAGCATAATGAGAAAATTACTTCACAGCTTCTAAATGCAATGCTCTTATTTATGCAGTCCTATTTTATTCTTATTTTGTAAATATAATTCTAAGGAATTCCAATCACTATGCTAAGAGTGCAGTAAACTCCCTGCTTGCCTTTAAGTTAATACTGAAGAAAAGCTTCTAAACGGTGTTTAGTATGTACAAGAAGAATTTCTATTATATGCCCTGATCCTTTACTGATTATTCCTGAGACCGTCTTTGACTACAAATTTTAGAGATGAGATATCAGAAGCATAAGGTCTTTAAGAAAAACTGATGGAAATTGGCAAAGTGAAAAAAGAGGTAAGAATGAAGTTTTTAGCTCAAACACTGGTCTCCTTTCAAAAACTAAACTGTTTCCCTGGACTAAGGAATTCATTTAACTTAATGTACTGGAAAGAATCACACAGACCTGTACCCAAATCCTGGCTCCTTCATTTATTTACTTTGTAACCTTGAGCAAGTTATTTAACCTCTTTGAGCCTCAATCTTCTCACACGTAAAGAGGGAATAATAATACCCAACTCTTGGGTCACCAGCTTCAACAGTTGGGCAACACTACCTCATTACCCTTGCAAATTTTAACTCCTCAGTGCCTCTCAACAACTACTGGGTCCTTGGGAAAGTCATGACGTGTTTTTGCATAGACAAACGCAGGAAAATATGTCATGGCCTTCCTGACCACCTAATATTTCAAATCTTCCTGCTATATACCAACACCCTCTATCAGCAAATGACCTTGTGTTCTGTTCAACACAACAGAAACCCTCAGAGGGAGCGGTCTTAATTCCCTGTAAACAAGTTGTCATTCCTATGTATTTGTGAATCTATTCTTTTACCTTTTCTCCCCATTTTTTTTTTTAAAGAATTATTTTACTTAACTTTATTTATTTATTTTAATTTGACCCCAGAGAGAGAGAGAGGGAAAGTGAGAAAGCAAGCCGCCAGGTCCAGGACTCAAATCACAGTCACCCGTGTGGCAGTCCAATGCCCTTAACCACCACGCCCCTTTCCCCTCGTTTTCAAGGTTACACTTTCCATGGGAATACGTGATCCCATTCTGTGTCTTCAGAGTTTTCTCATTCTATTAATATTTCCAGCTAACATTTGAACATCCCAATGCTTCTCACATCTTCGGGAGAAAGAAAATCCCTAGACTCTGCCTCAGACTTCCGCTCCACCATTTCCACCCCTCCATTTCATCCAGACTTCTTTAACGTGGTGTACATATGCACTACACTCATGTCTTCCCCTTCCTCTTACTCTTACTTCAGTCTGGCCTCTGCAATATAGGAGGTCTTCAGAAAGTTTCTGGAAACTTTATATTATGAAACAAAAATGGAAAATTATCTATTGATGATAATATGTATAATCATGTATGATAATATCTTTGACTGGACTGATATATAATGTATTCATGGTGGAAATTTTATTTGGCATGCTGTAATGATATACAGTGACTGAATGTATTAAAAAAAAGAAAAACCTATGCAAAGATTTCAAATATTTTTTGTACCAAAATTAACTTGTACTTTAAAAAAAAGATTATTTGGATTATTTATGGATGACAAAGAATGCATGTACTCCCACAAGAAAGAGAGAAAGAAAAGCACCCTCGACAGAGTCTCATCACATTCAAATCCTCCTTTCCTCATCCTCCAGCTGGTCAGGATCTTGGGTGCATGCACATATATGTTTTCAGATCAACTTGGGGATCCAAACCCGTGATTGGCCATGAGGCTTCCAGCATCACAGTCTAGTTCCCTACCAACTGTGCCACCAGGCTAGGCCCTGCACACTTAAATTTCATTTTTCCATGAACTTTTTAAAACTCTCTAGTACCCCTTCCATATGACTGTCCTCCACCACTACCCCTCATTAAAGCTGATGTCCTCCAGAGTTACCAGTTGCCATGTCAGTACACCAGTGAATACTCTTCACTCCTTACCATATTTGAACCCTTAGTAGCATTTAACAATGAACTTTTTCTTCCTATAGAAACATTCTTTCTCTTCACTTCAGCTTCTGTGAGACCACATTTATTTGCCTTTATTTCTGACTTTGTTGGCAGACATCTTAGTTCGTTTAGTTGAATCCTTCTCCTCTACTTAATTCCCAAACATTGCTGTTTTTCAGGACTCCACTCTTCCACAATGTAATTACTCTCATCCTGTCATCCACTTTCCTGGCTTCAGTTACATTTTATGTGTCATCAGTTACCAAATCAATAAGTCCAGGCTCTATATTTCTCCTCACTCCCAGACATCCAACTACATAAAATCTATCTAAGTGTCTTTGGAACAACTCCGCTTGGGTGTCTTCCAAGTTTGAATGCCATGTATCTAAAACAGAACCCAACAGCTATTCTGGTTACCGATTCTGCGTAACAAAGCATACCAATACCCAGTGGCTTAGAAAAAAAAAAAAATTGGTATCATCTCTCATGATTCTGCAATCTGACTAGAAAGTTCTTGAATTTACTTTCCATGCAGCTCTCCATGGGCCTCTTTCAGATGTCACTGGGGCTGTGACGACTCTACCGAGTGGAAGGCCAGGGTTGTTCACTCACAGGGCTGGCAGTTGAGGCTGTCTCTTGACACACTCCTCTGTGACTCTCAGCTGGAGTGCCTGAACATGACTTCTATGTGATGTGGGCTTCTCAGGACATAGCAGTTGGTTCTGAAGAAGAGTATCCCAAGGGAGAGTATGCCAGGAGACACAGATAGAAACTGTAAGGCTTCCTGTAAGCCAGCATGGGACATTCTAGGTCATCCTTTCCTTCATATCCATTTGCAAAAAAAAAAAAAAAACATCAGTAAGGTCAGCCCAGATACCCAGGAAGGGAGGGGAATTAACTCCCCCTCCTGATGGGAAATGGCAAAAGTGTGCAGGATGGAAGATATTTCTATGACCGTCTCTGGACAATACAGTAGCCATATCCACTTCCTTTTGAAATTTGTCTTTTTTCCAGGGATTTCTGAATCAGAAAATGCATCATCATTTGCCTGGTTACCTGGTCCAGAAGTTTAGGAGTTATACCTCACTCCTCTATTCACTCGCTTTCCATATTCAATAAATACCAAGCCCTGTTATTTCTGACTCCCTCATAGATATATGGATATAATAGAGTATATCTATTTTATATATGCATATCTATTTTTAAATTTGATGTATGCCATGTGCTTGCTGGAGAGAGACAAACAGAAAACACCCCACTAAGGGGAATGGCCATGCTGCTGTCCCTTCTCCTCCATTCTCCTCTTGAGATTTTGGGCACACATGCACACACATGTGTGTCATGGCATGTTTTTCAAGCCACTGGGTCTGGGACTTGAGCCATGCCATTTGGCCATATGAGATCCAGCCACTGCACAGCTGTAGTATCTTTTAATCCCATCCGCTCTCACCTGGATAGCAGTCACCTTTCTCGGGCTGTGTGTCTGCTGTCTTGCTCATCTACCGTTTGCACAAATGTGAGCTACCAGTGCTCCCTACCCTTCAGGGACGTGGATCCTAGTCGAGTGCTTTCCCACAGTCTGGCTGTTGCTACACCAGACTCTACTATACAGAGGTAAAGAGTATAAACTGTTAATCCAACCATCCAGTTTAGTATCCTAGTCCTGATTATTAATGACTAGTACTTAGAATAAGTTATATAGCTTATGGGACCAACAGTTGGTGTAATGGCTATGTCACTGGACTTCCATTTAGTCCACCACAGTTCGAGTCCTGGACCCAGTGGCTTAAACTCACGCTGGGTGTGTGTGCATGTGTGCCCAGGATCCTGAGAGGAGAGTGGAGGAGAAGGGATTGTGGCATGGCCATCCCCCCCCCCCGGGGGGGGGTGATTTCTCACTTTTTCTCATCAGTTCAAAGGAACTAGTTGTATTTATCTCACAATGTTGTTGAGTATTTGATATAAATACATTATTAAATGGTATCTGTGGTCCATAATAAGTGCTTGGAAATGGTCAGTGGTTATCACTATTACTATTTAATGTGCTTTTGCTAGAGTCTAAGACCAGGATTATACCTATTTTTCCACTGCTGTATCCCAAACTCTTGATGCAGTTATTTGTATGTAATTGGTGGTCCACAAGTATTTGTCAAATAAATGAGTGAATATAGTAAGACTAAATGTTATGGTATAAAATATGTAAAGCACAAAGCCTTGCATAAAATCTATGCAAAGCAAATGTTGGTGTAGTACGGTGGTTAAGAATTCAAGCTTGAAACCAGCAGGTGGCGTAATGGTTACGTCACTGGACTCCCACATATTTGACCGTGGTGCGAGTCCTAGACCCAGTAGCTCATTATCAGGTGCCTGTGCATGTGTGCCCTAAATCCCGAGAGGAGAATGGAGGGGAAGGGATGTTGGCGTGGCCATCTCCCTGGGAGGTGATTTCTTGCTTTCTCTCTCTATCTCTCCAGCAAGTACACACACCCTATAGCAAAAGTCTCTCTTAAAAAAAGAATTAAAGCTGTACTTCTTATTGGGTGTCTTTAAGAAATTACCTTTACTAACTAACTGTTTCTTCGTAGGGTAGTGTTGATGTTTAAATCAAATAGGCATATGGAGTGCCAGCAATAATTGGAACATGACAGGAATTGGATATATATCAGGAATTACTAGTTTACTCTTTTCCCTGCAATTCAGTATTTATTATGTACAAATATTTTGGAGCAGCTTTAAAGAAAATAACATTTTTATTTTTAATTATTTGGATTCTATGAAAATAATTTTAATATCCTTAATTCAAATGCATGCAACTCATTCATCTTATATTTCTTTATTGAACATGTATTATGTGCTGTATACTGGGCAACGTTCTGGGAATATAACAATAAAAAAAATAGTTAGAATTGTTCGCAGAGTATGCAAATTGCTAGGTCAGACAGGTTTCAAGCAAGTAAGTACCGTGAATTAGGAGATGAACAGTAGGAAAGGTGAAGGGTACTGGGGCAGGACATCCCAAAATACAGCCAGGCCAAATTTTAGCATTTGCCAAAATTTGGCAATTTCCCCATATTGGGAAGCTTTACCAGGAAGGGACAATGAGACAAATGCCAAAATTTCGCCTAGGGTAATTTGGGCTAATATCAGATGAAAACGAAAGGCCAGAGACATTGGTTAGTATAACTATGGCAGATACCCCTCCAATTCAAAAAACAGAAACAAACAAAAAAACTGCTTTGGTGTGAGTACACATTGAAAAGCCTCATGTGTGCCTATTTATGTACTAGGTGATGTATGCCATTTAAACAAATTAATTAATTCCAGTTCTTACATTTTATATCATTGGTTATCATATATCTTTTTTTTTCAAACACTAGACAACCTTAGAGAATTAAGCTTTATAGCAGGTTAAAGATCGCCTGTGAATTGAAGAAACGAGACTAACAGGGCTGCAAGGGCATTGAGTTTTATTCAATAGTGTGCATAGTATTTATGTTATTGCAATGTATAATAGTTCCTTAATTAGATGCTATATTGATTTTGTCCATTAAACTATGTTTGCAAAGTCGTTATGTTTTATTTTCCTTAGCTTGTGATGTAACTTCCACAATGTGAAGCTCTGGTGTGTGGTTGTTTATAAAAAGATGTTCTCTGAGATCTCAAAGTCAGGGTAGGAAGCCAAGGTTAGGGCATAGAATTTGAGGGTGGGCGATTGATTGTCTATAAATGCCTACCCTTGCTTCCTGACGTCTTAATTATTAGTGCCTCTGTGGGATTTGAGATGATATTATCATTTACCCGCCTCGACAATTGCAATAAGACTTTGGCCGTTTTCTTTTCTGCCTTTATATTTTAATTATGGTGGGTCTGTTTACCCACATCACATACAGGTGGCTGGACTCATAATATGTACGGCAGAACACTTAGTATTTTACAACGTTCCGTGATTTGTTTTTTGATGTCACAGAGTAATCTTCAAACGGATACCAAACCTCCTAATTAACGACAATATAACGTGAAGTACTCTGTTTGGCCCTTACAACATCTGTTTGATAAACTATCATTTATAAAATGTTTCTCAGAGTTCAAAATACGGTGTTAAGACATTATCTGAAAAAAAAAAAAGATACTTTACTGAAGAGTTTTCATATAAGCGGGGAATCACATAAGAAGGAGAGGAATAACAATAGCTTCGCGTCCGTGGTCTCTTTATGTTTTCACACTCCGACGACTGCATTTGAAGACATTAAGAGTGTTGTGACACATACTTACTGATGAAAGAAAAAAATCACAGTTAGTAGGTGAAAAGACAGCTAGTGGCTCCCACATTCAGGCACAACAGGACACACTGGAACAAAAATCTTCAAGATGATACCCTATTGTGTTTGAAGACATGGCACATCTCGCTCTTACTGTGAGGGCTTTAATTGGTTTGATTCCTAACCCACAGCTTTGAGTTGAGAATAACTACGGGGCACTCCGTTGCCCTGTCTCTATTTTTTCCTCCAGTTTTCCTCCTTTTTCTCTTAGTAAAACCTACAGACAACCTTAGCGTTTCCTATGATCATTCCCAGGTCCAGGCTTTAGGGGTTTCTGGATGTAGTGATCTCAGTAAGGGAGGAGCGAGTCCTAGAGCTGGCCTTCCTTTTATTTCCTCTGAAGCCAAGAGTTTTCTGGAATTCAGGACATGATGAAAGACCCCTGTGGCCAGGCTTTTATCTGGAGGACTGATGAGCTTCAGAGGGAAAGGCCGCGCAAGTATTTACAAGTTTATCAAACTGTGTCAATGGTTCACTGACTTCCAGGTGGGTTTACAGTCAATATAGAGCATTTGAAAATGCGAAGGGGAATGACCATGTTGACTTGGCCAAATTAGAAATGCTCCGTCACTTGAAAAGCAACAGTGCGGGATTTAAAAAGACAAAGCCCTTTCACAAAACTCAAGACCCCTGTTACTCAAACTGGAGACCTATACAGGAAAGTTACACTCATCTAAAAATGCCACTTCAATGGATTTCAGCACAGAAAAACCAGTGATGTCCTCACCTCTGCTTCACTGATTATAATGAGCAGTTAGGTCTACTTCCCTTTAGGACAAAAAAACACATCGTAAGATGTTATTTCAAAATAAATGCATTCTACATAGTGTAATAATTTGAAACAAGCAGAGATGGACAGGCACTGAGAGACAAAACTCATATTTCCAGGAAAAGGTAGAGTAGGTCAGAGATCATTGAAAATTTTGTTCTTGTGTCCCCTTAAATTCCAGATTTCAATTAATTCTTTTATTTCCTCAGACCATGTAATAGTTGTTAAAAACTTGTTTTCTTCTATATTGAATTATGATTACCATTGTGATTTTTACACCTTTGACTGAAAACAATGTAGTTATTATATCAATATGTTAAGCATTTTGGTAATTATGAAATATAAAAAGTGAAAATGTAGTACATTCTCTGAACGAGGTTCAAAAGACATTACTAAAGCTTAGCAAAGTATTACTAATTATACCTGTTATTCTTTTACTTGGCACTTTATTTAATCTGGTATACTTAGAATGGGTGGGAAATGGAACTATTGTTCATTTTAATTTACCTCTGCTATTATAATATTTTTAATGCTTTCATCTTGTATGTTATAAATCTATCGCTTCCATTAGCCCACTTAATTTATTGGGAAGTATCCCTATATAATTTAACTGGCAGATCCAGTATCCAGTATTCATTAAAATCAAATTTAGTTTCAGAAAAAGTCTTTATTTTTTTCAGTGTGAATAAATTAGTTTATATTTTGTCACAACCATCTTAGTTCTGCATCCCTACACCAAGTAGAAAGTTAGAAAGATAGTTAAATCACAAGTCTTTGGCATCAACTTGAATGAATAAATTAGGTATTCGAGCATTTACTATTTCTCACCTACTGATGCGCTGTAATAACTTTCTACAGGTGGGACGCATCTTCCAACAATGGGGGGGAGGCGGTGATCAGGTCATTAAACAGAAATATTACCCCTCTCTTACATCTCTATTTCACATGCCTGTAGGTCTAAATACCTCCTTTTTAACTCCACCGTCTGCCCTTGAAGAAAATAACATCAG
>NW_006210031.1:185917-212752 GCF_000334495.1 Tupaia belangeri chinensis | reverse complement strand
GAAAGACACTGAAGCCCTACTTTGCGTCTGTGGTATCTTGAATAAAGGAAACTTCGTCAACAAAAATACTTTAAAATGTGCCTTTCTCTGGCACACTGTGACAGAAATGAATGTGCCATAGTGAGAGTTCAGACGTGTGAGAGAGTTCTGCTGCGGTCGTAAATTAAGCCTATTCCTGCAAGTTGCTAAGGTTCTAAAAGTTAATTTCCTAAAAATGATCTACCCTTTTCCTCATGGAAATGTCTTCACGTGCCCTAGGAATACGATTCTCGTTTGAAGACACCTGAGCAAGATTTCTCCATGGGCACTTGAACTCTAAGTTTCTAGGACTTGTGATTAATTGGACTTTTTCATTTCAGAGAGAGGGGAAAAGGCACCCTTGTTACTGCTCCATCCAAGTGCGTCACGTCCATCTTGGTTCTTTGTTTTAGAAAGGACAGAACCCTCTTTCTGAAAAAGAGCCAACTGTTAAATTAGCAAAGAGACTAATTGAATAAGTAAATAAATGTATTGAAGCAACGCATCGGTCCTCATATTATTTCAGTGAGACAAATTTAAGCCCTTCAGAATCAATATATGGAGGAAGCAACACAGCAAAAATATCCAGCTATTAAACTGCTTTGAGAGAGTGAAACCTTGAACCTTAGAGGTCAGAACTTAATTACTATCACCAAAGCTAATGTTCTGGATAAAGAGGTGTTTTGGAAAAATAAATTCTGAGGTTAGCACTAGTTTATGCTTTACCAGCTCTCAAAGCACACCTGTGGAAATAAAAGGAAGGCCAGCTCTAGGACTCGCTCCTCCCTTACTGAGATCACTACATCCAGAAACCCCTAAAGCCTGGACCTGGGAATGATCATAGGAAACGCTAAGGTTGTCTGTAGGTTTTACTAAGAGAAAAAGGAGGAAAACTGGAGGAAAAAATAGAGACAGGGCAACGGAGTGCCCCGTAGTTATTCTCAACTCAAAGCTGTGGGTTAGGAATCAAACCAATTAAAGCCCTCACAGTAAGAGCGAGATGTGCCATGTCTTCAAACACAATAGGGTATCATCTTGAAGATGCTATTAAAAGTGCTGAAAACTGCCCTGCACAGTGGTACAGCCGGCATGCAATTGGAAACACATGGGAGAGGTCCTGGGTTGGAGTCTCAGGACCTCCTTGAGCATATTGGGCATGTGTGCGTCCATGATCCAGGCCATTGGAGACTGGGGGTAGGGGGCAGTGGCTCCCTCTGTCTCTCTGTCTCCCTGTCTTGCTTTCTCATGAAAGAAAGAAACTTTTAAAAAATGTTAAAAGCCTTTATAGCAGCAGCAGTAGGTGAACACCAGAGAGTAAACCAAATTACATAAACTGGAGATAGCAATAATAATAGAACTTGCTACTAACCATACAGTAGTCTTAGAAATATATAAACGGGACAGATGAGTCCAAATATGAGGCATGTCCATATTTAAATATGGGTACTCACAGATCTTTATGGGGAAAAGAGTTCCTACTCTGCTCAGTATTTTTAGTTTCATCTGGAGGCAAGCCGAAAGCCAGAAACGTACAGGAAGTTTTGATAAATTTGAACAGTGTTAGAATATCCATGGCAGTTTTTGTTTTACAAAAACTGATCACTTCTTCCTAATAAAATTGTGACGTTCTGTCCTGAACTCTGAACTCATAAGCTAAGGAGATTCTCTACTTAGTGTGGTCCAGTGAGTTGCTATATCTGATTTTATGTGAAAGGGACAAATACATTGAACACTCAGTAACTTCATGTTTTTGTTGTAGTAAGAAGCAGAGACTCTGCAGGTGGTTTCATAATTACGTAGACCTTGATGTGACTCTTGGCTTTACCGACTTAGTTGGGGAAAATAACTTATTTCTGCAAGACTTAGTTTCCTCCTCTCAAAAGAATACCAACCTCAGAGAGTTTTGAAGTTTAAACCAACCATCTAGGTGATACTGTGTTCTCAGGAAAAATTAGTTCCTTTCCTCTTCCCACCCTAATCTTCTCAGTAGAAGCTAAGTGATGACAAACATAGGTTCCGGTGCAGAAACATCCTAACTGAAAAGTAGAAGTTGGCCTCAAATGTTTTTTAATGTTTTTGAGTGGGCCAGCAGGTGATAATGGTGGTCAAGGCACTAGACCTGACTCCACAGTTTGAGTCCCAGACCCAGCAACTTGAAAAACATACCAGGCGCACGTGTGTGCATGCCCAAAATCCCAAGAGGAGATTGGAGGAGAAGGAATTGTGGCATGGCTATCCCCCTGGATGGAGCTTTCTCACTTTTTCTCTCTCTGTATCTTTCTTTGTTTCTGTCCAGCAAGTGCATGTACCCTATGGCAAAAATCTTAAAAAAAAAAAAAATTATGAGTAAAGTACTAAAGTACTATAGAAAGCAAAAGTAAGCTCTAGGTAGGATTACATATGTTTTTTCTTCCTTTTGCTATGTTCTAATTTTGCTAAAATGAATATGTACTACTTTCATAAAATAAGCATTTAAAATTTCTATGAACAATGCATAGTTTATAATCTAAGAATTGATACATTAAAAATGACAATGATTACTCTAACTTGGGTTTAAAATTGTATTCCTTAGAGAATTTTATATTACTAAATTGGTTCAGGAAAAATAGGCCTGATAGCTGAAGGGGTCGTTAACTGCTATGGTTATAGACAATGAGAAAGAAGAGAGGAAGAGAGATTGTAAATAACATCTTTTTATTAAGCTTTACAGTACAACTCCCTTCTGCCTCCTACCTGAATTACTGTAGCTATATTCCACTCATCTCTCCCCTTCCAGGCTCCCCACACTATTGTACTTTAATGTTCTTGAGACAATGATTTCATTTCACCTTTAGCCTGCTCACAGCCCGTAATGGCTCTCCATTTAGCCATAGCTGTCCTTCACAACCAGTGGGACATGTGTCATCGTAGGATGCAGTAGTCCAAGTAGAAAGCAATCCTAACATTTGCTGGTAAATACTTTCCCTCCAACCCCACATTTATCTGTAAGTGTGAATTTGTTGTGAATTGCTGAAATGCTTCAGATCCTATTGGCCAAATAGTGGGTGTCTCCCTCACTCATCTGCGATTGTGAGGTGTGTCCCTCGGTAATCTTGAATTCCGTTTCTCTTGATTGCACACCCACCCACATGCACACATCCTAAAAACAAGTGCCTTTGTGCCCCTGAAATACAATTTACCCATAATAGGGCTTTTTCAAGTATCTATTTTAAAACATACCATAAATAGAATGCTAATAAATGTATACATCTTCAGGGAAAAGGGTATAATAACACTTTGTTAGAGTGACAATACAAAATAATCATTAGCATGAAGTATAAAGACCATCCTCTTCAAGCTGGTATCCGAGGCCCTCCACAAGCTGATGCTATCTTCCCTTTCCACGCTTAGCTCCCATAACTTCCATGACAGATGCGTTCAGTACCTGCTCAGGGCTCAGCACTCCAATACACACGTTATGTCATACCTCATGTGATCCTCACAGCAACGCCATTGCTTTACTGTTCCCACTTGCCAACTGACGTTTAGTATCAGAGGTTCAGTGTCTTCCTTCAGACCACAGAGCTCATTAGTGACAGCGCCAGGATTCAAACCCAGGTTTGTCTGACTCCAAAACCTGTTTTCTTAGCTAGTTTTCTGCCAGGTGGACTTCTCTTCTCATTCTCACCCTAACATCGCTGGTTCCACTGTTATGTTTTTGATCCTTTTGTTTACCCCAACTCAGAATTGTGTGTGTGTGTGTGTGTGTGTGTGTGTGTGTGTGTGTGTTTTGAGTCGATTTTATTTATTTTAATTTATACATTTAATCACTATACATCACTTAGTTTGTAAAGTGAATTTACCCAACATGAATACACTTCACAACAGTCCAGTTGAAGATACTATATGAAATATCATCAATAGATAATAATCCATTTCTGTGTCCCATAAATATCTTGCCTCTCTCTTTTCCTCCTTAATTTCTTTTGTCACACTCTCCCCCTTCTTCCACCCTTTTCCCACACTGTCTCCAGTATGCATATCCATTTTCCATGCTTCTATATCCTCTAAGTTTTCAGTTTCCATCGTAGAATGCAGACAGCCAGTGTATTTTAAGTGGAGACATAACAGTGTTTCTCTTTTATAGCCTGGCTCACTTCACTCAGCAGTAAGCTTCCATATTTGTTCACTTTTTCTCAAATGCCTGGATCTTGTTTTTTATGGCTGAGTAGTATTCCATAGAGTATATGTGCCACACTTTTTCAACTCAGAAACTATCCTGCCTGTTCTTCATTTCACTTCAGAACTTAACTCTTCTGTGAAATCTTTCAACCTCCAGGCCATTCATATCAGTATATTGCTTTTTATTTTTTTTAAGAGTTTTTTGCTTTACCAGAGAGAGACAGACAGTGACAGTGAGAAAGAAAGTGAGAAATCACCCCTCCGGGGAATAGCCATGCCACAATCCCTTCTCCTCCATTTTCTTCCTGGAATCTTGGGCACACACTCAGCGTGAACTTCAAGCCACTGGGTCTGGGCCTCAAACCATGGTCAACTATGTGGGACTCCAGTGATGTAACCATTATGCCATCTGCTGGTCCCCTATATAGCTTTAATTTATCAGTTTGTATGTGTTGTCTCCCAACTAGATGATTAGCTGCTTGACAGCAGAGCTGTAGAAACCACAGTGCATCATCTTCAAATTCTTCTCTTGGCTTCTATTTATATTTATCACTCTCAGTGCTATGTCCCTAGCATACACTCAATAAAAATGACCTCATTGTTAAATTAATAACTCTTCACAGACAGAGAACTCTCCCCTCTATTGCTAAGAGAGTTTACAACTCTCAGATTTGAAATTAATTCCTCTAAATTTTGAATGAACAACTTCTCTGGAGTCTATATGCAGTTTGATGTTAAAAACAAAGTTGATAGTAAACGTTATCACTCTGCTTACTTACTGTTTTAAAGTTAATTCATTTATCTTTTCCATGAGCGAGCAAGACATAGACAGATTAAGAGAGCACCCACAACAAGAAGATCTTTTTTTTTTTTAAGAGAGATTTTTGCTATAGCGTGCATGCATTTGCTGAAGACACAGAGACAGAGAGACAGGAAGTGAGAAATCACCCCCTGGGGGGATGGTCACACCACAATTCCTTCTCCCCCATTCTTCTCTCAGAATTTTGGACATGCACACACATGCACCTGGCATCAGTTTTAAGCAGCTGGGTCCAGGACTTAAACTGCAATCAACTATGTGAGAGCCCAGTGGTGTAACTGTTACGCCATCTGCTAGTCCCCCAAACAGGATCTTAACCTTATAGTCCACTCACAGCCAACAGCCAGCCCTAGAGCACAGTGAGTGCCTGGTGTACAGGGAGGTCTGCAGAACCTTTCCATATGGGATCGCCTCTCAGGGTCGTGTTTTACCTCTGTGCCACTGTCTTTACTCCATGTTAACACTTGAAAAGGATTGCACTGATAGAGAATAATTTGCCCAGTTTCACTCCGTTCCTCAGCCTTCATGGACCCTTTCTGCATAAGAGACATTGAGGCTATATTTGCATTCATGGCAATTTATAAAACCTCTTCTACCAGTAACCCCTTCAGAGTATCTGAGAAAGACCCTTGGCAAAGAAAGAAAGGGAAGCACCATACCAAACAAGAAGTCTTGGATCTAATAGGCCATGCTGGAAGAGAAGAAGTGGCAGAGATTTAGGGAGTAGAGAGTCTTTCCTCCTGTGGGTGGAGGGCCAATGGAAGGGGTAGTACAGTATTCCCACCAAGGATGAAAGAGTTTGAAATGAGAGTCAAAAAAGGGGGGAAAGTGTGACAGTCTACACCAAAAACTCTGAGAATTTAAACCTACCCCTTTCTTTTCTAATCTCCCTTCCAGCGTCTGATTTTTCATTCATTCTAGTTATGGTTATCTCAAATACATAGTTGAGAGAGAACTCCATGAATCAGTGCCATTGATTGGTTTTGTTGCTGTTTGCTTAAGGATTGATTTGGAAATCTCCATAATCCATTCTGCCTTAATTTATACTTTGCAGTGTTCTGCTATGTTTAGAATGACTGATAAGTACCAGACTTAATCTCTCCCAAGAAATAACAAGACGTATAATTTGTAAGATAATTATGTTTCGAGTGATCAAGAAGGACCGTACGTGAGAAAACAGCTCTAGTGATAGGCATACCTTGGGGGAAGTCAACGGATTTTTACTTAAATACCTTAAAGAATGTGTTAAATCAGAATTAGTAAAACACCACCTAACAGAAAAGCTTTTAAAGTGAAAATTATATGAGAGCATTTTCTTTACCAGAAGATAAAAATGTCTAAACAGCTAGGAAAAAAAAAAAAATTCCCAAAAAGTTAAGGAACCTGCTTTGTTTTCTTCTGTCATTTTTTTTTTTTAATTCTTCATCAATGGATCTTTTGTATTCAGGAAAAATAGGTGGATTTACACAAGAAAATAACACCATAGATTCTGGAGAACTTGATATTGGCCGAAGAGCAATTCAAGAGGTTCCTCCTGGGATCTTCTGGAGATCACAGCTCTTTATTGATCAGCCACAATTTCTTAAATTCAATATCTCTCTTCAAAAGGATGCGTTGATTGGAGTATATGGCCGAAAAGGTTTACCACCTTCTCATACTCAGGTAAGAGTAGGCTTTGTCTCCATAAAATGGAAACTGCCAGTTTGCACATTTTTAAGTTACTCTGTTTAAGTTCAGCTGTTTGGTTAAATTGCCACTTCTGAATTGATCTTTTACAATAGAAAGAATTTTGAATGTGGGTTACACTTATTTCCAGGTTTTTAAATCAGTAGTAGAGAGAATAACATATTCTTTTTGACTTGCTTTGACCACTTTGGGCTGAATAAACTGTAAGGAAATTTTGTGAGTAATGTAATGAACACTGAGCATTATCTGAGCACCTAGTAAAACACTGTGTTTCCCAAGAGATTGTGGCACGACCACAGCCTGTCGGGGTTGTATTTTCTCCCTCTGTCTGCCTCTCAGCCTTTCTCCACTGAGTGTATACACCCATCTGGCAATCAATCAATCAGTAAAAAACAAAAACCAAACATAAAAACATACGAAAACCAGGCTAAACAGTATTTATAGATAACCGAGTATGAGCGTATTACTGTGGTACTCAAAACAGTTGAAATCTCTTTATATCATAGATACAAATTGAACCTCAATTCCATTGTTTGAAAAATCCCTTCACAATAGCAGTCACAGATAGAGAACAGTGTCAATAATTTCACAGGGTTTTTCATCATTTAATACTGAATCGTAGTGTGTAAATTGGAAATTGTGGTTTAAAATAGATCCCATAATGTCTCAGAGGAATTATTTTAGTTACCGACCATAATATTAGGACTCAGACTTTTCCCAAGACCAACATTATGTTAATAAGTAGAAAAATTTCAAAAATGCAGTTAATTAAAATTGACCATTGGATAAACTTGAAGTTAGTTTATTTACCCATAGAATTTCATACCGATTTAGTCTGATTTGGGAAATAAAGGCTGGAGAATTTTCGTGTGTGTCTTACAAATGTAATTTTATAAGAAATGCTTTTTCTATAACCTAGCAGCGAATTGTGAAGGAGATTGGTCAGATACTAATAAAGAAATCACATCTTTAAAGAAAGATGAGTAAGGTTTCAACAATTTTTCTCTTATATCATTGTGGATTGGATTCACACACATATATCAATTTATGGCTGAAATGCTTGAATTTCATGCTCTATTGAATTATTTTTTGTATTTAGCATTCTTCTTATCCATATTGTTAAAGTAAATGTCTCTGATCTTTGCACCTCAAATACTTCTTAGTATGTACGAGTGTTCAATTTAAAATGTTAGAATTGACTTCAATTCAGGTTACAGGTGACACCACCTAGCATGTAATAACCAGATTTTCTTAAATGGTCATAGCCTCTACAATTTCAAGTATAGCAGATTGTATTTCTAGTAATAGTACAGTGAAATGTGAAACAAAGATTTCCACTGAAAGCACACACTTGATTACATTGTTTTTGTATCAGTTAAAACAGACCTACAAGCTGAGCACAACAATGAACAGCACGATGCTTAAAAAATAATTTTAGGTAAAAAGCGATTGTGTCTTATACTAGAAAGATGTATTTAAAGATTCAGGGTTGACTTTGAGTAGTCACATGTAACATAAGAGAAGGGAAATAAAAGGTGCAGTTTCAGGCTTTCTCATCATTCTTTTCGTATTTAAACATAATACACGTGATATCCACTTTCTTTTCTACCACGATGTGTGTAAGTAGGTTATGCATTTCCTAAGCTTCACAGTTATTAGAGCTCCTTCCTCTGGTTTATTCAAGATCAGCAGAGCAAACAACTGTTTCTGAGTTCACTGCTGAAACATGAAATATGCTATAAAGCAGCCCAAATTGAACATTTCTCTCTTCCTGGGGAACGTTAAATAAATCAACCTGAAATAATTAAAATTGGCCAGCCATTCAGAATAGTCACTTGAGTTTTGAAAGTCTTTGTGACCCTTTGTAAAACCGTCCATTTGGTCGTTGCCAAGGAATCAATTGACTCTCTTCTCTCCGATGCCCAATTCATTCTCCTGGACAGTTAGAAGCCTAAGGAAGCAATTCGGTGCTTTCCAGTTAAGTGTACTGTGGCGTTTTAGTGCATTTGCATGAAGGCTCTTTTAGAATAGTCAGAATCGGAGGTTCTGAGCCCGCTTTTGACTTCATTACTTTGCACAAGTCACTTAACTTCTCGGATAAGAAAGTTGGGCCAGATGATCTCTAAATTCTTTTGTATTCCAGTAATTAACAGCAAGACAGTGCCACCAAAACACTGATTTAAAGATACAATTATCTGTTCATGGATTCTGAGTTCTCATTATTTTAATAACAATTGGATTAAACATATGGACGATCTAACTGTTCAGAAGGGAACATACTGGGAACATCTATTTGCATCTTTAAAATGTCTATTAGATAATCAGTGTAAATACAGCAAACGCTGGCAAACTTTTATCCTATTGTTTACAAAGCACTTTTGATAATATGTTGTAGTTTAAAGCAACTTTAAATGAGAAAGATTTTTAAAGCGTACGTATGTGGTCATGTCAAATTATTTTAAGAATTACCTTTACAGACAGCTTTTACACTAAGTTCCAATTTGTTTGAAAACTTTATCTGAAGTGTAAATTTTATTTCATTATGGTTACCCTGACGTAGTGAGATTGAAGAGTTAGCCCAAAGAATTTTATCTTACAGCTTGCATAAGATTCTGAGACTCTGCCACCATCACTCCAAATTATCTGCCTCCATTTTGTGAACAGGTATTATAAAGCAAAATTTACGTTTGCTCTTAAGCAATCAGTTTATACCCTAAGTACAAGGTTATTAAATATTTTCATTTCATATGTTATAATTTGGTTGTTTTGGGTAGGGGTCATTTTACGGTTAAGGAGGGAACTTCAGGTTTTTTTGGTTGTTGATTCCTTGGTCATGTTTTGTCATAGGGTGTGTGTTTTTGTCTCAGGAGAGAGATAGAAAGAGAAAGTGAAAATCATCCCCTGGGGGGGCATGTCCATGCTACAATCCCTTCTCCTCCATTCTCCTCTTGGGATTTTGGGCACACACACACATACCTGGAGTGATTTTTTTTTTTTCTTTTTTTAAGAGCGATTTTTCCTATAGGGCATGTGTGCTCTCAAAGAGACAGAGAGGAAGCAAGAAGTCACCCCTGGGAGAATGGTCACACCACAGTCCCTTCTCCTCCATTCTCCTCCTGGGATTATGAACACACATGCATACATGCTTGGCATGAATTTCAAACTGCCAGGTCCAAGATTCTAACATGGTTGACCACGTGGGAGTCTAGTACCTTAACCTGCTATACCACTATACCACTATACCACCTGCTTGCCCCACACCTGGAGTGACCTCCAAGCCATTGGGTCTGGGACTCAAACTGTGGTCGGCTATGTGAGAGTCCAGTGTCTTAACCACTACACCACCTGCTGTTCCCATCTCCAGGTATTTTAATAGCCCTCTTGAAGTGAGTGAAATACCTCTAGAGAAGAGCCTAGTACTGAGTAGATACCCCCAAAACTTCCCACCATTCAAGCCATAGTTTGTTGTTCAGAGTGTGATGCAAATGGTGATTTCTGTGACAAAAATGAGGATTATGATGGTGGACTTAAAAGACAGGTGAAAATGAACATTTCCTCCCTTTGGCTTTTTCAGGTGTGGTGTTTAATATTAGGGGAGAAAAATGTTTACATGTATTTGTCCATAAAGAGAAACTTTTTCCTGTTGCTTTGCCATGCTAATATAAATATTTAAATCTGACGAGGAAATGAATGGCTTATTTGAGCTAGAGATGCCCTTCAAGACTGCTGAATTAATTTACCTCTAATAACTGTGGAATAAAATTCCAGTGATGTTTTTGCAGGTTAAGTATTCACACCTGTCATTATTTTAATCTTTATAAGATATTTTTAAAAAGAATGCTAATCGAATTGTACTTCTTTGGAATAGTTTTCATAACTGAATGATATTGTAATACAGTTTTACTACACAAGGAAAAAAATACATTTACATTGGATAAAAAAATTTAATGTCAGAAACTGAATTAGATATTCTAGATTCTGTCCAATAATAACAGTAGAAGTTTATGATTAGGACCTATTTAACTGATTCTTCAGAAATTCCAACAATTGATGTTATTCCAAATTGATTGGATTAAGATTGCTGAAATAATCCTTTCCTTAAATAGACCTGTGAAGAAATTCCATTTAAGGAGTCAGAAAGTAGAATATTGATGATTCACATACACAGTACTGTAATAATGACTTCTATATGTGGTATTGTTGTAGACTTTGCACTGTAAAGAGTGAAACTAGGTTGACAGCCTATAGAAACTGAATCTTCGAAGAAACTGTTATCTATAAAGTTTCTTGAAATTATGTTGGGAAGTTTTTTTCATTATCTTCCAAAGTTGCTGTTTTATCTCTGTTTACAAAAATCTGTCCTACTGGGAACCAGCAGTTAGCGTAATGGCTATGTCGCTGGACTCCCACGTAGTCGACCGCGGTTCGTGTCCCAGACCCGGTGGCTTAAAACTCACGCCGGGCGCGTGTGCGTGCGTGCCCAAGATCCCGAGAGGAGAATGGAGGAGAAGGGATTGCGGCGTGACCATCCCCTCTGGGGGGTGATTTCTCGCTTTCTGTCTCTATGTCTCTCTCTGTCTGTCTGGCGAGCGCATGCGCCCTACAGTGAAAATCTCTCCAAAAAAAAAAAAAAAAGGAAAGAAAAATCTGTCCTACTGTTACCAATCACATTTCATATGTTTAATTCATTTTTTAAATTCTCCAGTTAGATTCCTTTAGCCACCCAGTGGTGATGATTAATCTTACTAAAAAAAAAGTTAGGTTTAATGATGACTGACTTAATAATTGGGCACATTTACTCTTACTGCCATCCCTTCAGAACCTTTCCGTTGTTTAATTTCTTAGACCTTGTAAGTCCCAGATCTCCTGTTTTTTTTTTTTTTTTTTTCTGTAGGGTGTGTGCGCTTGCCAGACAGAGAGAGACAGAGAGACAAAAAGCGAGAAATCACCCCCCAGGGGGTATGGCCACGCTGCAATCCCTTCCCCTCCATTCTCCTCTTAGGATCTTGGGCACGCACGCACACACACCCGGCGTGAGTTTTAAGCCACCCAGTCTGGGACGTGAACCACGGTCGCTTACATGAGAGTCCAGTGACATAGCCATTACGCTAACTGCTGGTCCCAATTTTTTAGACTTTTGATCAAAGATGTAAAGGTATAGGGTTACCTGTTTTTAATCTTACTATGACTAAGTAAAACCCCATGAGTCTCTCCGTGGCTCTTGAGATGGTTATATCCGGGTCACAGAAGCGAGGTAGAATAGCGGGTCAGGAACAGGCCATTGCAGGGAGCAGAGTGCTCTTGCGTTCATGTACCACCTCCCCAAGCTCTTCACATCCAGTTTCCTTCATCTGTAGAGTAAATATTAATGCCTTACTAAAAGGTTTCCTATGAGGATTAAAAATACTCTGCATAAAATATTCAGCAGTAGCTGCTACAATATGAGTATTAAATGAGAGACGACCTTAAAGTACCTCATGTTCTAACTAAAGCTACTAGATTTGAAATGCAAATTTATGTAGATTTTAGACCCCAAACCGCCTAAGCCCCTCAAACTTTTTACCAGTCTTGGGCCAGACCTTGGTGCAGAGCTAAAATGTGATTGCAAGGCTGGCCGACATGCAAAGGTTCTGGGTTTGCATTCAGAGACCCGCCTGAGCACACCAGACCTGTGTGTGCCCGGGTTTCCAGGCTGGTGAGTCTTTGGGGTTTACAGGTCATAGTATAGAGACCCAGTGTTGGGGATGCTGTTTGTGTGTGAGACAGAGAGAGAGAGCCACTCTCTCTTGTTCATGGAAGAAAAATAAACTTATTTTTAAAAGCTACAACTTGTCATCAGCCAGGGGAATGAATAAATTTGGGACTATCCTCTCCTAATAAGGGGAAACGCCATCTATGAAGTTGAACTGGCATCGCAGTGTGCAGTGGGTCATTTTCATCATCCCTGGGAGCGCTGTGCGTGGAGGACTTCTACAATTCGGGCCTGTCAGTCAGGAGCGTTTTCCTAAGGTTGTCTTTATCAAGGCAAAGGAGAAAAGCTCAGAGAGAAAGAAAAAAGAGGAAAGCAGCCACGGCGTTATGTGTCTGACTACTGAAACGATGTCACATGTCCCCTCCCGCAGTACGACTTCGTGGAGCTCCTGGACGGCAGCAGGTTGATCGCCAGGGAGCAGCGGAACCTGCTGGAGGCGGACAGAGCAGGGCGGCAGGCGAGGTCCGTCAGTCTGCACGAGGCTGGCTTCATCCAGTACTTGGATTCCGGGATCTGGCACCTGGCTTTTTATAACGATGGGAAGAACCCAGAGCAAGTGTCTTTCAATACCATTGTTATCGGTAAGAACAGGCTTCAGAGCATCTTTTTCCAGGCCACCGCGGAAGCAGTGAGTTGAGCAGAAACTAAATGATCTTTTCCCATTGGGACTGATTTCTAGAGTGTGAAAGTCCAGGTATAATGTGAGAAATATTTTTAAATTGTTTATGTGTGAGTATTTGACAAACCATGAAGTGCTGGAAGAATATATTACTTAGAATTACTTTGGGGGAGAGATTACATCATGAAAATCTTCCCAAAAATGGTGTCTGATGCAGTAGTGTTCTGCTTTACTATTAGAATAACTTGGTGTAAGTGAATCTTTTCTCTTTTTTTTTCCCCTTCTTTTTTCTTTTTTTTTTTTCTCTTTTTGGTGGTGGTGTTGATGGAATAAGCCACCCCTTACTTCCTCAACACCTAGCTAAAATGATCAAAGTGACACAGTTTCTTTTGCGCCAACGGCAGCCTATACAAGTTTTCCTTCTTTCTCTCTTCTTCAGAGTCTGTGGTGGAATGCCCCCGAAATTGCCATGGAAATGGAGAGTGTGTTTCTGGAACTTGCCATTGTTTTCCAGGATTTCTGGGTCCAGATTGTTCAAGAGGTATGCACGTTAGAGTCTTTTCTTAAGCCCGTATAAATACGCTGTAGAGACACAAGTAATTCGGAAAGCTACCACAACGGGAAAGAAAAGGGGGAAAACTGGGGTATTACTTGTTCCAGCGCGTTGTCTTTTCTCTCGGCAGCTCGATGGAAAATGTGGCTGATAATTCTTCTGTCGTGTTCTGTTTCACAGCAGCCTGTCCCGTGCTCTGTAGTGGCAACGGGCAGTACTCCAAGGGCCGCTGCCTCTGTTTCAGCGGCTGGAAAGGCACCGAGTGTGACGTGCCCACTACCCAGTGTATCGACCCGCAGTGTGGGGGTCGTGGGATTTGTATCATGGGCTCTTGTGCTTGCAACTCGGGATACAAAGGAGAAAATTGTGAAGAAGGTAAACATGTCAATATTTACAGAAGTCTATTGTTACCTCCATAAAGAAACAGATTATATCTGTAATCTTTAGTTAGGGAGAGGAATCTCTTTTGATAGGCTTCCTTATGAAAGTAATTGCGATTTCCATATTTATGAATGCATTGTTTCATTAACATTTGAACTCATAAAAAGAACAAATACCCTTTGCTCTTTTTCAGGAGCATGAATAATTCTTTGTGTGACTCTGAGAAAGTAAGCAAACATTCATGCCTTGAAACCAACAGTGGACTGTGGATTGTTTTTTCTTTTTCTTTTCCCTTTTCATTTTCTTTCCTTTCCTTTTTTTTTTTTTTTCCTAAATCTAGCATTTTGGCATCTCAGGAAAGACAGAATATTGAATACAATGTATTAGTAAAAAAGTACCACATGGATTGTTCTGTAACTGGGGGTAATGATGAGAGTCAAGATACTAGACTGTAAAGCGCAGTTGAATTGTTTTTGCAAAAAGCAAAAAAAAGTACCATTTTTGGTCTTCAATCAAATTGATTTTATTGATCTGCACACACAAAGTAATGCAATTAAGTCTCTGGAATTAAATTTTCAGGCCATTGACCCTACAAGTGTAAAGTTTTATTGAGTCAAATTGCTAAATTAAATCTCGTCATCTAAAGCACATTAAAGTGAATTAAGAAGGATAGAGAATATGCAACTCATTTATTTCTCAAACTGTTGGCGGATCCCATACAGCTGTCAGTGGTCAGGGGTCGTGGATTAGGTCACCTGATAGAAATGTTGTCATAGAGAAGGCAATACTTAGTACTCTCTCATGAGGCCGGGCAGAAAGCAATCGTCTGAATCCTCAAGAGCACACGTATGTTATTCATGCAAATCACAAATCCTCGGAAGTCTCAGTCACCTAAATGGCATTGGGCTGGTTCTTAATGCTTTATTATAATTCCGTGCATTTTCAGAAACAAGTTTTTGAAAAAGGTAGGTAAATATTTGGTTCATATGCATTAGACTAGTATGTAATTCCTTATTCTGCTTGTACTAGGATAGCTTCTAGATGTATAAATTTGTTCTCTCTCTCTCTCTTGTTTTTAAACGCTAGCTGACTGCTTAGACCCTGGCTGCTCTAATCATGGTTTGTGTATCCATGGGGAATGTCACTGCAATCCTGGATGGGGTGGTAACAACTGTGAAATACTGAAGACCATGTGTCCAGACCAGTGCTCTGGTCATGGGACATACCTGCAAGAAAGTGGTTCCTGCACTTGTGACCCCAATTGGACTGGCCCCGACTGCTCAAATGGTGAGCGAGTACCTCAATGCAGTGCAACCGAGGGTGTGATACCGTGTGGCTAAAGATGCTATTTGAATTTTTAAAATGTACGACCTAACACAGATTTCAGTAATATGATTTTCGCATAAATAAATATTAAAAGTAATGAATGTAGTTGTCTTATCAAAAGGAAAGATACAGGCTTAGCTAATTTGTCATGAAAATGTTGCCTTCGGCATGATTGGGAAGAAGAATCTTTCATTTAGGTACGGTAACCCTGTCTTTAACTCTGACTTTGTGGAACTACTCATTGAAGCTAACCTCCCTATAGGCCTGTGAACAACTTAGGGGTTTAAATACATTAGTTTCTAAATAGAGAAGCCTCGATTTAAAACAGTTGTTTGGCAACATAAGGTTAAGCGTGATCACAATAAAGAATATGCATATGTGGCTCTTATGATATGTACAGTGGTTCAGCCCTGAGTTTTTAATTACGGTAGTATGGTTATGATAGAAATTGCAGTCGTTTATTCAATAAGCCAGGTTGTTACTAAACACCTGCCATGTCCATGGCACTCTGACAGGCCCTGGGGGAATAAGAGTCACAGACAGTGCCTGCTTTCTACAGCTGTGACTTTCACATTTTGTGCCCATGGCCTACAATATTAAATACCTATTTTTACATTGTGACCTATTATTCCTATATATTTCCTTATTCACATAACTAAGACAAACATTTACTAAGTTATACATACTGATCTTTTCTTTTTTTTTAATATATTTTTGCCATAGGGCACATGTGCTCACCAGAGAGAGGGAAAGCAAGAAATTACTTCCCCAGGGGGAGATGTAGCCAAACCGAAATCCCTTCTCCATTCTCCTCTTGGGATTTTGGGCACTCATGCACATGCACCAGGTGTGATTTTTCAGGCCACCAGGTCTGGAACTCAAACCAGTCAGCCGTGTGGGAATCTAGTTCCTTAAGCACCATTCCACCTGCTGGCCCCATGAATTCCTTTTCAGTCTATTCTGCAACTGCTGAATAACCTTGAGCAGATTATTGTCTGCCTTGGGCCAGCAGGTTGTATGGTGGTTATGGTGCTAGACTCTCACATGACTGACTGTGGTTCAATTCCTGGACCTTGTGTGCCCAAACTGCCAAGAGGAGAATGGATTGTGGCATGTCCTTCCCACTAATGGTGAGTGCAGGGGAGGTGACTTCTCACTTTCCCTCTCTCCAGTGAGCACACATACCCTATGGCAAAAAACCTAAAACAAAACAAAACTGCGTAGAACTTTACAGTGTTGCCATGAGAGTTTACTTTATCCAGTTATCAGGGGCATCACTTAGAAAAGTTATTTAGACAATGGAGAATTCCCTAGTAATGCTGTTGTGCTCACTGCCATGATGGGAGTCATGTTCTGGAGCTGTGAGCTAGATTGTGTGTTGGGGTGTGAGCAGTGAGACTTTGATGCTGGAGGACTTTTCCAGAAAGGTGGTAAAAGCATGAATTTGTTGGGAGCTATTAGAAATAAAACGTATAGGGACCAGCAGTTAGCATAATGGCTATGTCGCTGGACTCCCATGTAGTCGACCGCGGTTCGCATCCTGGACCCAGTGGCTAGAAACCCACCGCGGGCGCGGCGGGGTGCACGCCCAAGCCAAGATTCTGAGAGGAGAATTGGAGGAGAAGGGATTGCAGCATGGCCATCCCCCCTGGGGGGTGATTTCTCGCTTTTTGTCTCTCTGTCTCTCTCTGTCTGTCTGGTGAGTGCATGCGCCCTATAGCAAAAACCTCTTCAAAAAAGAAAGAAAGAAAGAAAGAAAGAAAGAAAGAAAGAAAGAAAGAAAGAAAGAAAGAAAGAAAGAAAGAAAGAGAGAAAGAAAGAGAGAAAGAAAGAAAGAAAGAAAATGTATAAATCTGAGGGATATTTTAAAGAAAAAATAGGCAGGAATTGCTGCAAAAACAGAATATAGACGTTTGTGAGAAGGGCCGTGCTTGCTTGCTTCATGTGTCTGAATGAAGCAAGAAAGTTGGGAAGGGATTAGGCTGTATGAAGAGGCAGGATGTTAGGGAGAATAATAGGAAAATGAGTGGGAGATAGTGAAGGTGAGTTTTGTGTGGATACTCAAACTATCTAAACGAAAATAAATACCAAAATGAGAAAGAAAGAATGAGAACCAGAAGGGAAAGTAGAGGAAGAGGGAAAAGGTAAGGAGAGGAGAAAGAAAGGGATGAGATTCCCTAGCAGTTCTGGGTACATACAGACATTCTGTATAAAGCTGAGATTCAGTGCAGCAATCAGTCTACGCTTCATTGTCCTCTTCTCTGTGAATCTGTTGTTTAAAAGGAAGTAGTTAAGAACATGGACTCTTGGGACCAGCAGTTAGTGTAATGGCTATGTCGCTGGACTCCCATGTAGTCAACCACGATTTGAGTCCCGGACCCGGTGGCTTAAACTCATACTGGGCGCGTGTGCCTGCGTGCCCAAGATCCTGAGAGGAGAATGGAGGAGAAGGGATTGTGGCGTGGCCATCCCCCCTGGGGGGTGATTTCTCACTTTCTGTCTCTGTCTTGCTGGCGAGCGCATGTGCCTTATAGCCAAAACCTCCCCCCCCCCCAAAAAAAAAGAACATGAATCTGGAGCTGAACTTCCTGGGTTCAAATTTCGGACTGAACCTTTAATAAACGTGCATGGTACCGGGCAAGTGATTGAACTTCTCTGTGCCTCAGTTTGTTTGTAAAGTGGGGGTAAGGATAATCTGCTTTATACAGTTGTGGATTAAATGTCTGAATATGTGAAAAGCAGTGAGAGTACTCCACATGTATTGACTATTAACAGTAGTGACACTGACAGCAGTAAGTATGGTAGGAGTAGTCTTTTTTTAAAAATCTATTTATTCCATAAAAGAAAGAGAGAGGGAGAGAGAGACAAAGTGCATCCCTAACAGGCTCCTAAGGCTGCAGTCCACCCCCCCAACCTTCAGCCAGCCTGCGTGCATGGGCAGGCTGTGCCCGTGTGCTCAGGGAGGCCTTCGGACTTGAACCTGAAACCGTCCCATTATGGAATTGCCTCACAGTGTTGCACTTTACCACTGCGGCACTGTCTAGCCCCTGATAGTAGTATTGTAAAGGCTAATTGTAATTTTTCATACTTAATTCCTTACCAACTTCAAAGTCATTCCACCTAAAAGTATTGATTGACTATTGTTCCCCAAATACTAAATGTGTAAAATGCAAATTATTTCCTCTATTAGTGTGACGTAATGGCATTAAAATAAATGAAATCTTGTGAGATAATTAATTCACATGCTTATTTTTACTAGAGGAAAAAAAAAAAAGACTAGTCATTTTTCCAAATAACTTCCTGATATTCTGAGAAACTTGAGTGACTTCTTTCCTACCCTGTGAGTCATTCTCACCATGAAAGATTGATCTATTCTCCTTCATCTACTATAAATCGAAGTTCAGACGGAAGAAAGTTTTCTACAGAGTATTTTGTAATAATGGGGACAATTTTCTGTTGAACCCAAGACAGAAGTTTTTTCCTGTATCCCTTCCACTCTGATTCCTCTCTCCCTTCCTCCTGGCCCTTCATTCCCTCCTACTTTATTCTCCCTCTCTCTTTATTATTTTTTTTCCCTCCCTCCTCTTTTGGCCACATGCCTCTAGATAACTTGGTGAACCAGACGTTTTGGTTAGAGAATTCACGACTTAGGCTAGCGCAGATAACCTGTACAGGATACCTAAGAGTAAAGACGTGAACTGGGTCTGGATTATAGGGGCCCTGGGTGTCCCACTGAAAAAGAGCTTTAGGAAATCATCACCAACCAAGAGTTTTCAGCATGGGTGCTTGGCATTATTTTATTTTATTTTTAAAGAATTCTTTTATTTATTTATTATTATTATTATTCCGTTTGACCAGGGAGAGAGAGAAAGCAAGCCATCAGGTCCAGGACTCAAACAGCAATCAGCCATGTGAGAGTCCAGCACCTTAACCACCATGCCACCTGCCAGCCCCACATGGCATTATTTTAAATAACATGCTGATTTTGTCCTCTGTCCTTAAAAATACATTTTATAACTATGAGCTTCAATATAGCCATTTAGTTATTTCTGTTGAAGTTTTAGCACTTTTCTTTTTTTTCTTTTTTCTCTTTTTTTGGAGAGGTTTTTGCTATAGGGTGCGTGCGCTTGCCAGACAGAGAGAGAGAGACAGAGAGATAGAAAGCGAGAAATCACCCCCGGGGGGGATGGCCACGCCGCAATCCCTTCTCCTCCATTCTCCTCTCGGGATCTTGGGCACGCACGCACATGCACCCGGCGTGAGTTTAAGCCACTGGGTCCGGGACTCGAACCACGGTCGACTACGTGGGAGTCCAGTGACATAGCCATTACACTAATTGCTGGTCCCATGTTGAAGTTTTAGCACTTTTCTATCTTCTATACTAAACAGTTCTTTCCAACAAAAAAGAAAAAAAAAAGAAATTGAGTTACATTTTATAGAGATAATTACTTAATGTATTGAGGCCACTGGCTTGGGTCTCTTATGCCTGCATCACATGGTAATACCAGTTATAAAGTAACGCTTGCTTGAAATACTGTTATTCCGATTTGTGCCCACAATTACCCAAGCAGGAAAGGAACAAGCATGACAAGCCCCTTTCTTGTTTCATATGAAGTTATTATAATACCTTACTTGAATTATTTTATAATGGGTAGGTAGTTTGTAATTGATACTAAAGAGCTCAAAAGTTAATTCAGCCCCCCTTATAAAGCGAGATTGCTATGAATAGCAAAAAGCGATGTAAATGTTAATTAAAAGATTAAATTGGCCCTCCAAACCACCTATCATTATTTTACATATTTAGACTAATTTTTTTCATGCTGATATAATTATTTTGCTAGTTGAAAATCTAATTTTACCTGTATACAAAATGACTATTCAGTCATAGTGCCTGGTGATCTTTGTTCTATTCATCTTTATATCCTCCATGCAAAATAGAAATTTAACACATATTATTAAACTCTCAGTATAGGGTTGAATAATGAATATAGTGGTCGTTCCTTTGAAGTAAGTAATTAAGTATGGAAAAAAATCTTTATTAAACTTTGCTAATAGCTGCAAAAAGACAGAAAACTTACTCAGAATTAATAGTAACGATCTCAAGTATGCTTGTGTTCACCCTGTGAAAATATCTGTTCTCCCGAGCCTCAGATTTATGTAGGTGATGCAGAGTTAGTATCTAAAGCCTATAAAAACATTGTTGTTAATTTACATTTGTGGCTTCAAGTTTACTAGCTAAACAATTCTGAATTTCTAACTAAACAAATCCTAAAAGAAAACACAACTTGCTCCCTCTTTTGTTGTTATAGAAATGACCTTCAGATATCTAAATTCAATAGGAGAGTAGATTTTACACCTGAAGAAGCATTTGGTTAAGCTGCTAAAGGAGAAGAAATGAATTATTTTCATCAGAAAGTTTATAGGTTTGAAAGCAACAGAGCTTTCCTCTATCTTCATCAGCAGTTTGTCCATTAATTAGCCCTTCAATTCTGCTTCAATTAAATTAACTCTAATTAATAAGTTCATTACAGAGATTGACGCACCTTGCTCAAAGCTAGTGTGCTAAATGCTGATAAACACCTTCACCCTAATGAAAAATTGATTAGATTGAATAAAAAGGGTACCTCGGAAAGAAACCTCTCTCTTCTGGAGCTGAGTTGATGTTATGTTGCTCTGAAGTTAATCAAACCATCTTGGATCTCTTAATCAAAAATTTAATTCAAAGGAGATAGAAAATGTGGCATTAAAAAAAAAAATACATGCTACTTTCTTCTAGTTAAAAGTCCTGGACGTTGTTTATAAAATGTCACAAACTCTCAGCGTCTGCAAATGGGGTTTAAGTTAGCGTTAGCCCTGAGAGAGAAAGTTACGGTGTTCATTAAAGGCTTTTTTGGGGGGGAGTGAATGGGGAGAATAAGAACATGTCTACATAAACATCTGCTATTTTTTAATGTAAAAAGGAATTTGGAGTTCATTTTCTCTTTCTTAGAAATTATTTCAAGTTTTTATTCAGCATTTTTATTTTTTGTATGAAATCTGAAACTAAACAATAGTCTCACAATCTTAGAGAAAAAACTGTCATTAACTTTAACATGATCTGTAAAGAATAAAAAAAAAATGCTGTTCTAAGTTTCTTCTCCTGTTCTTTCTCTTTCAGTTGGATCTAGCTAAATAAAGGTTTTAAAAAAGGTTTAAGGGAAAAAAAAAAAAAAAACTACTCAGATATCTGAGTTCTTTTAAAAAACCCGTTCTGTTATTACAGTTTTTGAAGTCATTTGGTCACCTGGGCCCCTTTTAGCAATTGTGGTAGTTGAAAACCTTATTTTCCTAATGGCAGTGCCAGTAGTTATGTGTATTATTAAACCAGTTTTCTGTATGGGCTAGGCAGTTGGTCTGTCAACAGTACAAGCTTATCAAATTGAAAAACCAACAGTTTCTTATATTTAGCCATCATGTCTGTGTGTCAGAAGTAAACTAATGTACATACTGAAATATTCTGCCTACTGAAAGTTTTTATGTATTTTTTAATCATGTAAGTGGTACACTGGAAATAACCCTTTTCAATTTTTACTTTGTGTGAAACCAAAGCCTATTATATACTTAGAGGCTGAGATATTAAAATATTTCATTAATTTGGTGTGTGTTCTCAGCTGCTAAAAGATACTCTCATACACACACACATATATATACATATGTACACATATACACATATACACACACTATTCTGTATGAATATAATGTAATATTTTATAAAGTTAAAATGTACCTTATAAATGAAGTATATATAATGTTTTATAAAATATATACTTTTTCCTAATAAAATTGTTGTGCGTATTTTATCCACAATTATAGCAGTATGCAGAATTAAATAATCGTGAATAAAGAATAAAATTCTCCCTAATTCCTAGTAGTCAAGGCTGAAATTTACTCTGTGTGCAGATAACTGTAGAGCTGTTTTCCCTGATTTTGGCTTTCACTTGAAATTTTTTTGAGTCGAAGATAGCACTGCATACTAATTCCCCATCTCACCCCCTGCTACTCTTCTCTCCTGCTCTGCTTCCTGTTTTTTCAATCTAGAAATATGTTCCGTGGACTGTGGCTCACATGGCGTTTGCATGGGGGGGACCTGTCGCTGTGAAGAAGGCTGGACGGGCCCAGCATGCAATCAGAGAGCTTGCCACCCCCGCTGTGCCGAGCACGGGACCTGCAAGGACGGCAAGTGTGAATGCAGCCAGGGCTGGAACGGAGAGCACTGCACCATCGGTAGGCCCCTGCCCCTTGTTCTGTCCTCCGGTACCACACAACAGGCAGATGGCTTGCTGGTTTTCCCCTTGGGAAAAGCTTATTCCTTCAAATGATTTTGTACTTACCTTCCTTCCAAAGGAACTGTTTTTACAATATGGTTGTCACTTTACAATGGCAACTCAGTTCTTTGTAGAGCGACTGTCACAGGTATGGGGTCCAAGCGTTTTTTTATTCATTGTTTTACATGACAGCTGCAAAAATGGACTCACAGAAAGAAGATTTCATTTCTTACTTATAAATAAACGTTTACATATTAGTGTTCCATATTTGTTCTTAGTGTTCCGTATTGACATTGCAGTCATATCTTTTTACTTAAACAAAAATTTATAAGAAACTCATTTTTTTCAAATAAGTGGCCTTGTTGGTCTCTGCAGATTCTAGAATCACACATTTTCAGACCTGTCAATATACCGAGCATCTACAAAAGAGGTTTCACTTTATGATTTTATTTTATAGAGCTACAAAAAAAGAAGACTAAAATGTGCAAGTCTATGTATTCTTAAAGAGATCTATGTGCTTAACATGTTTCAAATATGATATTTCTGAACATCCGTAGGCTAAATGAAACCACCAGATAAGTGGTTAAGATTAAAGTGTTAATATGTAAATGATATTTAACATGGATACCACAAGTATCTGGAACACTTAAGGGGTCTTCCAAAAGTTCATAGAAAATGCATATTATGAAAAAACTATGCTTAGATTTCAAACAGTTGTGCATCAAACTAATCTTGTACGCTACTTCATTTTCCATGGACTTTTTGAAGTGCCCCCATATGTAGGACCATAATTTCAAACTATTTAGTGTCTTGGCTTTTGTCATTCAAGTCACTGAAATTAAAATGTTCGTTTAAAAAAGCAAACAAACTGGGAACCAGCAGTTGGCATAATGGCTATGTCGCTGGACTCCCATGTAGTCAACCAGGGTTTGAGTCCAGCCTGTGCCTGCGTGCCCAAGATCCCGAGAGGAGAATGGAGGAGAAGGGATTGCGGCATGACCATCCCCCCGGGGGGTGATTTCTCTCTTTCTGTCTGTCTGTCTCTCATTTTCTGGCGGGCGCACATGCCCTGTAGCAAAAAAAAAAAGAAAAGAAAAAAGAAAATAAACAAGGACCAGCAGGCAGCCTGGTGGTTAAGGAGCTGGATCCCACATTGCTGTATGCACAGTTTGAATTCCAGACCAGGTGGCTTGAAAAACACGCTGGGTGTATGTGTGTCCAAAATCGTGATGGGGGGCAGGGGGCAGCCAAGGGATTACAGGACGGCCATTTCCTACAGAGAATGCTTTCTCCCTTGCTCTGTCTCTCGCTAGCAAGTGTGCATATACTTAAAAAGGGTTAAAAACAAAAGTAATACATGTCTATCTCATTTCATTGAAAGTCTACAGCATTAGTTATAAATAGCATGGTCCTACTGAAATGGAAGAATTTGAGATACAGCGTTTCTCTGTAGTTTTATGTTCTTAGGAGAAAGTGTCATAATGCCATTTGGGGAAGTGTCAGTATCTTAAAAGGGTTCTTCTCCCGGTGTGTCTGTAAGTATTACGTACCTCACCTTTTTGCCTGCAGGCGTTGGTTAGCTGGGAGGTTTGTCATGGGAAAATTGAAATCACTTGCATCCTCACAAACTTCACGTAAGGGCCTTTCTAATCTTTTGGATGTCTTGGACACTGAGGGTCTTACTACCACCCCGTGCTGATGGTCTCCGGGAAGGGCTCACAGGACTCAGAGGCGGTTGTATCCTGGCTGTGGTTTAGTACAGGGATCCGAAACAGGGAGAGACCTGGGTGGCAGAGTCTGGAAAAGTCTCCTCACAGGCCTCTGTGTTCTTTCTCTCCCTCTGGGAGAGGTCACATGGAGATGCTCTTTCCTCCAGCAGTGAGACGAATCACTTGTGAGCAGTATCTGCCAGGGCAGCCTCGATGAGACAAGAAGTCTAAGGTGTTTTGTTATTGTTGTTGTTTTGGAGAGGTTTTTTGCTATAGGGCACATACACTCGACAGGAAGACAGCGAGAGACAGAGAGACAGAAAGCGAGAAATCACCCCCCAGGGGAGATGGCCACATCGCAATCCCTTCTCCTCCATTCTCCTTTCAGGATCTTGGGCACACAAGCGCCCGGCATGAGTTTCAAGCTACCAGGTCCAGGACTTGAACCGTGGTCAACTACATGGGAATCCAGCGACATAGCCATTGCACCATCTGCTGGTCCCAAGGAGTCTAAGGTTTTTATTGGGGCTGCCTAAGGAGGTATTCTCTGTCCACCACAACCACCAAAATTGTAGAAGAAAAGCAGGTGTTCAGAACTCAGATGGGCAAGATAACTTTATCGGTGCTGGAAACAGGCATATCTCCGGATGCCAGGCTAGGGACGGCCCGGCAAGCTCCTAAGGTCAGGCCTGCTGTGTTCATTCACACCAGGGCAACGTCTTAGGGTCTCACTCAGTGGGGGCTTACTGCCTCAGCTGCGGAAGCAGAGAGAGTTTTCACTGCCCCACTGCATGTGGGCATATTCATGGCACCTGAGGACTGCTCATCCCAAAGAACCAGCTTTCCCCGCCTCTGCTCTTTGAAAGAGGCCTCCTAGGGCAAAGACAGCGTGTTGTGGACACAAACCACGCTGAGACAGAAAACAGCCGCCAAGCCGAATTGCTGTCTTTCTGTGGCTAGACAAAGGACAGGCCTGTGACCAAAGGGCTCCAGGCCCCCGATCACAGAATGCCTGTATACCAGAGGCAGGGCAGGAAAATATACCTCCAATCATATTTCCTCAGATTTCATGACCCTACCACCTCCATACCGAGTCAGAAAAAGGGAATTGATGCTAGCCGAGGGCAAACAGTTCCGCAACTGACGACCCATGCCCTAGGAAGTGTGATAAACCCATACGTATGTAGCTTTGAAAGCCAGGAAGTGCACCGAAAGGTTACCCATGGGCAGATTTAATTTGCCAACCCACAGCGACTCCACCAATTATGCTACTGGTGTCCTCATTGACCTTGGCAATATTCTCTGGTTAATAACTTCCCATTAGATGAGCTCTTCTTGAACAACTTTCTAGTCGTTCGGGATCAAACAGGATTTTTATTAGTAGCAAGTCTTTTGATTAAAATTTAATGTATCTTGCTGTGGTCGTTAATTCCGGTTTCTATTGTTTTTATTTATTTTGTTGCTTTTATGCTCCATGTGAATAACAATGTGGGAGATAAAAGACCTGCTTTATTTAAAAGTAAATGTTGGATGTGAACCTTTTCAAAGATAGAGAACCTTTAGGTCATGTTTTCTTTTACACTACTCGGACGAGTTATTCCCAATTTTGGTCTACAAATATCTAATTGCTTTCGCCATGTCTCTTACCTGCGCATACGTCTACAATGAAGCCTAAGGGGGCCGTTTGTGAGCCGCAGACTTAACAACCCAGGACACAATGGTGTGTTTTCTCATTTGGGATAGTTACCGTTCTGTGCATTTCTTCTCAATTTCAGCATTTACGTGATGGCTGAAAGAAGCTGCCACTTTAGGAAAGAATACTCATAAATCAGCCAGATTCTTTTCCTTCTTCTTATTATGTGCCATCTCACTGAATACAAACAGGGAGGTTAATTGAAAGAGAGATGGAGGAGAAATTAAACAGTTAGAAGCAAGCCAAAGTTCCCAGTAGAAAGCAAAGAATATTCCTTATTAGTCACTTTACTGTCTTCATAAACCCTGCTCATGCTTTCATAAAACCATAGGCGTTTTGATAGGAAAATAGGTTATGAATTTCGAGTATTCACTGATTACCCCATCTCTTTGAAAGGATTCCATCCTGATATTTTTATTAGTTCTTCATGTTTTCTCTCGTTGAGAATCGTGTGTCTAACAAATTAGGCATATTCACATGCAGGTTCTTTGTCCCAAGAAGTCATTTTTTTCTTGGTCACATTTTGACTACTGAAGCTTGAAGATGGAAAATCAAACAAGGGCAAAGCTACCTTTAGCAATATTGTGATTAAAATACAAATTTTTCCTTCCTCTAGAAAGTTTTTAGGATCATTGAGCCCTTTTACAAATAAAAAGATAAGTTCCATGATTGAGCTAGGTCTAACAAGCTACAATAGTTACTACTAACTTGGCTTAATAACAATAGCACAGAGTAATATCCAACTACAGTAATATCTCTTTTTTTTAAAAAAAAATGTTTAATTTTATTTATTATTATTTCAATTGGACCAGA
>NW_006210031.1:154741-185873 GCF_000334495.1 Tupaia belangeri chinensis | reverse complement strand
TCCAGGAGTGTGGTCGGCCGTGTGGTCGTCCAGTGCTTTAATCACCATGCCACCTGTTGGCCCCAGTCGCTCCCTTTTTATGTGACCTTTGTATGACATGGTCAAAGGTCAAATCATTATCATACTCAAGGCCTAGTTATGTTGTTCATGAAGTAGGAAAGATGTAAAAATATTTAGAGACTCTCAAGGCAAGTTTAAAATATCATTAAATATAATTAAATGTTTTATAAATAGTAATGATAGAATATGTATGGCAGTCTATCTTATAAAAGCTAAATAGGGGACCAGTAGATGGTGTAAAGGTTAGGTCGCTGGACTCCCATGTAGTCGACTGCGGATCAAGTCCCGGACTTGGTGGTTCAAACTCATGCCAGGCACGTGTGCATGTGTGCCCAAAATCCTGAAAGAAGATTGGAAGAGAAGGGATTGTGGCATGGCCATAGCCATACTCCCTAGGGGGTGATTTCTTGCTTTCTGTCTCTCTGTCTCTTTCCAGTGAGCACATGTGCCCTATAGCAAAAACCTCTTAAAAAAAAAAAAAAAAGGAAAGAAAGGGTAAAAAAAAAATGCTAAAATAGCTTAGTATTATGAAAGTAGGGATGGTCCAGGGTCAAACCTGTGAACTGGGAGATTTTTGTAAGCTTAGTTGGTTTGGCTCACTCTTCTTAGGGAAAATGTTCTTTCTTTCTTTATTATTTTAATTTAATCAGAGAGCGAGAGAGAGGTAAAGTCAGAGAGCAAGCCACCAGGTCTAAGACTCAAACCATGGTCAGCCTCACGGGAGTCCCGCGCCTCAACCACCACACCACCTGCTGGCCCCAAGAGGGGAAAACTTCTATGGGATTGGCCTGTGGCCAGAGTTAACTGACCAAAGTAGTAAGACAAATACCATGCCAGCCTCTGCTGAACAGGGATTTGCTGGCAGAACAATAATTTCTAAGTACAGTACTAATTGAATATCCTGTGCAGTGGTAAATCCTAAATACCATATTCTGTGTACTACTAACCTGTAACTTCCACAAGAAGCATTCTTATTAGTATTTCCAGAAAAAAAATTCCCCCTTAAAGTTCTCTGTCCGTATGTGAGAACAGTGGAGGCTGTACATGATGTTGAGGCCTGACGTGGAGAGACAGTTTGAATAATGCACTGGATTATTTCTATCGTGGAGGAACCTTAGGAAGGAGAAGCGTGGCTTTCCGTCTGTAGATGGTGAGTCTTCTGGCAACTGACTGGCATTTTCCACTTCTCCAAGAGATAGAAGTGGATGAAATGGGCTAGCATATAAATGTAGTTTAGCTATAATGAAGAACCTCAAATATTGGAAAGCATATTTATACACCATGGGAGAAACTTCTGAAGACATTTTTTAACCTCCTTTCCAATAAGCTTTTACAGTATCTCAGTTACTCAGGACCAGGAAACGGTAGAGTGGTTATGTCCGTGGACTCCTTACTTCCACATGGCTGACCAGCTTTCGAACCCTGGACCTTGAGGCTGATGCTCATGCAAGGCGCATGTGTGTACATGCCCAAAATCCCGAGGGGAGAATGGAGGAGAAGGGATTGCGGTGTGGCCATCCCTCTGAGGGGGAGGTGATTTCTCACTTTCTGTCTCTTTCTCTCTGGCTAGTGCACGTGCCCTATAGCACAAATCACTTTTTTAAAAAAAAAATGTTACTTAGGTGTGAAATATTCGGGTTTTTTGTTCATTCTCTCTCTTTTTTTTTTTTTTTTTTTTAGAGGTTTTTGCTATTGGGTGCATGCGCTTACCAGACAGAATGAGAGAGACAGACAGAAAGCGAGAAATTGGAATAGCCACGCCGTAGTCCCTTCTCCTCCATTCTCCTCTCGGGATCTTGGGCATGCGCGCACACGTGCCTGGCATGAGTTCCAAGCCACCGGGTCCAGGATACGAACCGTGGTCGACTACATGGGAGTCCAGCAACATAGCCATTACGCTAACTGCTGGTTCCCTAGTCCATTCTCTTTGTTGGATTGAGAAGTGTTTTGAAAAGACACTTTTTTTGGTTTTTTTGGTTTTCTGTTTGTTTGTTTTGTTTTAACTTCTTTGTATTCGTTATCCCAAAAGATTAAGTCTGTTGGGTAGTGGTCCTATTTGAAGGACCCCTGAGGTGTCTTGTAGTTCTAGAATTTTTGACCTAATGATCATTCCTACTTCATGTGTAAAATTACTAGATTTAAACATGGGGTTCCCTTTTTTATCCTCAATTTTATTTAACTTTTAATTTTATTTTGTCTCTTCATTGATACACAGTGAGAAATCGTTTTCACTTTCTCAGATCACTTCAAGTTCATTGAGAAGAATCCTATACTTCAGTTTCTTGATTCATTTCTTTGAATGTATTTTCTGTAATACTTATTGAGTAATAATTCTCATAAAAGTTAAATGTAATGAAAAAAAGCATGGACTTTGGAATTTTTTTTAAGATGTGGTCTTAGGTTAGTTTTATTATTTATTCACTGTAGTTTGTAGCTTAACTGCTCTTAGCTTCAGTTGGTTTTTTTCAGATGTGAGGCTATAATCTTATTTTATGTGAGATTTTTGAAGCCCAGAGCACCATAATGTTTAAGAGATTTTGGAATTTGAGTCCCTGATGCACCATTGATTGACCTGGGGCAAGTCATAGCCTCTAAGTAAGAGAGGTTACTTCTTATATGAAATGTGAAAAATATGTACATCATAGGGTGTTAGTGCTAGAATAATACACAAGTACTAGAATAGTAACTTAATAAAGTGCCAAGAAAATAGTGTTCAATAAATTAGTTGTACTTAATTTTGCTATTAAGTACAAATAAAACAAACTGCAACCCAGACAATGTTTTGGGTGCTAATATTAGGGGGGGGGGGAAGGTAGGAAGCCAGCAGGTGGCGATGGTTGAGGCACTGGATTCCCATATGGTCTACTACAGTTCAAGTCTCAGATCCAGTTGCTTGAAAATCAGGCTGAGAGTGTGTGTGTGTGTGTGTGTGTGTGTGTGTGTGTGTACATGCACAAAATCCTGACAGGAGAATAGAGGAGAAGGGATTGCAGCATGGCCATCCCCCTGGGGGAGTGATTTCTCATTTTCCATCTCTCTTTCTCTCCTCTCCTGTGAATGCATGCAAATGGGGGGGGGGGGTCTTAAAAAATAATAATAAAAATTTTTGTCCAAGAAACTTAAAGAGTTCATGAAATTTGCATTTTATTGTTATAAAACATAACCTAGTCTCAAGATGGATATTGTTTAACAAGAAGTTCATTTGTTTGGGTTGGAGGTTCTAGAGCTGTTTTTTTTAAATCAAGATGATAAAGAAAGGTGGAGCATATTATGGTACTTTTTCTTCTAGTAATGTCTCAAATACAGAGTTGTTTATTGAGCTACATTGATTTTCATGTACTTTCAGGCAATTCAAATGGAAATTCGGCCTAGGGGAAATCCTAATTCCTTTAAGCTACAAAAGACCAGCTATTTGTTTTTATTCTAATTCTTTAGTACATTGGGAAACAAGATCATTAATGATCACAAAGACATGCTTTGTTTGCTCACACAAAACTTAGACATGCAGTGCTCAGCATACCTCTGTTAAATACCATGGCTGCTCTGGGCTCCAGGATTCTAGAGATTAGAAATGGAAAATGAAATGCACACAGCTGGGGAGTTATCTCCTAAGCAATATGGGGGGAAGGAGGAAGAGAAATGAAAACTTCCACCAGCGTGGACAAGCGCAGGCTCGATGTTCTAAATTTTATTTCAGAAAATGATGAAAGAACAGTATTTAGACTGTTAAATTAAAAAAAAAAAGAAACACACACACACACACACACACACACACACACACACACAAAGACCACTTTGATAAACACTTCGACTACAAAAATCAGTGTTCTTTGTAATTGTAGTGTTCTCCTAATTGGAAATCATATTCATAATAAAACAATGTGAAACCCTAAAGCTCTCTTTTCACGTTCTTATTCAAATTTTATTTGTAATTATCCTATATCGAGTGGTATAGGGTACCAAATTATAGCTACACACGACTGTTCTGGAGGGCGTTTGGCTTAGCATCTGTCAGTGTGGAGTCATGGTCAGGAAGGGACTCTCGGGCCAACAGGTGGCATGGAGGTTAAGGTGACTGGATCCCACATTGTTGATCTTGCGGTTCGAGTCTCAGAGTAGGCAGCTTGAAAAACATGCGAAGCGCTTGTGTGCGCATGCTCAAAATTCTGAGAAGAAAACTGAGGAGAAGGAATTGTGGCATGACCATCTGTCTTGGGGGTGAGAGGAGTGATTTCTCAGTTTCTCTTCTGGCAAGTGCATACACCCTTTAGCAAAAACTACACAAGGAAAAAAAAAGGCAGGAAGGAGGGAGTCTTTAGTACCCACTTTGCTTGGGTCCCTGGCCAGGGCAGAGACGTATTTATTATAAAGCTGGTGAAGGTTAAGTGTCAGAGTCCCTCACTTGGCACTGGCCCCTTCTAAGATCCCACAAAGGGACTGTGGGGTCACATGGTCCTGTGTTCATATGAAACTTGCACATCAGGTAAAACTTCTGGGTTCTTTCCACTCCGACTCCCTTCCCACCACACTCTCTTGTACAGGATGGCACTGCACCCAGCAGCCATGGCACTTGGAGAATCCAGCTATGGAGAATTGGAGGGAAGGATACCTTTAATTTGCGTGTACTGGGATAGATTTATTAGGTGTGAAATCATTTCGTTCTGTGGCTGTTACTGCTAGCCATCAGAAATACGTCTACCACTCACTGACTCGCCTAGTGACACCAGAGTCCAAGGGCAGAGATTATATGAAGATAGGACTTTGTTCTCTGGAGCCCTGCCCCAGAAGATGGGAAGTTTAGGAGGACAAAGAAGGTTTGAGATGAATGGAAGAGACAAACTAGTCTGAAAAATTGTTCTTATCATCAGATCTGTAAAATGCCTAAGCAAGACGAAGTCTTCTTCGATCAGGAGTATACTTGATAAAGCAGTGTATACAGTGATAAGCATGCTATATCTTTTTTAATGAGCATTTCTTTCTTGAGGAATTGTCGGGCTCCCTGTATTTGTAGAACACAGATTCATACAGTGCTGCACATGGCAAGCCCATCGCTGTGTGAAGTCATGTGAGTTATGCGTCCTGGCGTATCACTGAATCATGGCACCCACCCAAAAAGATTTCTTCTTTGTATAAAGTGAACTGCTGGCATTAACAACGATAATATAAAATTCAAAATATTCCACTGTGAAGACATCACAGCAAAGTGGTTAAAGGGGGTGGTCGATTCCAAGAGTATTTAAGATAGTTTATTGCACAAAAAACTCTTCCTAAATTTGACAGTAATGGCAAATATGTATAGGACATTCCTAATGACAAATTTTGAAGTCAGATGAAACTTTTCTAAGCTATTAATAATGAAAATCATAGTAAACTATCACATTGAATGAATACTGAATTATCTTCCTATTCTTATCATATAAAATATTACAAAATCATTGTCGGGGCTGGCAGGTGGCATGGTGCTTAAGGGTGCTGGACTCCCACATGGCTGACGGTGGTTCGAGTCCCAGAACCTGAGGCTTGTCTTCTCACTTTCTCTCTCTCTCATTTCTCACTCTCTCTCACTCTCATTCTGTCCCTCTCTGGTCAAATTAAAATAAATAAATAAAGTTCAATTTAAAAAATTCTTAGAAAAAATCATTGTCCTATATAGAGGCAGAGAGTAAATATAGCCTCCAAAATAGGGGGGGAAATTTATTAGAGATATGTCAATTAAAAGATGTTATGTGACTTTTCTGATATTTAGAAACTTAAAAATTATACTTTATTGTAGTTTTTCTTTTTCTAAATACTTATATACCTAATTTCAGATTTAGATTCTGGTCTAAATTTGAAATTTTCAAAGTTCTCCCAATTATTGAGTCATCAGGAAAGTCATGTCTTATTTTTGCATAGAAAAACAGAGAGAGACACGTCCTACCTTTCCTGATGACCTAATAGATAAGTTTCTGGTCCCTCAATACCTAGATCGGTCCCTGATCTCAGCCCTATCACTTGACCTCTGTGTTATCTTGGGAAATCATTAAGCCCTCCATGCCTCAGTTTCCTCATCTGTAAAGTGGGAATGAAAACCATCCCTATCTCAAAGCATTTCTGAGACTAGTAAATGGATTAAAACATGAGGAAGAGAACTTAGCTCAGTACCTGGCACAAGTAAACACCACAGGGTGTGCTGTTCTTATGGTGGTGGTAGAGGACTTGCATTAAAATCAACAGAGTTGACTGTAATTCTTCACTATTGCGTCTTGCCTTTATGCACTGAAATTAGCCTCTTAATTCCTCCAGAGAAACAGGAGTGCTAGACACAGTGAGAACTGATCTCCTCCAGCTGGGAACATACTATTAGTATAGATGTAGATGCCTCAAGATCTTACACACAGTGGCAGGCGGTGGACACAGAGACAGTAGACATGGAGCGAAGTGGAAGGAAATGCTCCTAAACTCACTGGATTGGCAGTGAAAACACAGACTAAAAACCTTCCACAGAGTGTACAGAAAACTTCTCGAGGGCCTTCCTGCTCTGCAGCCCCAGTGATTCTGCGTAATAGGAAATTGGCTGTAACAGGGATTCCTGAGAGAACCATCTGCACCTGCTTCAGAGCTCAAGTTTCACCTGTTTTCTGAAACCAGTGCTGGTTTCCGGTGTCTGACTCTTCCACTGAGGTAATACTAGTACCCACTGGGGACCTCTCAATATAATTTTTCTCATTTTGGTCTAATGTATTCAGTTAACAGTTTTATATACAGTACTTTATCCTCTGTAATCCCCTCAGAATTGCTATTTTTTTTTAAATGAGGTCACTTAATCTCTTTTCTACAAATGCAAACCAGTTTATCTGACCTTTCAAAAACGATAAAGACCCTTTTTCTGTCAGGTTACCAGTGCTCTCTACTCTATGTCAATATTTAAAAAGCTGCTACAAATAGTATGTTTTTTTTTTAACCTGTGAATTTACTAATGTTTTCATTTTTCTGAAGGAAGGATTGGATGGTCTATTGTAATCATAGCTGTCTGTTTCAATGGCATAATTTTTCTTTCATTCAGATGGTTTTCTCTTCGCCCAAGTGAATTGATCGTCCCTATTAGTTGGGTTTTCTTTATAGTTACCAATTTCACCATAAAAGGACATGAAGTCACTGAGTCGGTTTAACTGTACCCCACGTTGCAAGCATGGGCAGCTCTATACTTCTAGCCAAATTGGTGGCTCACTGAGCGTCCTGTAACCTGTTGAATGAGAGTCATCTACCGGTGCAAACGATGCAAATGAATTTAGTCATCCAAATCTGACGCTCTCCTAAGTCTGTCTCTGTGTTAGGAGTTTAGTATCAAATGTATGTCAGAGTGGTTGAACCACTTGGTCTCTCTACCAGCTTTTATTAGGTCCTTGGGATAGTCATGATGATTTTTCTATTTAAAAAAAAAAATGCTTCATGACTTCCCTGACGACCCAGTATAACCCGTGTTCTGTGAACTTCAGAGTTATTAATTTGGGCTCTGAGTGTCTTGGTGAAGTGCGTTGCAACTTTAACCTTGCAGTATCCTCCTTTCCTTGTCTTCTTAAGCTTTCCCGCACAAATCACATACTGTCTCTAAGAGCCCTCTTAGAATGATACGCTCTTATCAGACAAGTCTTCGAGGAAGTTTGGATTACAATCCGAAATTAACTTCTGCACCTTACTTACTGTAGGACCGTCAGTAAAATCACAGTCCCAAGAGTCATCTTGATAAAGTGTTCTCTAATCATGCTGACTATTTATTTCCCAATAAGTAATTAGCCAAGGCATCAGTTTCTTTTTCTTTCTTTAAAAAAAAAAACAAAAACAGAAACAAAAACAACTTGCTATAGGGCCATGCACTCAACAGACACACACACACACACACACACACACACACACACACACAGAGGGAAGTGAGAAATCACCCCCACTAGGGATGGCCACACTGCAATCCCTTCTTCCTTCTTCATCCTCTCCTTGGGATTTCAGGCATGTACGCACACACATTTAGCGTGTTTTCAAGCTGGGCCCAGGACTCGAACCTTGCAGTTGGTCACAAGGGGTCCAGCTTCCTTAACCTCCATACCACCTGCTGGCCCAGGCATCAGTTTCTTTATCCCCAAGAATGGAAGTAAATGCAGGGATAAACAACAGTGATGACATCAGGCTTTTGAGTCGTTTTCTCTGTTCTCTGCTTCATGCTGTGGTTTATTGTAGAGAGGCGGGGCATGGTCACCATGAAATTGCACGTGAGCTCCAGGTCAGGTGGCTGCGGTGGTGCTACTGAGTGGTAAATTTCTGTCACAGGAGTATTGGTTGGAGGGATGTTAAATGTGTGCTTCTACTCTTGAGAAAAAAGGGACATTTTCTTTGGACTTCAAAAACTCTAGGGACCAGCTGATGGCATAATGGTTACATTGCTGGACTCCCATGTAGTTGACTGGGGTTGGAGTCTGGACCTGGCAGCTTAAAACTCATTCTGGGCATGTGTGTACATGTGCCCAAAATCCCAAAAAGAGAATGGAGAAGGGATTGCAGTGTAGCCATCCCCCCTGGGGGGTAATTTCTTGCTTTCTAGCTCTCTGTCTCTCTCTCTCTCTGTCTCTAGTGAGTACACGAGCCCTATAGCAAACGTCTCTTTAAAACAAAACAAAACAAGAAAGCTCTTGGGGGCCAGCGGTTGCATAGCAGTTATGTCACTGGACTCCCAAATGGCTGACTGCAGTTGGAGTTCCAGACCCAGTGACTTCAAACTCACGCTGAGTATGTGTGCCCGTGCACCCAAGATCCCGGAGGAGAATGGAAGAGAAGGGATTGTGGTGTGGCCATCTCCTCTGGGGGGGTGGTTTCTCACTTTCCCTCTCATTGCCTCTGTCTCTTTCTCTCTCTGGCAAGTATACACGCCCTAAAGCAAAACAAAACAAAACAAAACAAAAACAAAAACACCAAGAAAACTCACCTCTGAATGTAGGTCATTGTTTTGTCAGGGCGTATATCTGGATTCAGCATACATCTTTCCCCTTAGATGATTTACACACAGCCTGTAAGGATGAGAATTTTGAGTTCTTTAGAAGATACATTAAAAAAAAAAAAAAAAAAAAAGAAGATGCATGCTTCTCATACTTATTTAGAGTCAGATGACACAGGAATTCCATGTTGTGTTGGTTATTTGTGCCCAGGTTTTTCTGAATCCTACCTCCTGTGGTACAACTTGGGTCTCAACAGTTACTGCTAAATTAAGCTTTTTCCTACTGAGCTCACTGTCAGCCCCCTGACTTGAGGAACAGCTATATTCAGAAAGAATAGAGTTGGTTAAATCCACTGTGATTTTCTCAGATGAGAGCAGTAGATAACAAAATGCTAATGATTTGTACTCTTTTATGGTGTCTTTGAGATATGCCTGATTTCTTTACGCTTGAGAAACCTGGATCTTTCTTTTCTTTTTTTTTTTCTTCTTTTAAAGAATTATTTTATGTATCTTTATTTATTTAGTTTAATTTGACCAGAGAGGGACAGAGTAAGAGAGAGAAAGTGAGAAAGCAAGCCGCCAGGTCCAGGACTTGAACTGTAGTCAGCCATGTGGGAGTCTAACGCCCTTAACCACGACTCTACCTGCTGGTCTCTGGATCATTCTTTTCTCATTGTCTTGTGTTTACTTCCCACCATGAACTTAGCTGTTTTGCTAGCTAGTTTTTGTTTTAAGTCTCAAAGCAATGTCCTGTGTAGGTTCTCTGTGTCTCAGTCAAGCAACCTATAAAGTATAATTATTGCCTCAAAGAAATTCTTGAATCCATTCATTTGAGTTAAAATGCTAATATGCCCTGATAAAATTATAAAATAGTAATATAGCTATGCCTAGGATTTCCATTTTTTCTATAAACTATATTTTTATCTTCAGTCATCTTAAAATATTTTTTAAAGTATATTGAGAGACACATTATATAGTAAAAGCCAATTAAGTTCTATGTCGAATTTGTATTATACTGTTTTTTTTTTAGAAACTTGCTGTTTCATTCCTTTACTCATATTCTAGAGTATCTTCTTCAATTCAGAACACCTCATTGATTTGCATCTTTAAAAACCATCTAAGATCTTAATTGCCACCAAAATCTAATATATAGGACATGTTAAGGCTCAGTTGACTAGATATACAATTTAACCAGAAATAAAGATGAAAAGGCTCCCTTCAGTTCTCGCCAAGTTCATCAGGAGACTTTTCCTGACAAGTTTAAATCTGAGCCATGTGGGAGTGAATCCAGGTGCAAAACGATACGTTGCCAGCTCTTTTATAATGTTCACAGGAAGAGAAAGATTATCATTTTTCCTAGATTATAAAGATTCCATGTTCTTTCTGAAAACCAAGCCAGCAAACTCTATAATGTCCAGGCAGCTAGCAAAGTATTAATGTGGATTTAAGTAATTTTGTTCTATGCTGAGATCCTTATTACCCTAATGGAATAAATAAAATGTCAAACTTTCATTTATGTAAGGATGGAAGAATTAAACCCCACAATTTTTTTAAATATTTACTTTATTGATTCCATGTTCTTTCTGAAAACCAAGCCAGCAAACTCTATAATGTCCAGGCAGCTAGCAAAGTATTAATGTGGATTTAAGTAATTTTGTTCTATGCTGAGATCCTTATTACCCTAATGGAATAAATAAAATGTCAAACTTTCATTTATGTAAGGATGGAAGAATTAAACCCCACAATTTTTTAAAATATTTACTTTATTATTATTTTTTTTTTTAATTTGACCAGACAGAGAGGGAAAGTGAGAAAACAGCCAGGTCTGGGACTCGAACGTCAATTGGCCTTGTAGGAGTCCAGTGCTTTGACCACCACTCCACCTGCCAACCCCAAGTCCACCAGTTTAAGAAATATGATTACTTCTTTCCACAGTGGTATATTTCTCACCTTTCAGTGAGACTTTATCTCTGTCATTTCTTAAATATTACTTAAAAGTAGCCTCTTCTCATTTTAGAACAATTCCTTCTCCACCTACCTATTTTTGAAACATAGGATGGCATTAGCCCATACGGAAGCCACGTATTTCCCATTTTCATATTTAAAATATTCACAGATTGCGGTGTGACTAGAGTCAGTTTTGTTTTTTTTTTTCCTATTGCTCTTCATGATAGGGTCAATGACCCTCTCCTTTTTGAGTGTCTCCTTAATGAAGCTGGAAAACAGCTGTCTGAAATATGACTATCATTTCTGGGATTTAACAGGCATGTGCCTAGGATAAATTAAGGAGCAGTCAAAGGAGGTCCATAAATATGAATACTTTGCCAGCTGCTTTTCCATTAAACTCTGTTGGTTGAGTGAAATTAGTAAATAATTATGTTGGTGGGGAAGCTACTATATCCAAACGTGATATAATGCCTTCCTTTAACAACAGAGCTTAATTTTTTCCTATACACCAAATTAGGTTTTAGGGTAATCTACATTGCAAATTGGCCGATTTGCATTAAAACTATGCCTACTTGTTCTGATTTGTCAACACCTCTTTTTTTAAAAAGTCTTTAACATTAAGCATGGGTGGGTAAGACCATCTGCTTGTGGAGCTCGCCTGCAGCTCCATCACTTAACACATGAGACAGGTTACAGCTGTTTAATTGTTACGGCGCTGAATGATTATCCTTCTATCCAAAATTAATATTTATATATGTATGCATAGAAAGCATGTGGTTAAACATAAGTGAGCTAATTGTGAATTAATGGCATTACGTATTCATTAATTAGTCCCCACACGAACAATGAGGTGTAAAATAATGCTTTTCACATACAGTCCAACTCTTGGCTTTTAAGATGAGTCCCCGGTACTAATGATCATGCATGTTAATAATCTCCAAATACATGGGTATATCCAAGGGGAAAAAACCCTACCACATTGTCACCATAAGAAGCAAAAGAGAACCAGCAGTTAGCGTAATGGCTATGTCACTGGACTCCCACGTAGTCGACTGTGGTTCGCGTCCCAGACCGGGTGGCTTAAAACTCACACCGGGCATGTGTGCGTGTGTGCCCAAGATCCCGAGAGGAGAATGGAGGAGAAGGGATTGCAGCGTGACCATCCTCCCTGGGGGGTGATTTCTCGCTTTTTGTCTCTATGTCTCTCTCTGTCTGGCGAGCGCATGCGCCCTATAGCAAAAAACCTCTCCAAAAAAAAAGAAGCAAAAAAGAAAACAATCTCACTTCTCTGTTCCCCAAATCGTTATTCCCGTCTAAGCCAAAGCCACACAGAAATGGTCTAGGCACACAGTTGTGGCTGCAGGTATGCGTGACGCCCACGGCTACGGGAGGGGAGATCATGTCAGCTGAGGGTGGGTTCCTCCTGTATTTAGGAAGGGTAACACTCAACTCCACATCATTCAGCCATATAATTTAACAATGTATATTCAGTAAATTTCACAATTAAAAACAATTAAAAAAAAAAAAAAGTTCAACAAAATCACAATATAAAGGGACCAGCAGATGGCGTAATGGTTACGTCGCTGGATTCTCACATAATCAACCACGGTTCACATCCTGGATTCAGTGGCTTAAAACCCATGCCCCGTGAGCGTGTGTGCCTCCCCAAAAAACTGAGGAGAGAATGGAGGAAAAGGGATTGTGGTGTGGCCATCCCTCTGGGGAGTGATTTCTCACTTCTTCCTTTCTCTCCAGCAAGTGTACATGCCCTTTAGCAAAAATCTCTCCTAAAAAAAAAAAAAAGACTGTGCATAAAATATAATATTTAAATGTTTTAAATTTACAAATAGTTACTATGAAAGAGACTTATATATCTGAATTGGTGAGTAGGTTATGTGGATATACATGTGGATACTTACACTCCCTTAGAAAATATTAGTTTACCTTGCTCAAATTAATGATGAGGGGGCACAAAATATGTAAGGACAAGTTGTGAAGTTCCTTTTTTCAAAAAACTGAACTCCATGTTGACTGAAAATAGAACATCTAAACCAGCAGAGATAAGGAAAAAGAAAATTTCCTGTCACAAAAATGGACTTGTTGGGTCAGCCATTGGCATGGTGGTTAAGGTAGCTGGATCCCACAGGGCCAACTACACAATTCGAGTCCCAGACCTGGTGGCTTGAAAAACACTAGGCACCTGTAAGTGAGTGCCCAAAATCCCAAGGATGGAGACGGGATTGCAGTGTGGCCTTCCCACTTGGGAGGTGCTTTCCCACTTTTTCTCTCTCTCGCGCTCTGTCTTTGATGAGGTCATGAATCCTATATCAAATTACAAAAGAATTTAAATATTTTTAAAATTAGAAATGGATTTGTGACCATTCTGAGAACTAGCTATGGTTCATATGAAGATTGTTCCCATCAAAAGGAGTATGTTTCCAAGTGATGGAGCAAGAGAGGGTTTATCCTGGCATTACTGGAGCAGGATGGACCTCATGGCTTATGAAAAATGAAGGCCTGGCAATCCCATGTTTCTTTGGTTAAAGCTAGACTCTTCCTGTCTTCATAGTCTCTTGAGACATACCACTTCTTGAGCCTGTCCATTTTAAACTATAAATTATCTTTATTAAAAAGATAAGTGAATATCATTATTACGTGTGTGTGATGTGTTGAAGCACAAAGCAGAGTGTTCTACATACATTGTCTTATCCTCATGACAACCTTTTTTGAAAAGAATTATTTAATTTTATTTGTTATCATTATTTATTTTTTTAATGTGACCAGAGAGAGACAGAAAGAGAAAGTGAGAAAGCAAGCCGCCAGGTCCAGAACTTGAACCATGGTCGGCTATGTAAGATTCCAGCGTCTTAACCACTGTGCCACCTGCCAGCCCCCTCACAGCAACCTTATCAGGAAGATGCCATTATCATCTCCACTGAAGAAACCAAGGCTCAGAGAGGTTGCCTAACTTCTCTGTATGCATAACTAGTAAGCAACAAACCAGAATCCAGACCCACATGAGGGATTCCAAAGCCCATGCTCTTAAGCACTGGATTATACTGTCTCCTAAATGTATTTTTAATGGATTTTTCACATATACGTATAGTGGAATAGATGAAAAATTATTTTTTCTGTGGTAAAAATAAATTAATATCTATGTATCTGTCACAAAGATTGGATTGTCATGGAAACATCTCATAATGATGATGTCAGTGCTGTCTTAGGAATAAAGTGCCACTGTTTTTATTAAGGAAAATTCTAATTCCAGCTGGTAACATGCCCCCAAAAAAGTAACAATTATACAATGACAAAAAAATAATTGGAAGAAAATCTGTTTATAATAGGAGGGATTTAAGAAAATTCTGAACTAATCTAGAAAATTTCACTTCGCTTTTTTCAAAGTTTAAATTTATTTTATTTTATTATTATTGTTTTTGAAGAGATTTTTGTTATAGGATACTGGTACTCACCAAAGAGACAGAGAGAGACAGAGATACAGCAAATGAGAAATCACCCTCCAAAGAGAATGGCCATGCTACAATATCTTCTCCTCCATTCCCCTCTCAGGATTTTGGGCATGCATGATCATGTACCCGCCATGAGTTTTAAGCCACTGGATCCAGGATTCAAACAGTGGTTGACTACATTATGCCATTCCTCAAAATTTAAATTTTTACCCAGTTTTTCTGTCAACTGAAATTATTTGCCTGAATACTGTTTACAGGCAGTAATCACTGGAAAATGCACATGGAAGGTCTATGGATTACTTGTGTTACCAATATCAGCTGATGAAAAAAGACTGAGCAAAGTTGATACCCAGGGCTAGTTGGTGGTGTGGTTAAGACACTGGACTCCCACAGGTCAGCCATGATTCAAGTCTCAGACCTGGTGACTTGCAAATCACACCAGGCACGTGTGTTTGTATGTGTGTATGTGTATGTGTGTGTGTATGCACATGCCCAAAATCCCGAGAGGAGAATGGAGGCGAAGGGATTGCAGTATGGCCATCCCTCCCTAGGGAGTGATTTCTCACTTTCCCCCTCTCTGAGTCTCTCCAGTAGCACATGTGTCCTATGGCAAAAATCTAAAAAAAAAAAAAAGAAAAAGAAAAAGTCAATACCAAAAATACAAGTGACATGCATATTCCTTTTAACCCACAAATACAGGAAAATGACTTTCTTTAGTAAATCACCCTCAAAGAGCCATTTAGGGACCAGCAGGTGGCGTAGCAGTTATGTTGATGGACTCCTACATGGCTGACCACAATTTGAATCCTGGACTCGGGCTTGAAACTCATGCTGAGCTCATACCTGTGCCCAAGACCCCAGGAGGAGAATGGAGGAGAAGGGATTGCCCTGTGGCCATCTCCCCAAATGGATAATTTCTCACTTTCTCTGTCTCTCTCTCTCTCTCTCTCTCTTTCTCTCCAGCAAGCACATGTGCCCTAAGGCAAAAATAAAAAACTCTCAAAAAGGAAAAAAAAAGTTATTTATCTACTGTTTTCATAAAATAAATGATCATTTATTAAGGTAAAAGGATTGTTTCTATTTATTTATTATTTTTCCAGATACGTTGAAGAAAACTGATAAGAGAAAGAACCATATATTTTATATACTTGTTTATAGGTCTTGTTCTGTAAGTTATTTTTTAAATTTTAAATTTCCATAATAGACAAAAATAATAAGCAAGAAATTATACTCTTTGATATTGACAGAATCAGTAGATTATTTTAGTTTCCTGTGATTAGACTTGTTAATACTACACAGATACCACTCTAATAATACTTAGAACCACGCTCATTGTTTTAAATATCCAAATAGGTACTGTAAAGAATGTGTATTATAATGTTTATTAATGTTAAGAGCTGGCTCTGGCTAGTTTTATTCCTGCATCAGAATACTAATATATACCTGATTTTAAAAAAAAAAAAACCTTAAACTCCCAACATGTGTTTTCCTAAAATGTGTTTTTGCTTATGTCTGTCAATAAACTCAAATAAGGAGTAAACTCTAAAGGAGGCCTATGTTACTGACATGTTTACGTAGGAGGTCCAGTGGGTGAAATCTCTTGCCAAACTATGGACACCTCTTTTCCAGGCTGTTCTCACATGAACATCAGTGAGCTCACTTCAGGGGCCCCACTGTTCCTTCCCTCAGGACTGAGTGGTTAGTCTACAGTCAGGCATGCGATTCTCAACTGAAGAGAAATGCCAAGTGCTGTTCTACCAGTTGTCTGTACAAAGTTCCACAGCTTGTAATGACTCTTTATCTCAAAGCACCTTTTCTGTAGAATCTGGATTTTTCTGAGCTGATCTAAATTATGAAAACTATTTCATTTCTTTGGGAATGTCTTGGTATAAATAATGTTCCACACCGAAGTATAGTATTTTGCTTGAGTAGTGCATATAAGAAGCAGTGTGCTTAAATTCAGATAATTTTTACATCAAATCTCCAAACTAGGGAAAAAAATTAAATATACAACTTGCAAAAACAATTTATTTGAAGTAGGTTTTCAAAAACCTATTGGCCATTTTAAAGGAGCCAGTGTGGCTTTAAAGCACCCGAGTATGAACACATACCACACACATAACTATTTCACTTTATTGATACTACCTCGGTTACTACTTGTTAAAATGCAAATTGACTCTCCTAAATAGAGAAAAACCTAAAAATAGAATATTTTTCATGTGTTGCCCAATTCTTAAGATGAACATTTCTATGGTTGGGGAGAACATGTTTGAAGGTACCTCATAAGAATGTAAAGTTGTTTTATGGTGTTTAAAATGATGTCTCTGTCATCATCCTTTATGATGCAGTAATCAGTAATAAAACAGTGCAGCGAGTACCAATTAAGGAACATCAAATCAATGGGTATGCAGCTCGCACGCTGATTTAAACAGTCCCTGATTGGAATAAATGGATTTAATATGTACTTCCTTGCAGACTGTAGCTCTTCTGTCATCCTCAGGAACTGGTACATGAATAATCTGAGAATGATACCTACTTACAACTTTAATGAGATACTAATGTGAATCATTATTTTTAAGTTCCTGTTATAAAGAATTATGAAACACACAATGCCAAATAAAACCCTGTCCTCTACTCCAAGGACTTTGCAGTGATCGCCATCGTGAAGAATAGGTCCATATTTTCTTATGTACTCATCGGGTTGAATTATTCTCTCCTGAAGACATGCCCCTAAGATTTTATTTGTTGTAATTAAACCGAGAAATACTTCCAGTATCTTGGCTCCTGTGTTATTTACCAATGTCTACGCTCCTGTACCCGGGAGTCAATTCACTAGCCCACTGAAAGTACGCTACTGTTTAATATGCTCCATCCGAGCACATTGTCAACAGCAGAAACGATGTGGATAGTCCATAACCATTCGCACAGCAACTGTGTACACACGCTCAGACCGTTGTTATTGTCCCTGGTGAGCCGCCCAATGTGTAGAGCCAACTTGGTTTGCCTTTGTTTCTTCTCCGTGTCTGTGAATATCAGTTGGATAGTGAAAGGAAAGCAAATTTGGAATTAATCTTATTCCATATAGACCTCTAAATATCCCAGTTCCCTCCCCAAAGCCAATGTCTATACTCTTCTGACCTACTTAAAAATGAGCAGCCTTCTTGGGAACTACTACTCAACAAGGATTTCTTATACAACATTTCTACATGGACACTACTGCTCCTTTTTCGTTTTTGGAGGGGGAGGTTTTATTTTGTTTTCTTTTGTTTTTAATGTACTCGTTTTTATTTCTCCTGGCTTAAATCCTAGTTTTACTCTCTTACCCACTGATTTTTCCAAACTGGGTTTTTGGAACAGATTATATAGCATATCATAAAGGTTTCTTTATATCACAAAGGTTTCTTTATATCATCAAGCTTTCTTTACTTTGTATAAGGGATTCTCCTTTGTGAGGCCACGTCAAAAAACTAGTATTTCAAGCTAATTTAATGTTAATTTTAATCTTATTTCCTAGTTTCTCTCTTAAATGATCAATATTAAGGATTTCTACTTTTTTCATTAAGTAAATTTATTGACTAAACTAAAAATAGGTAATGCTTCTAGTCGACCTTATACAAGGGCATAATTCTGGTTCTTTTGAGTTGTACTTATTTATTAACTTATTAAGAATATGGAATTTGATGTCAGCCTGCCAGATTGGAATTTTGGCTTTGCTACTTGCTAGCATTTTGCTCTTGGGAAAGTTATTTTAATTTCCTATGCCTCGATTTCTTTATTTGTGAAATAGCAAAGATAATAATAGTATCTAGTACCCCATAGGGCGGTGAAAATTAAATCAGCTAATTCATGTTAAATGCTTAGCAGTTTCCAGCACATAGAAGTAGTCAGTAAATGATGCTTACTGTTAATGCTACTGTATGTATTGGGTTGTCAGGAAAGTCGTGACACATTTTTACATAGAAAAACAGATAAATATGTCATGGCTTTGCTGACAACCTAATATGTAGGATAGAATAATTAGAGGGAAGAGAAGCCGATGTTTATAAAGTTCAATAAAGGCTTATATGTTTGTGGCATCTCTTAGCTGAAATGAACTGGTCATAGCTAGTTCTTTTTTAATTGCTAGCAGAAATATGCATATACCAGAGAGAGACAGAGGCAGAGAGAGAGAAAAGGGGAGAAGGTGCACCCTACTTGGTCGTGATGATGCTACAAGTCCTTCTCTTCCATTCTCCATCCCGTTGGATTTGGGGCACGCATACCCTGCACCCAGCATGTTTGTCGGGCTTCCAGAGCCAAGATCCCACAGTCAGCCATGTGGGAACCAGCTTCCTTTAACCACTGGACCATGGGGCCGGCCCACAGTTCTTGATTCTTGAGTCTTCTCCTCTGTTTGACATGTATACTAATATATACTCTGAGACTACATCCATGAGAAGTATTCAGGGGAAAAAAGAATAAGGTAAGAGAGGAAACAGAGAGGTAAGGGTGGCCCATAATTCTGATAGCTATGCAGATGAGGCAACCATGTGTAAGCAGCTGTTCCAAAAAGATACTGCTGTTTCTCCCTACTCTACATGTTAGGAATGTCCCTCTTAAAGGGAAAGCCCCTCCTAAAGGGGCTTAACGCCCAGGACCCATTGCTTCTGGGTACACACAAGAGCACATGGGTCTTTGTGTAAACTCCACCATCTTCCCTAGAACTCAAAGGGGAAAATATGGTAAATAAGGGCCTTTAAAAGATAGTTTATGGCCAGCATGTGGTGCACTGCTTAAGGCACTGGACTGCCACGTGGCCAACTGTAGTTCGAGTCCTAGACCTGGTGACTTGAAACTCATGCCAGGTACATGTGCATGCATGCCCAAAATCTCGAGAGGAGAATAAAGAAGGGATTATAGCAGGGTCATCCCCCTGGGAGGTGATTTCTCGCTTTCTGTCTCTACAGCAAGCTCACACACCTTAGGGGAAACAAAAGATAATCCTGGGCCAGTAAGTGCCATGGATGTTAAGGCGCTAGATTCCACATGACTGAGTGCATGGTTCAAGTCCCAGACTAGTGGCTGGAAAATCACTCCAGGCACTGTGTGTGTGGGACCAAAATCCTGAGCGGAGAACGGAGAAGAGATTGTGGTGTGGCTATTCACTCTGGGAGGTGATTTCTCACTTTCTTTCTCAGTCTTTGCCTCTCTGTGGTGGGCACATGCACCATATAGCAAAGGCTTAAGAACGTAAAAACAAACAAACAAACAAACAAACAAAAAAACCACCTCTTTTTATAAAGAAGTACCTCGCGGGGACATATGTGAAAAGATCTGGAACTAGTCATTCATTTTGTTCATACTGAAAGTTTGTTGACTGATTATATAATTACTATATTTTTGATGAGTCAAATCTCTCTTCCAAATCTAAGTTTTCCTGGAGTCTTTGGCCACCTCTATCAGTAAATAGACCAAGAGCTTCTCTAGTGCAGAAGCTGGAAACATGAATGATTGTCTCATTTGTTTTGTTCCAGGGATGTCTGTGTATCTGAATGCATTTTGAAAGAGAAACAGTTGGGACCAGCTGATGGCATAATGGCTATGTCACTGGACTCCCATGTAGTCAACTGTGGTTCAAGTCCCAGACCCGGTGGCTTAAACTCAGGTTGGGCGTGTGTGCGTGCGTGCCCAAGGTCCCGAGAGGAGAATGGAGGAGAAGGGATTGTGTCGTGACCATCCCCCCGGGGGTGATTTCTCACTTTCTGTCTCTCTAGCAAAAACCTCTCTAGAAAGAAAAAAGAGAAACAGTTAAGGCCAGTAACCAGCCCTGGCACTTAGAAGACACTCCATTCTGGTATTTAAAGAATACTTTGCACTTTCCCAAGGAAGCCACAGAGAAGACATCTAAAAGAAAATGATCATACCCTATGGCTTTGGGGAGAGAAATGTCTAGTTAAATTCATGTTAGATCAGGAAGAATTGCATAGCACTTCTGAACTCCTTTTATCAGATTTTCTACAGAAAAAAAAAAAATGGTTTTTAAATGTCCAAGAGAAGGCATCATGTCAGAATGTTTAAGAGTGGTCTCTGGAGCCAGATAGCCTAGATTGTGAGCTCATGGCCTTTTTCAGATGACTTCATCTTTTCTCAGTTTCCTCATCTGTATTTACTGTCCCAGCTACATTTTCATCGTAGGGTTGTGGAGAAGGTTAAATGAGATAATGATCTAAAGCACTCAGAACCGTGTCTGGCATAAGGTAAACTTTGTTGTTATCTTTAGGGAGCAGGCTGGGATCAGAGTCCATCATGTGTGTCCCCTGGATTATTCTAAACTTGATGTCAACCAGGAGAAATAGGCCTGGGCCAAAGCTAGAACTTGGGGAATCGTTAGTAGATCAGCCAGGAGTCATAATCTCTAAGTGAGAGAACTAGGGCTCGTGGAAGTGCTGAAACCATAGGCAGCATTTAGTGTTGGTGAGCAGCTATGCATTTCACTAGGGCGAGAACCCATAACTTTCACCAGTCCCTTCCGCTGTCCAGGACCCAAAGATTAAGACCACCATCTTGTAGGAAATAGGTAATGTTCCCATCCCCTCTGTCCCATGTGGATCTTCTTAAAAGATAAATCATTGAAACTCTAAGGAATATTTTATGATTACAACATTTCACTGGAGAATTGTTTCTTGTTAAAGGGCTCCTTTTTATAGATCTAGCACTCATTTTTCTAAGAGTTTATAAAAACAAATTTAAAACGTCTTAACAGATCTAATAGAAATGACTTTCCTTTAGGGTCAGTTAGAACACTTGTTAGTTTTCAAAGTAATTTTTCCACAATTTAATGTGCATTTCAGCAATTGTTAGGTATATTAATTTTTAAATATACTCTATTATTTTTTACAATCATTGTTCCTAATGGCTTCTTACAACATGCCTGCATTTTTCTGATTATTTCCTGTAGTGGCTTATATAATGATAATCTCTCTCATTGTTGCAATTATTACTTATAATAATTATTTGAACCTTGAATTGACATCTCCTTTTAACTTCCTTATTTAGAACCAGAGTCTGTGCATTCATCAGAAATTTAGTCTATAAGACCAGAATATAGATTGTTATTTTTCCTCCATTCCCTTTTAGTTCTAAGCTGTCAGCCTCATAGTTGTTCTCCGCGATATTAAATGCCAATCACAAATCTTGGTATCTTTTTGACAGCATAAGTATTTTTCTTATGGTGGGTTTTTAGCTTTTTCCAAAAACTTGTGTTAAACATTTTTAGCATATAAAATGTTATGTTAATTTTGACCTGACATATCTTTTAAGTGTATTTTCTAATTTCAGCTCTACTTCCGGAATTCTCTTGACCTAGAGACAAATCTGCCATTACCTGTAAATCAACCCACTGTTTTACATAATTGATCATTTCTGAAATAGTGGAATCAACTGATTGGAGATAGTTTAGTCTCCCTTACCAATTCATATCAGAATTAAATTGCATTATTTATTTTGGTTGTGTTAACTGAAGTGGACCTAATGTTAAAAGCAAAAGGTTTGGGGCCAGCAGGTAGCATGGTGGTTAAGGCACTGGATTCCCACATGGCTCACTATGGTTCGAGTTCCAGACACTGCCACTTGAAAATCATGCTGGGCACATGTACACGCATGCCCCAAATCCCTAGAGAATGAAGGAGAAGGAATTGCAATATGGCCACCCCTGGGGTGGTGGGGGGGGAAGGATATCTCACTTTCTCTCTCTCTGTCTCTCTTTGGCACACCAAATGACAAAAAAGCCTTAAAAAAAAAAACATCAAATCTCAATTGTGATCATTGTTAATTTTTATAAAGTAATAATTCTCTTAGAAACACTACCCTATCTGAATCAGAAACTCCAGAATCACTAATGGCACTTTGCTTATGTTCATATTATCAGTTGAGCTATTATAGACCTCTTCAACCTCATGTAATATTTAGAAGAAATTATATGAGGTTATATAATACTGTATTTTTTAAATATCTAAACAGTGATTTATTTTATTAAGTTATTGTTTCAGAGTGGTGCCTAATACTATTTCTTCATCGCCTTCCTTTCCCCTGCAATATATTGTCAATTAGCTACAGACATACAGAAATTATATGAGGTTATATAATACTGTATTTTTTAAATATCTAAACAGTGATTTATTTTATTAAGTTATTGTTTCAGAGTGGTGCCTAATACTATTTCTTCATCGCCTTCCTTTCCCCTGCAATATATTGTCAATTAGCTACAGACATACAGAAATTATATGAGGTTATATAATACTGTATTTTTTAAATATCTAAACAGTGATTTATTTTATTAAGTTATTGTTTCAGAGTGGTGCCTAATACTATTTCTTCATCGCCTTCCTTTCCCCTGCAATATATTGTCAATTAGCTACAGACATGCCTATTGTTAAACGCAGTTCAGAAACCTTTAATGGAATCCAGTGGCAAAGTGAAGAATCCTTTTATATACACAGTAAAGCTATGTCAAAACTGTTCATGGCTTTGTTTACACACATGACAGAGTTCCCAGACCTGAGCGGCTCAGCGGAAAGTTACAGTTTAAATCATTCTGTTAAGAGTTTTGCTATCACTTGCATGTGTCAGTAATGAAAAATAATCAACATAAGCATCTTTGAAAAGCAATTTTAGGTCATTAAACATGTATGAATTTTGACAAAGCAAGAAGATTTGAGGCTTATTAAGAATATATTAGGTCTCTCCATTGACCGACAGGAGGGAGGCATTTATGTCTCTGTTCAACAAGAAAGGTGTAGCCTAATTATAACCTCATGAAAGATAAATGGAGAGGTACAGGTACAGCAAGAGACTGTCTTCATTCTGATGTTTCTACAAACCGTTTGTGAGAAAGAGGAGGCTATTCTACTATGCTTCCTGAAAAGATACAGGATCTTAGAATGTCCCCTGTCTCCCAATGGACTACGTACATAAGTGACACCATTGTTCATCTGGCTTGTAGTCAGGGGCTACTGAGGAACCATTTTCTATAGCATCTGTCCATGCCTTTTTCAAATATCATGTTAGTATGTACATTTGCACAGGGATTCTCAATGTTTGTTTTTTCCTTTTTTGCTTATGTATTAACCATTAAATTGTGATTATTTATAGAGCTTGTGGTTGTAAATTTCAAGAATTCTTTAGTAGGAACAAATGGATTCCATTTGTACCAATTAGCTATTTCAATGTATGATCTTAAAAAAGAATGAGGGGACGTTCCAAAGAACCCGTAAAAGGTAGAATTAGTTTACCTGCATACTTTCCTCAAAAATGCTGACTGTTTCCTGGAATCAGGACTACGTTAGCGAATACGTGATAGATTGCATTTCTAAAAGATATGAAGTACATCTCTGTCATGTGATGTGAGTCTTATGTCAGCTGCAGCTACTCGATTTGCATGTAAATTCTGAATTTCCTTGTCCCATGTGACACTTCTGAAATGTCTGTCTGTTCTTTTTCCCTTTTTAATTTCCCAAGCTCACTATCTGGATAAGATAGTTAAAGGTACTGTATACTTGCTCTTTGTTGACATATCTACATATATTTATATATATTTAACCGTGTATCAGATTGCACTAGGTATGACAGTAGACTGTTTTCATGCATATTTTTGTAAATTATAAATCAGGCTTACATTATGTGAAATGCCTTGGATTTACAGTAGTGAGACTTAAATGTCTGTGTCTCATTTTTTATAATTTTGGGTTATCACAGATTTCATTCCTATGTAAAAGCATTAGTTGACGCTAGAATCAAAAACTGAAGATAACAGTGCATTTGCTGTTTTTTGTTTATTTTATTTATTTATTTTGCTTTAAGATCTTCATTGTTGACAATTTAGCCAATGAGCACTAAATTCTAAATTAGAGAACCACAATGCTCTTTTATCACAGAATGAGAAATTGTCAACCTAAAGAAGATTCTGATGGCTACCATGTTGAAAGAAATCTCATTTATCCTCATATGGGAGCTTCTTTGGGTTTTCCTAAATGTTTCAAAATACATGTGATACCATAATTTATGTTTTGTTATTTTTTTAAATGACAAAATATTGTGCATTCGGTAAAGACAGAACTGATAACATCGCGTAGCAGAAAACAGCAGATTCTTATGTCTTCAGTTATTGTAGAAATAGGTGGAAAAGATTTTTTCAGAAGAGAAAATTCCCTTTCCCTTTCTCCTCCAATTACCTATTTTCTATTCCTTGTTTGTGCTTTTCATTAGAATATGAAAATATTCATGGCAATATCCAGGCTTTCATATAATAACTCTTGTGTGCATGCAGTTAGCTGCTGCACCTCTTTGTCAGTGGGGCAATTAAACCTTTTTTTTTCTCCCATTAAAGACAAAACAAAACAAAACAAAACAAAAAAATCTATAAGGAAAATTCACCTTTTATGTACTAAATAATCCATAAGTACACATGGTAATGTTCTGAAAGGAAAGAAGCAGCAAAATTAATCTCATTCTGACCTGACGGTATCCATAAGTACAATTTTGTTGTACTCTTCCATGAGAGACTGTCAAAATATTCTTCTTTCTATTAACGCTAATCTTAAGAGACAGAACGTCTCTTTGAGATATTTTCTTTTCAAGTTCCACAGTGGAGGAGGGGAAACCAATACATGAATAATTCTTTTAATACAGAGTTAAAATAAACATCTTTAAACAGATCATTCCCTTAAATTTTGTCACTGAAACCGGAGTAGCATTCTAATTATAAGACACGATATAACAAACCCCAATTGCTGCGGCAAGCATTTTTATTAATATATCTATTTTATACCAAATTATAAATAACTCCTTCCAAAGAGATCTGATGAATAGCCAGCTATTCTTGGATTTTTAGAGCATTGATTTCCTTCTGTCACTGTCGTATCACACTCATAAACAAGAACACCAGACTCTACCTAAGCGTCATCCTCATAAACAGATCATGTTGGCTGCATGCCAGATATCATCAGTAGAAAGTGGCAAAATTGTTTTTTTTTTAAATGTCATGTTAGACTGAGACAATTATAGATTTTGGGTATATTAAATTATTTTAATTGTTTCCCAAATTTTCCCTCCTTGCCCATAAAAGCAGACAAGATAGGATATAAAGGTAACAGCATAAAAGCCTTAGGGAGATTGTCACAAAATATCACTCTTCGCTATCTGTCTTGAAGCACGTCACTACCGTGTTTTTGTTCAGTCTATCAATGTTTTATTGTGGTCCTTATGGTATTTCATTTTGTCCGTCCTAAGTAATCAAATATGCACAGCTATTACATTTAGTTGGAAATCCTGTTGGTCCTGTCCCATCCGTATGCAGCCTGAATCCTAATGTTTGTTAGAATAGATGCTAAGCTGCTTCACTATTTCCTGGGCTTTGCTTATTCTGTGAAAAGGAATGTACTCTTGGCATAAAGTATAGTCATGAATACTGGCCTATACTTTGTGCAGTTATTTAATGCACTGTAATTTCACATGAATATACGGCAACTCTGAGGCCAGATAAAATTAACGTTCTCTTTTTAACATCATTCATATCCTCATAGCCACTTCCATGCTCTTGAATTTAGAGGGAATTTTCTAAAGCAACAAGGTGCTTTAAGAGGGCATGTCCTAATAAGCGACCAGTCATGCTTCCAACAGATCAAAAATCTAGACTAGGGATTTTGAAATTATTTTCTTGAGATGCTTTTTCACACCACACAGTAGACCTTGTTGCTTTGCTAAAGGGGGAAAGAAAAAAAAAATGAGTTAATTTTGTCTGGCCTGCAGCTATTTAGTGGATCGTTGCATATATGTATTTCTGTCCTGCACAGGTAAGTGGTGTCTCAAGGGTCAGGCCAATCAAAGATGCCACTTGGATAAGAATTAGATTCCTTAGATAAGGTTGCTGTTTCTATCCATGTGCAATTACAGTATTTGTGCTGTTTACAAAGGCCTGTTCCCACTAAGTGTCCCTTATCTGTTTATTTTAGGTGCAAAAACTTTGAATACTCAAATCACTGGGGTCTTCCTTCTTTGTCTTGGCAGAGGGCTGTCCTGGTCTGTGCAACAGCAATGGAAGATGTACCCTGGACCAAAATGGCTGGCATTGTGTCTGCCAGCCAGGGTGGAGAGGAGCAGGCTGTGACGTAGCCATGGAGACTCTCTGCACAGATAGCAAGGACAATGAAGGAGGTAAGAAATGCTGAGCAGGAAAACACGTGTGTGCCAGAGCACAGGTGCGGAAGTTACAGTGAGTACACCGTCGGCTGCTGCCAGGAAAATCGGATCCCCATAGATTCGATTGATTGGAAAACGTACGAGCCCTGATAGAATGATTGCGCTCCCCACATTTCCTGAGACAAATGCAAGATTATTATTGTTCAGGGAAGCAAGGTAACCGAGCTACTATATAATGTCCATTGTTTTCCATTCCTTTTCCTAATCCCCAAGTGACTGTTCTCCTCAACTCCAGTATTGAGGGCTCTGTGCATTGGGAGCTCTAAAGCATTATTTTAATAACTAAACATTCCAAAAGATGCAAGGCTTTTTTCAAGCTCTTCTGTTGAAAGGCATAGCTGGAAAAAATAAAACAGTAGAGAAGAGTCCCCTTGAAGCTGTACTCTAGAGTCTTTTTATCTTTCACTTTCCACCCTGTTAAAAAGATTGTGATATTCTACTCAATTCGAGTCCTTGGTTAAGAAAAATTATTTTTTCTTGTTGAGCACATCTCTTGTGCTACTGTATTTTAATTTCAGAGATGAGAGAGTGAGAGTTGGTGATTACTTTTCCAGTGAAGGAGTAATTGGTCCTGATAGCTGTTCAAATTTTTCTTAAGTTCAGTGTATTTTTTCACAAGAGAACACTTAATAGCATGCCCACGCATGTGCGAGAGAGAGAAACACTCTTGCCGAGGTCTCCTCACACCAGTTTCCACCCCCCCAGCCCCCGTTCTCTTGCCACTTGGGACCTTGGGCACACACCTAGTGTGTTCCAGGTTGATCAGGGATCTGAATCTGCAGTTGGCATTGCAGCTTTTAAAAGCACTTACAGATCCATACACTTCCCCTGTACTCCCAAGGCTGGACCAGATTTGACATGCCTTTAGGATAGATTTAGGATTTTTTGGTTTAAGTGTTTGGCTATAGGTCACATGTGCTCACTGGGAAGAGACAGAGAGAGATAGAGAGGGAGAGATCATCCCCCATGCGGGACAGCCATGTGAAACTCCTTTCTCCTCTAGTCTTGGCTTGGGATTTTGGGGGATGCATGCACTCATGTCCGATGTGTTTTTCAAGCCACTGGGTCTGGGACTCAAATCGGGAAGTTGGTCATGTGAAATCCAGCTATCTTTAACCACCAGGCCACCTAGCTGGCCTGGAATCAAATTTTTAGAAAGAATCTAGTTCCTATGTGTTTTCCTACCCTCTTCTTGATTCTATCTAGTCTTTCAGAATGCCCACGTGGACAGTTGAGTGCTGGTTAAAGAGTGCAAATTTGGAGGTCAGACAGATCTTCACTCTGCCATCTCGTAATTTTTGTTCTTAGCCAAGATTCTTAACCTGTTTAAACTTCAACTGCTCATCTGTAAAATAGGAACGAAGTCGTTTCCGAAAGGATTAAGTGACATCGTGTGTGAAGTACAGAGCATAGTGCTGGACACATTGTCAGGAAAGTCATGATGTATTTTTCCATGTTTTTCTATGCAGAAGTGCATCATAACTTTCTCAGCAACCAGTAGTGTGTTGTGAGTGGGAGCTACAGTTACACAGTTTCCTTCTTTTACTTTTAAATGTGCTCATCCTCACTAATGAAAATGCAGAGGTTGTCAGAGAAGATCGAATGGCCTTTTCCTTTCAACATCTAGCCTGGGCCTAACCATGTTATCTGGAAGGAAGGCAAAGTAACCAGAACCAACTCTTCAACCCTTTTTCTACCCCCAAACATACACACACGCCTACAGTCATTCTTAAATAAAATGCTATGAGTGTCTTATCTTCCTGACAAGCAGATATAATTTCCCCTTTAGTTTCTAGCAGCTTTCCGATTTTCTTTTAACCTGAGCTGTCAAGCTTACGCCAAAATTTCTGAGCTGAAGCCACCTTTTCTTTCGGCCCCTGGTAGACACAGGTGAAGCCGAGCCTGCACAGCTTCTCCGAGCTAATGATAACCTCGTTCCCCCTGACTCCCCTTCTCCGTGTGCTTTACTGACATGGCAGCATCAGTCTTCTCTGAGCCATGGCCCAGATGACAACCTGCCTCCTTCCTTTCCCCCCCGAAGAACCCCTACCCCATTGCTTCTGTTGCCTAGGGACGAAGAAGAGCTTCTCTTTCCCCTTCATCATACAGTTCCGATTTTGTTTTCTAAAAGGAGATTACATTGAGGAGGTTACAAACTCTCTCAGAGGGAAGCAAACTGCGGGGCCAAGTCTGCAGAGATGCAGCAGAGTAATTTAGGGGCTAATCAACTCTTTAGTATTGTTATCAGCTAAGGAGGTTTTTCCTTTTCCTCAGAATTTATCAACTGTGAATTGGCCTCATTCCCCTTTGTTTATTCTTATTAGCATGAAACTGTGCTATCACTAGGCTTCCCTCTCTGAGGGGAGATAGGAGCTGATAGAAGACCTCCTGTGGATTCTCTACTTATCTCACATAATTTGTATTCCTGTCCCTAACCTAATTTTGTTGATCTTCCAAGAAGGAATCTCACTGACAGCCTTCTACGCCCTGAGTGTAACCTGGATGCCTTAGTACCTAAGCTGGAGGATTCTTTGACTTAAGCATGGGCTCTGTGTTTAGAGACAATGTTCTCTACACCAAACCCCAAATCAAGACATGTAATCTGAAAAGTAAAGATACCCTGTGAGGAAAATAAAATAGAATGCTTCAAATAAGGATTACACCTGAAATTCTGGGACACTTGGTAACTAGATAACATTATAGTTTCATTATCTAAACGATGGTGGTTGTCAACATGGCAAATTCGCCAGAAAGTAAGTGAGTAATTTGATTTAGTAACTAAGGAGAAGGAGAGGGCAAAGAGGTTGATTTCTCCCTACTCAGAAATGTAATACTTCATGTATTGTAAATAGCTACCAAGGCTTAGTTTGAGCAAGTTCATATGCAACAATCTTTATCAAAGAAAAACACAAATTTCCTACCATTCCCAGAACTGAAGAACCTAAAAAAGTTGAGAAAAGCTGACACATAGGGAAATAGTTGACTGTCAATGTAGACCAAGCATCTTCCTTCTTCAAAATATACTTTCCTTTACCCTGTCAAGTTCACCCATCACCACTTCCAAATTTTAAAGATCCTCAAAATCAGGCTCTCACAAAATTAGTGTTGATTTTTTGCCTTTCTAGATCTCTGTAGCTCTCTGAAACGTTTATGGAAAAGCAGCCTTGGAAGGGAATTCTATGTGAGTAATAGGAGCAGTGTTCTACTAATGAAACAGACTGGGACCACTACTCTTTGACCACTCTTAACACCTAAGCATTCATGAGGAACAGACCTGCTATCAACGGACCTTGTTTCTTCACTGTCCAGACAGCTGTCATGTATACTGGATAATCAGATTTTCAGAACCAAGGGCAATCTTTTACCCTTCATAAGGGACCTGTCAAAGATCGCTATCTGGAATCGACAGAGTGCCTCCCCATCTGCTTCTTAAATCCTGATCCAGGTGTCAAAACAGAGGCTGTTGGTTGGAGCAGATCATTTTTACAGACAGGCAACTAGTTTTTAAATCCTGCAGTGGAAGTTAGAAATAAATGGCCATTGGACCAGATAATGATGGATAACATCTCCAAACAGCCTGTAGGACCCTTTGGGAGTAACTAGTTGCTGTCCTGTCCTAGTTAAGGGAGCTTTCAGAGCAAATGTTCAACAGCACATACTTAGACTTAGCTTATAAATATTTTTTCTTTGGGACTAGCAGTTGGCGTAATGGCTACATCGCTGGACTCCAATGTAGTTGACCACGGTTCGAGTCCCAGACCTGGTAACTTAAACTCAAGCTGGACGCATGTGTATGCATGCCCAAGATCCTGAGAGGAGAATGTAGGAGAAGGGATTGCAGTGTGGCCATCCCCGCTGGGGAATGATTTCTCTCTCTCTCTCTCTCTCTCTGTCTTGTAAGCGCACACACCCTATAGCAAAAACCTCTCAAAAAATTTATTTTCTTAAATTCCAAGTTCACCTATAAAGTCAGGCCCCCTCTAAATTGAGCCATTTATTTGTTCATGTCCCAGAACTCACTGTGATCATAAAGCTGCTAAGATCAGAAAAAAGGTGAAGAGATGGGAACTGGTCACTGTCCACGACGTGTGGTCTGGAGTGGGTGTAAGACAGTGACCCGGACTGCCACGTTCCTTACTTCCTTACACGGGACCGAGGCTCACTGTCTCACAGGGTACTCTTACCTCGAACTTCCACTTCCCTTTGTAAGAAAACCCTTCTTATTCTCAGAGGTTGGATTCTCTCATTCTTACCAAGAAGGACTCTGCTTGCACGCGAGAGTTCAACCCGAACAATCATGTTTAAAAATCAAGTGTTAGTTTATTTTTTATTTATTTTTTTTTTTGGAGAGGTTTTTTCACTATAGGGCGCGTGCGCTCCCTAGACAGACAGAGAGAGACATAGAGACAAAAAGCGAGAAATCACCCCCCGGGGGGATGGTCATGCCGCAATCCCTTCT
>NW_006210031.1:131518-154053 GCF_000334495.1 Tupaia belangeri chinensis | reverse complement strand
CAGAGCTGACTGCAGTTCGAATCCCAGACATGGCGGCTTGAAAATCACACTGGGCACATGACTGGAGGAAAAGGGATTGTGGCATGGCCATCTGCCCCCCGAAGAACCCCTACCCCATTGCTTCTGTTGCCTAGGGACGAAGAAGAGCTTCCTCCACCACCACACACACACACACTAGGGGATGATTTCTCACTTCCTGTCTCTCTGTCTTACTCTGGCTGGTGTACACACACCCTATGGCAAAAACCTTAAAAAAAATTTTAAAAAGAATCTCTCCATATGATGATCCTTCTATGCAACCTTCAAGATGCAACAACTTTCGAGAACGATTCTAACTTTACAAAAACTTCAGATGCTTAATTAACAAGATGATTTGGCCAATTATCCCTGGCAGTAGTCACCACACTCCCACCTTTCTTCTCCGAAGGGAGATCTAGTCAAAGTTCCGTTGGACATCTTGCTTATCTGGCCCCTTGGCAGTAGCTCACTGGGGGTACCTAGGACGTGAGACTCAGCTCCATCCTGGAAGTTGAATGGGTGACTTTGAAAGACTCATACTAAACTTTATGCAAGAACACTGCAATGCCAGCATAGAATGCCTGCCTGGCAAAGAGATGAGAATATTGTGTTCTCTAGAACCAAATTCACAAATAAAAATTAAATTATATGACAGATAACAGAAAGCAAGGCATTGGTTTTGTTTTGTTTTGTTTTGTTTTGTTTTTAAAGAGGGTCAGGACCAGCAGGTGGTGTAATGGTTACATTGCTGACCATAGTGAGAGTTTCAGTGACTTAAAACTCACGCTGGGCATGTGTGTGTGTGTGTCCGAGATCCCGAGAGGACAAGGAGAAGGGAGTGCAGCATGACCACCCCCCCGGAGGGGGTGTGTGATTTCTCGCTTCCTGTCTCTCTGTCTCTCTGGTGAGTGTACGTGCCCTATAGCAAAAATCTCTCTCTTAAAAAAAAAACAAACAAAAAAAAGAGGGCGACAGTGACGCAGTGTAACACAGTGCTCTGCATTGCCGACCCCACATGGGAAGGTCCTGAATTTGTGTCTGAGGGCACATGCCTGTGGTCCAGGACGGCTACAGCTTGGGATGGATCACTGTGTGGAGACCCTGTCGGGGGTGCCTCTCTCTCATTCATCCTTCCTCTCTCTGTCCCTGTCTCTCCTCATGGAAGAAATGAAAATAAATAGGAGGAAGAAAGAAAATGACAAGAGATCATGAGTACTTCCTAAAAAGAATCAGATGTTATCTGAACATAGGGTGTTACTCGGGGTCACAGAGAATTACAGTATATTGTCCTGGTAGATGATGATTAATTTCGTTTGGAAGATTCTACCTTAGGGGGGAGACTGAGGGTATTGAACCCTTTGCTATCCAGAGAATGTTTACATTGTAGTAAATCCCATTTTAGGAAAAGAACATCCAACGTATGCTCTGACTCAAAAGACCCCAGTGGTTTCCTCATATGACACAAGGAATATGGGATTTTACTACTATATTTTCATGAGTTTTAGAAGGAGAGAAAAATCAAAGCCACACAAATTGGAACTTAAAGTCTCCCCTATTATTTCATACCCATTACCTATTACCTCAAGCTTCAGATGTAGAAATGCAGAAAAACACACCTCCACAGAAACAGGCCTGTGTTTATATCCAGGTTAAAAATCCCTGTATTATGGGAACCAGCAGTTAGCGTAATGGCTATGTCGCTGGACTCCCACGTAGTCGACCGCGGTTCGTGTCCCGGACCCGGTGGCTTAAAACTCACGCCAGGTGCGTGTGCGTGCGTGCCCAAGACCCCGAGAGGAGAATGGAGGAGAAGGGATTGCGGCGTGACCATCCCCCCTGGGGGGTGATTTCTCGCTTTCTGTCTCTATGTCTCTCTCTGTCTGCCTGGCAAGCGCACGCGCCCTACAGTGAAAATCTCTCAAAAAACAAAACAAAAAAAACCCTGTATTAGGACCATCATATGGCATGATGGTTGCATCGCTGACTCCTGCATAGTCGACTGTGGTTCAAATCCCAGACCCGGTCGGTGGCTTAAAACTCATGCTGAGTGTGTGTACGTGCATGCCCAAAATCCCGAGAGGAGAATGGAGGAGAAGGGAGCGGGACATGCTCATCTCCCCCAGGGGTGATTTCTCGCTTTCCATTTCTCTGGTAAGCACACACACCCTATAACACAAACCCCTCTTTAAAATAAATAAAAAACCAGGGACCAACAGTTAGCATAATGGCTATGTTGGTGGACTTCCATGTAGTCAACTGCAGTTCGAGTCCCAGACCCGGTGACTTAAACTCACACTGGGCACATGTGTGCGTGCCCAAGATCCCGAGAGGAGAATGGAGGAGAAGGGATTGTGGCGTGGCCATCCCCCGGAGGGGAATTTCTCACTTTCTGTCTCTCTGTCTCTCTCTGTCTTTCTGGCAAGCACACGCACCCTATAGCAAAAAATAACTCTCAAAAAAAAAAAACACAAAAAGAAAACAAAAACAAAAACAAAACAAACTTGCACTAATGGCAAGGGGTGTTATTCATAGTTGTGATACAGAAATATTGCATTTTTTAAAAAAGGTTTTTGCCATAGGGCATGTGCGCTTGCCAGAGAAAGACAGAGAGAGGGAAAGTGAGAAATGGCCCCCCAGGAGGATGGCCACACTGCAGTCCCTTCTCTGTTCTCCTCCTGAGATTTTGGCCATGTGCATGCACATCAAGTTGCCAGGTCCAAGATTTGAACCATGCATGTGCTGACCCTCAAGTCTTGCAATCCTTTTATCAAAAGAGTTAATCACTTTCTTTGAGAACTATTTTATTTTATTATTATTATTTTAACCAGAGAGATACAGAGCAAGAAAAAGGGAAAGGAGAAAGTAAGCCACCAGGTCCAGGATTTGAACCATGGTTGTCCATGTGGGGATCCACCCACTACCACAACCACCACACCACCTCCAGCGCCAAGAGTTAGTTGCTTTTAACAGCTTTATTGATATATTTCTCCTCCTTCTTTAGTAAAGTGTATATACTTTCATGTTTTTTAATTTAGATGGGGTAAGTATTTTCTAAACTTGATTCTTCCATAGTATATATTAGAAATTTTGGGACCAGTAGTTAGCATAATAGCTATGTCACTGGACTCCCATGTAGTCACCCACAGTTTGAGTCCTGGACCCGGTGGCTTAAACTCATGCCAGGGGCACATGCGTGCGTGCCCAAGATCCCGAGAGGAGAATGGAGGAGAAGGGATCACGGCGTGGCCATCCCCTGGGGGGGGTGATTTCTTGCTTTCTGCCTCTCTGTCTCTCTCTGTCTTTCTGGCGAGCACTCGCGCCCTATAGCACAAACCTTTCCCAAAAAAAAGAAAGAAAAAAAAAGAAAAATTTTTCTCAGACCAGCAGGTGGCATAGTGGTTAAAGAACTGGACTCGCATGTGGTCAGTTGCTGTTCGAGTACCGGACCCAAACATAAACACATGCTACTCATGTGTTTATGTGTGCCCAAAATTCTGAGAAGAAAAGGGATTACGGCTGGCCACCCCCCTCCCCCGGGGCAGTGATTTCTCATTTTCAATCTCTCTGTTTCTGTCTCTTTCTCTTGTGAGCATACACACCCTGTAGCATAAAAAAATCTCTTAAAAGACAAAATAAATTCTTCTCATGGTAATACATACAGCCTTATTCTCTCTTTTTTTTTTGTTTAAAGGTTTTTGCTATAGGGTGCGTGCACTCGCCAGAAAGACAGAGAGAGACAGAGAGATAGAAAGCAAGAAATCACCCCCCAGGGGGATGGCCACACCGCAATCCCTTCTCCATTCTCCTCTCGGGACCTGGGCACGCACGCACACGTGCCCGGCGTGAGTTTAAGCCATCGTGTCCAGGACTTAAACCGCGGTCGGTTACGTGGGAGTTCAGAGACATAGCCATTACACTAACTGCTGGTCTCAGCCTTATCTTAATCTTTACAACAGAAACATAGAGGTACCTAATTAATTTGACCATTACTACATTTTAATAATTTAGCTATTTGTCATTCTTTTTTGCTCTAAATATATAGACATCTTTATAGTGGATCTGTGTGTGTGTGTGTGTGTGTGTGTGTGTGTATGTGTGTGTAGCTATATGTAAATCTTGGTGTAAATTTACCCATAGTCATTTAGGGCACACTTGTAGAAGTGAAATTGCTGGGTTACAGTGTGTTCCCCCATGTTTATGATCTGTACTTAGTCATTGAACCAAAAACTGTTCACAGATTGAAAAATATCAATTTTGTTTAATGGCTGAGCCTATTTTTTCTTTCAGTTTGCGGTTCCCAAATCACTAGTTAGATTGAGATTTTTGTTTGTCTCTTGACTGTATTTCTCCTTATGTTGAGTATGTTTTTCTCTTGCCCATTTCCTTTTCAATTGAGTTGGTTGATATTTCCTTTTTAACTTTTAGGACTTCTTTACATGGTCTATTTATTAATCTTCGTTAGGTATATTGCAGGTAGTTTATCTCAGGTCTCGACTTATCTTTTAACTTTATAAGTAAAGGTGTCTCTCCTCATCCAGAAATGTTCAGTTGATATGAGGTACATTTGTAGGAAGCTGATCTTTTCATTCATAAATTCTTAGTTGAATGTCCTTAAAAAGGCGCTTGGTAAGCTTATACATGGTCTTATATATACTGTTCACTTAATGGCTTCTAGGTTTTTTTTATAAATCTGTGGATAGCCTAATGTTCATTTAATCGAGACCATTTTTAAGTACTGTTGAAGTGAAAAGGAAACAAGAATTTAAGGATTAGAGTAGCGTCTGAGGGTAGGGAAAAGGGTGATCAAAGAAAACCAGAGGGTATCTCTGATGTGCTTCTGAGATACTGTGTGACCTGGTTAGGTCTTAGATCTCTAGGAACGTATTCCTTCTCTCCTTCGTTCAGCAAATGTATCAAATGCCTATTTGGCACCAAGAAGAGTACTAAATGCTGGGGATACAACAGTGACCTACATTAGCCCTCAAGGAGCTTAATGAGACAGTTGTCTGAGCTGATTGCTGAAGAAATTGAAGGTGGTGGTGGGGAGGAGTAAGAGAAAGTCGGATGTCTCTAGGCAGAGGAAGCAGGAATCATACACATTGTGTAAGCCATGTAAGAGAGTTCTCACTTTACTCAGAAGGCAATAGGGACCGAGGTAACGAAGTATTTTAGCTAGAGAAGTGGAAACAAATCTAATTTTATTTCTATTAAGATATTTCTGGTTAAAGCATAGAGAATGGATAGGCGGGGCAAAACTGGAACCTGGCAAACCAAGCTGTTGCTAATCTTCTCAAGAGATGACCATGGTGTAGCCTGGAAGGTAGTTTTGAAGAAATGGAAATTAACAGACTGGCTCAAGAAATTTGGGTGGTGGGGTCAGCAGGTCACATGATAGTTGAGACACTGGATTCCACGTGGCTGACTACATTTCGAGTCCCAGACTAGTGACTTGCTTTCTCCCTCTCCCTCTCCCTCTGTCTCTCTATGGTCAAAACTGAAGAATAACAATAAAAAATAATTTTTTAAAAAAGAAGAAATTCAGGTTGTAAGGCAAAGAAGGAACTGCGACTGATCAGTACAGAGAAAAATGAAGGGAAAGGAGCCAAAGACAACACTTTGAGAAACCGAATGGACGGGTGGTAAAAACATTCATTAGCACAGGAACTATGGGAAATGCAGCCTGTGTGGGGGGAGATGGCATGTATGATGATTCACGCATGTTAAGCTTTAGGTGCCGACCTGCCGTCCAAGTGGAGATACCTACCCGGCAGTCTGTGGGTCTGTAGGTCAGGAGAACGGTCAGCCTGGAGTCACTGGCCGTGAAGTCATGTGCACCCCGGGACTGATACCACCAAGAAAGCTCTGATACAAACAGACCGTGGCGGTGCGGGGCTCCAGGCATGATCCCAGTTTAGCAATGAGTGAGTGAATGCCCTGTATATTACAGAATGGCGCCTTCCAACAGTAATGAGTGGTACACCTGTACACTTCTAGAATTCGGAAGCCCACAAATAAACCATTTCATCAGAACTTCTGACTGACTTATATCATCAGAGGGTGGTTTTCAAATATTGTGGGGAAGAGCAGTAGGCATTCATTACCTACTAAGTGAGAAAAGAAGAACATTCACTAAAATGTATGGCATTTTATTCAGTCAGTACGTCAAGGCTTTGAAAAACAAAAATATCCATAGCTCTTTGAAAGAAGAAAGTGTGAGTTTTGACAAACAGAGCAAAGTCAGCATAGAGGGTGACCTAGAAAAAGACTTGGAGGCTGATTTTTTTCTAGTTTTTGCTATAAGACACATGTATTCGCCAGAGAGACAGAGACATAGCAGGAAAGTGATAAATCACTCCCTGGGGGCATGGCCATGCCTTCTGCATCATCCTCCAGGGACTTTCTCCTTCCGGGATTTTGGGCACACACCTGGCATGTCTTTTTTTTTTTTTTTTTTTAAGAGAGAGACAGAAAGCGAGAAATCACCCCCCAGGGGGGTGGCCACGCCACAGTCTCTTCTCCTCCATTCTCCTCTCGGGATCTTGTACACGCACACACATGAGCCCGGCATGAGTTTTAAGCCACTGGGTCCAGGACTCAAACCACAGTTGACTATATGGGAGTCCAGCAACATAGCCATTATGCCAACTGCTGGTCCCACACACCTGGCATGAGTTTCAAGCCACCAGATCCACAGAGTTGGTTATGTGGGATCCATCTTCCTATCTTGTGTGCTATCTGCTGGCCCTGGAATCAGAATTTTAATAATCCGACAAAATGTACACTGTTTAAATTGCCGGAAAATATATCAAGAATCATGTGAAAAATAATGAGAAATAAGACAGGGTAGAAATCTAGAGGTTGGGAAACTAAGGCCTCTGGTCAAAACCTGAGTTTATAAATAAAGTTTTATTGGAACATTGTCACTCCCAGTAATTTACACATGGTCTGAAAGTCTGTGAACACAGTCAAAGCAGGGTAGAATAGCTGTAGCTGGGGATGTTATGGCCCAGAAAACCTAAAATATGTATTGTTTGGCCCCTTCCCAAATACATTTGCCACCTACTGATAAAGATCAATGAAAATCCCCAAGGAAAGTCAAGAGCATATTTAAAGATATGGTCAGAAAAGATAACTAAAGCGATCATATCAAAGATTGCGTGGAGGGAAGATGCACTGTATTCGTTTTCATCAGAATATGGCTTCTATTGCAAAGCTAACTCTAAGGAAAACAGGCCCTTAATTGATCGCTAAAGTTATTATTCAGTGGATTTTCGACATTTCTGGTTTTCTGTAATTAATGCTATTAGCTATGGATTCCATGCCAACATAAATTTAAGCCAATCTCATATTCCTGAGACTAAAATGGGATCTCCGTGATTTTGAGAAGCTATTCCACAAAGACAATTTTACTACACTATCCATTTGGGTAAGTAGGTAATCAACTTAGTTGTACTAGATAGCCCGAGCTGCTCTACAAACACAGACAAGAATGAGAAATGTTGTCACAAGGTGTAGGAAGCCAGATTCATAACCATCCGTCACTTGCTTGGGCAAGTTACTGATAAACTCTGCAGAAAAATAACAAACAGTGTGTCCCTGCATCTTGGCTGTTGAAAATAAGATTCTTTCTCTGATTGATGTTAGCAGAGAGGCTTGTAAAAATGCATTTCCAACTGATTAGTTCAGAAGGTGTCAATCTCATGCAGTTTTATGACCTGCAGACTACATGCCAGATGTACATTTGCTTTTTATAAACTAACAAAGATGAATGACTAAATTTGAGCATTCCTCTTTGGCAACTCTGCCATCTATTGCCTAAGGGGAGACACTATGGGAATAAGTTGGGGGGAAGAGGATGAGAAGCATTTAACCCTTAACTTCCCAGACGAACGGAGACAAAATACAGTCATTGGAAGTAATTTCCTTATTGAGTGGTTCTTACTTGTATTAAGGATGACTATAAAGGGAAATGATATTTGGGTTAAATTATGCTTCCACACATATGTACACTTGTCCTAGATTCATCAAGTATGAATTCCTAACGGAACTATATCATAAAACACATAGTAAAGATTCTTTATAAAAGGTCAACATATAATGATAAATTTTTAAATTTTTTTTTTTTTGGAGAGGTTTTTGCTATAGGGCACTTGCGTTCGCCAGACAGACAGAGAGACAGAGAGATAGAAAGCAGGAAATCACCCCCAACGGGGGATGGCCACACCACAATCCGCAATCCCTTCTCCATTCTCCTCTCGGGATCTTGGGCACGCACACACATGTGCCCGGTGTTAATTTTAAGCCACCGGGTCCGGGACTAGAACCGCGGTCGGCTACATGATAGTTCAGTGACATAGCCATTATGCTAACTGCTGGTTCCTGTATTTTTAAATTTTTTTTAAGCCAGAAATAATACTGGGGCAATGGATTAATAATCCGCTACTCTAGAAATATGAGTTATAATAACTGTGCTTCTATTTTGGGGGGCAAAATGAAGAAAAAAATATGTTTTACATTATCAAAATATATCCTCATGAAAAAGAAGTCCATAGCATAGTTACATCTTTCTTCCATTAGAAATATTGAGAAATACTTAGGTATTTTTCATCTTCATAGCCTTTTGGCTAAGAAAGTAATATTTTAATAAATATATATAAGATTTCAAAGTTAATTTGATTTCTTTAAAACATGATTTTAGATTTTTGTCAAAGGAATAAGCATGCAGGTTCAAATAATTAACCCGTCATTTTAGAAATGCAGCAGACGTCTACATGAAAATGTCAACTCTCAATAAGTAAACAATACATAATCAATATACTTATCGGAAACTCTCTCCTTACATTTTCATGTGTACAGAAATTTTCATAACAGAAAAACTAAAGTGTTGGTATAAAAAGAGTCCAACATCATAAATTTAATTGAAGCATTCACGTATTAAAGCTTTCCCCCCACAATTGCAAAGGAAATAGTGAAAACATTTTTAGTTACTGTTTCAGGATAAGCTGTGTCTCTTTCAGTTTCAAATGACACAAAATCCAACCCAAATAGGCCTAAGAAACAAGGGAAAGGCATGGCTTCTATAACAGAAGAGCCCAGGAAGTCAAGAGCAGCTTATTACCAAAAACAAACAAATAAGCAAACAAACAAAAAACAGAGATGTCACAATGTATGACTTAGTGTTTTTTCTTCCAGTCTTTTTTTTTTTTTTTTTAAGTTTTAGACGATGCATACACTTGTCAGAGAGAAAGGGGAGGAAAGTGAGAAATCACCCCCCCAGAGGGGATGGCCACACCACAATCTCTTCTCTTCCATTCCCTCAGGATCAGGATTTGGAGCATGCATGCCCAAGTAATGACAAAGGTTTGCAATGGTGGATACAAGTATTGCCAGGATTTGAGAATTACACAAATGTACACATATTTTGAAAAACGACACCGGGGAACCAGCAGTTAGCGTAATGGCTATGTCGCTGGACTCCCACGTAGTCAACAGCGGTTTGCGTCCCAGACCCAGTGGCTTAGAACTCACACCGGGCACGTGTGCGTGCGTGCCCAAGATCCCGAGAGGAGAAGGGAGGAGAAGGGATTGCGGTGTGCCCATCCCCCCTGGGGGTGATTTCTCGCTTTCTGTCTCTATGACTCTCTCTGTCTGGCGAGCGCACGCACCCTCTCGCTAAAACCTCTCCAAAAAAAAAGACACAGTTCCCATAAATATGTACAACTATTATGGGAGTAACCCAGTGTGTTATTCAAGCTCCCAGGTCTGAGACTTGAACCATACAATCTGCCCTGTGAGATCCAGCAGCTTTATCCACCATCTCACAGCTGGCCCCCCAGCTCTTGGCTGTGCTTTATCTGGGATGGTTCCAATCCCATATAGTTCTAAAGTTCTAAAGCAAGATGGCTGCAGTGGTCCAGCATACAGCCTTACAGCTCAAGCCCACGTAGAGGTGTAGGAGGGTGCAGAATCTCTTCTCATTTAAATCCCTAAATTCAGTCTGGTTAGGTAAGTCACCTGTGAATTTCTAAGCCAGATGTGAAGGTGGGTATGCACATGGACTGAGTCGAGAAGGACGCAGATAAAAAGTTAAAGCAACATGTTGCCCACAGAAGTTCGGCGGGTGTTAGGTGAAAGCACAAGTGTTCACTACATCGTTCTTCCTCAGAGGGGCAAAATGACCGGGACTTCTCCTCTATCTTATCATGACCTGTGGTGTTCTTGCTGGCCTACTTTCTAGACAGGGCAGTTTAATTCAAATTAGTCTATTTTCTTTTTTCTCAGTTTGCTGTCAGACAATGAAGGGACAAGCTAGTATTCTCTTAAGTAGACAGTTTAGTTGAAATGGTGGCAATAATATAAAATGAAAACCAGTATGTATTTTTTTTTTTTTTTTTTTTTTTTTTACTATATTAAGTAGGAGTCCTAGAGTATTGTAGCACATTTGAGTAACAACAGTTGGTAACAATTTAATGTATACCTCAAAATGGAAGAGTGGATTTCAGATGTGTACAACATGAAATAATTGGAAAGGTTTGCAATGGTAGATACAGGTATTGCCGAGATTTGAGAATTACACAAATGTACACGTTTTGAAAAACAACACTGTTCCCATAAATATGTACAACTATTATATGTAAATGAAAATTTATAAAACTGAAATAAAATAATTTATTAAAAATCATTTGTGTCAAAAAATAAAATTAAAAAATAAAAAATCATTTGTGTCAATTAAACAGGACATCTAGTTATTAGGTTGTTGAGAAAGTCATGACCTTCTGTTTTTCTATACAGAAATGTGTCATGACTTTCCAGACAGTCAGTATTTTCAGCTAAGCTTGTCATGATAAGGTCATAGGACCTGATAATTAAGTTCGAAGAGTTAAAAACTATCTTGTCAATTCTTCCAGGAGTAAAATCTTTAGAAATTAATGTGCTTTGTGTGTGTGTGTGTGTGTGTGTGTGTGTGTTGAGAGAGATCTTTGCTATAGGGTGCGTGTACTTGCCAGGGAGACAGACAGAAAGGGAGAAATCACACACACACACACACCCCCCAGGAGGGATGGCCATACTGCAATCTGGTCTCCTCCATTATCCTCTCAAGATTTTGGGCACACACACACACACACACACACACACACACATATCAAGTGTAAGTTTTAAGCCAGCAGGTCTGGGATTTGACCCACAGTCGACTATGTGGAAGTCCAGTGACATAAGCATTATGCCATCTACTGGTACCAGAAATTAGTGATTTTTATTAATTAATTTATTAGTTTTGCGTATTGAGGAGTGTAATTACCAAAAGTGGCAAAAATTTCTGTATTCAGTAGGTCAGTGGGTAATGACCTTAAACTAAAATGTTAACAAACCACCACAACTTGACACGTGCATCCACTAACGGGTGGTTCTGTGTTGTAAACAGAATACTTACATGGGCCATGGAATGTCGTTTCCTTTTGATATTCCTGAAGGAGGCACTAGCAAATTCTTTCTGTTCGTTGCTTCTTTTATGTCACTCATACCGTAGTCATGTTTTTGTGGTGGATTCCTTTTTTCTTAGTTGCTGGAGGGCACATGTGCTCGTCAGAACAAGAGAGCGTAAGGGGAAGGAAGTACCTGCCAGTTGAGTGTGATTGTGCTGCAATGCTTTTTGCTCCATTTCTCCATCCAGTCAGGATGTATGCACACATGCACACACACACACACACACACACACACACACACACACACACAGTGATTTTTAAGCTGCCGGGGGTGGGATTTGAACTGCATGTCAACCATGTGGACTCTGGCTCCTTTAATCACTTAGTCATGGCCCCACAGTGGATTTCTTATCATTTCTAATATTTGACTAATTTACATTTGTCACATTTTCAATTACTACCTCCATTTTAGAGGAGGCATACTAGGAGCTCAGGTTCTTGCTTGAAATGGAAAAGGTGGACCATCTGGTGACATGGAGGTTAAGGTGGCTGGATCCCACATGGCCAACTTATAGTTCGAATCCTGGACCCAGCACTTCAGAGTCACACTGGGTGCATGTGCGTGCATGCCCAAAATCCCAAGGGGAGAGGAGAGAAGAGATTATGGCATGGCCAAAATGGAAAATGCCTTAACATCTTTAGGAACACATGCTACAGAGCTGTTTCCTTGAAAAGTGGTTGGCTGATCTCATCCATTTTTTATTGGTTTGTGTTTGATTCACTTCCCATATTCTCATTTTCTGACTTTTCCCAAACTAGGTCCCTATTCATTTACCATACACATTAACTCCTAATGGATTTGCTCCAAAATACAGAAAGTTTCACTAGTTATCCATATTCCCTTATATATGATTAGATCATTCTAATCAGCATTTGTTTCTTACTCACTATGAACATGCTAAGATTTTTTTGCAACCATCTCCAGTCTAAATATTTCCCGTCTTTGAAAGCAGATGCAGTATTATATTTGTATTTTATCTCATTTGAGAAAGTATGCCTCATGGAAATCATCATTAGATAGGGAGTGAGAAATCACTCGATGTGAAAAATAAAACAACTAGCAGAACATATTCTACATCAAACACAGAAAGAATTCCCTTACTGGTTTGCATTTCTTTCTGCAGATGGTCTCATTGACTGCATGGATCCCGATTGCTGCTTACAGAGCTCCTGCCAAAACCAGCCCTACTGCCGCGGATTGCCTGACCCTCAGGATATCATTAGCCAAAGCTTACAATCACCGTCTCAACAAGCTGCCAAATCCTTCTACGATCGGATCAGTTTTCTTATAGGATCTGATAGCACCCATGTCATACCTGGAGAAAGTCCTTTCAATAAGAGGTTCGTGCATCTTTGCCAGACTTCTGGTCATATTATCAACAGTTACCCGCACTTTATGGGAGATGCTTTTGACTGTGAATTTGAGGAAAGTGCCTTTTTTTCCATACAGGTTTTCCTCTTTCGGCCAGTTCTTCACCACACTTTGCATTTCAAGCACTTTTGACACAGTTCGCATACTTCGTCAGTACCTGAGACGGAGCAGGATGTTCCATTAAAGACTCAATAAATCTTCTTTTAACTAGTTGATTTTGTTAGCACAGTTTGAAATGTTTCAAAAGAAGCAATGGAGGGACCAGCAGTTAGCGTGATGGCTATGTCGCTGGACTCCCACATAGTTGACTGCGGTTTGCGTCCCGGACCCAGTGGCTTAAAACTCACGCCGGGTGCGTGTGCATGCGTGCCCAAGATCCTGAGAGGAGTACGGAGGAGAAGTGATTGTGGCGTGGCCATCCCCCCGGGGGGTGATTTCTCGCTTTCTGTCTCTCTGTCTCTCTCTGTCTGGTGAGCGTACACGCCTTATAGAAGAAAAAAAAAAAAACTCAAAAAAAAAAAAAGTCTACTTAAAAGAAGCAATGGAAAGACCCCAAAAGGCAAAACAGAAGTGCCCTTTTTATTTTTATTTTTTTAGCTGAGCTCACTAAATAATATAAATTATGAATTAATGTGATGGAACTGCTAACGGCATAGCAGTGAGATTGCGTAAGCGGTTTGACAGAGCAGTAATGACCTGAAAATAAACCAGTAAGTGAAAGCAGGTGTCTCGTGTCTCACTGAGCAAAAGAAGATGATTTACACTGGAACTCCTGGGTCTGCCGTAATTTAACAGCATTAGTGCAGTTAGGCCCAGCAGTTGATTAAAAGTCGTTGCACAAATGTTCCTTATTGCCCCCTTAAATCTTGTGCTTCTTGGTCTCTGTAGATTTACAGATTGCCTCAGAATTAATTGGAAAGTATACTTTTCTTCATGTACGCATCAGATATAGGATTTCTGAAGAATGCACAGAATTGATCATTTTTAAAATTCATCTCTACATTATTGGTCTTGATAACTCTCCAAAAAAAAAAAAAGATTGCCACAGATTCAAAATCAGGGTAAACACAAGGCATTCAGAGAATGTGAGTTACACTGAATTAAAAGGGGCATTGTCTTGGGAGTATTTCAGCTCTGGTTTCGTGAATAACGATTGATTGCATATGATAGTGTTATTTTATCCTTAGGTTGAATTATCTGTAAGTCATGAAAATGTTTGCCTAGGAAGACAGATGTTCATTCTCATTCTTCCCCTCTTCCCTCAGCCTTGCATCTGTCATCAGAGGCCAAGTACTAACGGCTGATGGAACGCCACTGATTGGAGTGAATGTCTCGTTTTTCCATTACCCGGAATATGGATATACTATTACCCGCCAGGATGGAATGTGAGTTAGTCCCTTCACACTATCTCTGCTTGAAGTATGTCAGGTCTATAAACTAGACATTCTTGCATCACCCGTCATGTTTTATTGTCCCTTTTAATATGGAACTACAGTAATTTTTAGAAGTCAGAAACCTGTGACAGAACATGTGGCAGAGATTTAAAGTCATATACTCATACACTCTTTAAAAAGTCGATTTCATTTTCTAAGACATGATATAGTAGTGTGGTGATGTAGGAGAATGTTCCTTGTCTTCGAAGATGCATGTTGAAATATTTAGGAGTAACATTTCATAGTGTCTACAGCCTAAGCTCAGATGGTGCCAGAAAGAACACAGAAAGCAAATTTTGAGAAAATGTTCCCCAGTTGGTGGATAAAGGATACATGCATGTTCGTGGTATATATTTTTTAATATTCCTGTAGATCTGAAAGTATTTGATATCTACATTGAGGGGACAGTTGATTTTCTTTGTAAAACATAATGAACTTAAGGAGGTGATTGTTGGTAGTGATATGGAATCCAAACAATTCTCTACGAATTTCTTGTTTTCTCTTAGGTTCGACTTGGTGGCAAATGGTGGGGCTTCTCTAACTTTGGTATTTGAACGATCCCCATTCCTCACTCAGTATCACACTGTGTGGATTCCGTGGAATGTCTTTTATGTGATGGATACGCTAGTCATGAAGAAAGAAGAGAATGACATTCCCAGCTGTGACCTGAGTGGGTTTGTGAGGCCCAACCCTATCATCGTGTCATCACCTTTATCCACCTTTTTCAGATCTTCTCCTGAAGACAGCCCCATTATTCCCGAAACGCAGGTAAAACATTCTAGCAGGCCGCACTTTTAAATAAAAGAAATTTTGATCATGTGGTTGCCAAAGAATCTTTAGAAAGGATTATAGGATTCCAGTGCGATCCTAAACAATTATATAGCATAACTAGAATGCGGTATGTATGTTGTTATAGGAGGATAGTCTAGGTATTTCTTAAAGATTTATTTAGAATATTTTTGTCTTCAGGCTCTGTCTGCTTATCCTTATTAGTTGTAGCCAAATGGGAAAATAGCTTAAACTCAGCCACTAATGTTTTTGCTCATTCATTCACTCATTGAAAAAGATTTTTAGTGTCTATATGTCCCCAACAGCCTGACTGACATGATACCAAGTGCTGTTGAACTAAGTGCTAGAGTTCCTGATCGTTACCCTCAAGAGCATAGTATTTAATTATTATCTTTTTTTTTTTTTTCTGGAGAGGTTTTTCACCATAAGGCACGTGCGCTCCCCAGAGAGAGAGAAACATAGAGACAGAAAGCAAGAAATCACCCCCCGGGGGGATGGCCACGCCGCAATCCCTTCTCTTCCATTCTCCTCTTGGGATCTTAGGCACGCACACACACGTGCCCGGCGTGAGTTTTAAGCCACCGGGTCCAGGATGTGAACCGCGGTCGACTACGTGGGAGTCCAGCGACATAGCCATTACACTAACTGCTGGTTCCCTTTCATTATTATCTTAAGTAAAAAATGTTTCAGAAAAGATGTTGGACAGAAAGTTCATTTTCTCTAGATACTGTTGCCTTACGAACTTAGTTTATGTCTTAAGCTCCAATCATTTGTAATTTATAAAGCCTTGTTGTCCATGAGGGGAAACTCAGCCTTACCTTCACTAGTCATTTTAGCTATGACCGTTTTCTTTCTGGTACGTTTTCAATTAGAAATAACTTTGAGATCTTCAAGATAGGACGTTAAGTACAATAATAATAGACTTTACTCATAAATAGGTAACTAAAAACAGGAGTTTTTAAGATGCAATGAGGGGACTAGCAGTTAATGTAATGGCTATGTCGCTGGACTCCCATGTAGTCGACCGCGGTTCAAGTCCCGGACCCAGTGGTTTAAACTCATGCTGGGTGCGTGTGCGTGCGTGCGTGCCCAAGATCCCGAGAGGAGAATGGAGGAGAAGGGATTGTGGCATGGCCATCTCCCCTGGGGGGTGATTTCTCGCTTTCTATCTCTCTGTCTCTCTCTGTCTTTCTGGCGAGTGCACACGCCCTATAGCAAAAACCTCTCAAAAAAAAAAAAAAAGATGCAGTAGGGCATAGCCTTTGCGATGTGTATTTTTCAGACAGCTTTTCTGCACTGTGCACTGTGATGCAGGAACGGAGCAGTAACCCAATCAGTGAAGTGAACTTGCCGACAAAGGAGTGGAGAGCAACAGTAAATGCTAAGTAGGTGTCGGATTGTGATAAGACTTACTAAAAAATAATAAATCAGGGTGAAGTAGACAAAGGTATGATGTATATAGTATAGTCTAGGAAAATCTCTTTGGTAAGGTGACATTTCTGCAGAAACTTATAAACGTGAGAAAGTAAGCTTTGAAAATAGAAGGGCATTCCAGGCTGAGCAAGACCAAGGTCAAAAGCTGGAGGAAGAGCATGCGTGGTTTGTTCAAGGAATGGCCGAGGCCAGCTGGTTTGGCCGAGTGAAGGTGGTGGTACATGCATCACAAACTGTCGAAGAGAAGGACTTTTTACTCGGAGTTTACTTTGAGTAATTGGAAGTCACTGAAGGTTTTGTGTTCGTTTTTAAATTTTGTCAGAAGGCATGCACACTTGGTAGAGAGAGAAAAAGTGAGAAAACACCACTCATATCAACAGTCACTCGAATCCCTTCTCCATGCCTCCCTCCTTTCAGGATTTGGGGCGTGCATGCACATGGCACCTGACATGTTTTTCAAGCTGCTGGGTCTTGGACTCAATCTGCATAGTCACCACGTGAGATCCAGCTGCCTTAACCACCGTGCCACTGACTGGCCTCACTGCAGATTTTTAAACAGAGTAGTAGTGGGACCAGCAGTTAACGTAATGGCTATGTTGCTGGACTCCCGTGTAGTCGACTGCAGTTTGAGTCCCAGACCTGGTGGCTTAAACTCACACTGGGCGCATATGCGTGTGTGCCCAAGATCCCAAGAGGAGAATGGAGGAGAGGGGATTGCGGCATGGCCATCCCCCCGGGGGGTGATTTCTTGCTTTCTGTTTCTGTCTCTGTCTCTCTGGCGAGTGCATGCACCCTATAGCAAAAACCACTCAAAAACAAACAAACAAGCAAACAAACAAACAAAACAGAGTAGTAGCAGTTACTCATTTCCTTCTTGATGGGGGTCACCGTAGTGACCATGCTGAGAATATTTTATATTCAGCAAGAATTGAAGCAAGGAGAGCAGTTAGAAGGCAATCCAATAGGCCACAGGGAAAACCATGGTGTCTTAGACAAAGGTGCTTAAAAAGGAGCCTTAGAAGAGTAGAGTCCAGGGAAGGGACCAGCAGTTAGTGTAATGGCTATGCCGCTGGACTCCCATGTATTTGACCGCGGTTTGAGTCCTAGACCTGGTGGCTTAAAACTCACGCCGGGCGCATGTGCGTGCGTGCCCAAGATCCCGAGAGGAGAACGGAGGGGAAGGGATTGTTGCATGGCCAATCCCCCTGGGGAGTGATTTCTCACTTTATGTCTCTCTCTGTCTGTCTGGCAAGCGCACGCACCCTAAGGCAAAAACCTATCCAAAAAAAGAAAAAAAAAATCCAGGGAAGAGGTTGAAACTAAAGATCTAATTTTGGGGGAGTCATCAGCATGTAAATAAACGTAACTGAAAGTTTAGGGCGAGGTCACCTAGCGGGGAGGAAGGGTAAGATAGAAATGAGAAGAGCCGAGCCAAGATGGTCTAGGATAACAAAATCAAAAAGACTGGGAACCAGCAGTTAGTGTAATGGCTATGTCACTGGACTCACACGTAGTCGACTGCGGTTCGCTTTCTGGACCCGGTGGCTTAAAACTCACGCCGGGCACGTGTGCGTGCGTGCCCAAGATCCCGAGAGGAGAATGGAGGAGAGGGGATTGTGGCAGGGCCATCCCCCCCCAGGGGGTGATTTCTCACTTTCTATCTCTTTGTCTCTCTCTGTCTGTCTGGCGAGCGCACGCGCCCTATAGCAAAAATCTCTCCAAAAAAAAAAAAAAGAAAAAAAGGCTCTCAGGCAAGTCTGACGTAGAAATGACACCCTAGTGATTAACCATAAATCAGTCCGAGACGTGTATGTTATTGTGCACCCATTGGTAGTATTCGGAATAAATAAGAGTGAGCAGACTTTGAGCTGAAGCTTTAGGAAGCTCCTTGTAACCTTATTCCATTGAGTACTTCTCCAGGCTCACTTTGCAATGCCTGGGAACTTCTCAGTCCTAAAATAGACTTACCCTCCAGGCAGTGTCTGTCTATAGGTGACACAGTTCTAAGAAAGCAGCACATTGAAATGAGTTTAGAATAGTCAACAATTTTCTGACTACCTGCAGTCTTTTTTTCAGTCATTCATACAGTAGGCAAACACTTAGTAAAAATTTACTCAGAGCCTGTTAGGTACAAGGTATTCTGCCAGGATAAAAATGAGAACAAGACATGCATCCTGCCATCCTGAATGTGATCAATATTGCAGTGAAGAAGTATGGAAGTTCAACAGTTCATTAGAAAGGCCAAGAGGGATCAGCAGATGGCATAGTGGTTATGTTACTGGACTCCCACGTAGTCGACCACAGTTTGAATCCCAGACCTGGCAGCTTAAAACATACCAGGCATGTGTGTGTACATGCCTAAAATCCTGAGAGGAGAATGGATAAGAAGGGATTGCTGCATGGCTATCTCCCCTGGGGCATGATTTCTCGCTTTCTGTCTCTCTGTCTCTGTCTCTCTGGCGAGTTCATGCACCCTATAGCAAAAATCTCTCGAAAAGGAAGGAAGGAAGGAAGGGTGGAAGGAAGGAAATAAAGAAGGAAGGAAGGAAGAGAAAGAAAATGCATTATAGCTACTCCTCACTGACCTGTCTGTTTAATAACCCCTTGGACTTAAGACCAGTTCTCAGAACAGAGAATCCTTTTTTCTCAGTCTGTGTGAATCTCAGCAATCCCCTTTCTTGGTCTTTGTTTCATTCCTGCGGTCGGTCAGTACTCACTACACAAAGCATTCACAATCACACCAGGCTACATATTTCACTTATAAATTTGTATGCCATTGCGCACCCATGGTAGTATTCAGAATCAATAAAAGTGATCACACCAGATTTATATTGTGTTGTAGTGTCATGTTGCTTTCTGGTGCTTAACTACCGTATGCTTTTTGTTGGATGGAATGAGAGTATTCTAGTGTGGTGTCATATGATGTCTACTGGAAAATACATACCCTATGGCGCCGCGACGCACACCAAGACATCCACCTTTAAGCTTCTCGCTTATCAATCAATTTGCTTTAGTGACCCAGAGGTAGGAAGAACTCGGTCATTAAATGAGGAGTGCTGGTCCAGGGGAGCTTGGCTCCCAAAAAATGGAGGAGAGTGTCTTCCAGACTGAAGGAAATATGTAGACAGTAGGGTGACAAAAGCATGTTATATTGTATGAAAACTGGTAAAAACAGTTTTCATCCATCCCTATGGCCCGGTGGTTGAGGAAGCCAGATCCTACATGCCCAACCTTGCAGTTCGAACCCCAGCCTCGCAGCTGGAGAAACATGCTGGGCATGCGTGTGCATATGTATCCCTGAAATCCCAACAGGGACGGAGAAATGAAGAAGGGATCATGGCATGACCAGGTGCCCTCAGGGGATACTTTCTCTATCTTCTCTCTCTCTCTCTGGCCAGCACAAGCACCCTCTGGCAATTAAACACAAAATAAAACTGGTAAGTAATTTAAACATAGAGCATGTACGAGGAAAGAGGCAAATGATGACACTCTGGCCAGGTTGTGAATGGTTCTGACATACCACACAATCTTGAGTTCTTCAGATAATCTGACGCCAAGGGACCAGTGACATTCAGCATTTTTCTGAAGCTCAGTTGGCACAATGCACGATTGATGAAAGGAGACAGAGGAATCAGTGAGCAGGCCATTATTGTTCACCGTATTTCCATACACACCCGAGGCTCAGAGCAGTCGCTGTGGTGGTAGGGACGGAGACGGGGAGCAGGGCAGACAGAGATCTGGAAGGCAGACGTGGCAGGATGTAGTCTCTAACTGCATGTCGAACAGGGTCAAGAATGGGGCCGACTGATCATGCAGCTGGCAGGAGGAGGCTTAACGGTTTATTTTTCCACTTTGGCTGGATTAACTTTTCCTACTAATGCAAAATACATGGTCAAGTTAAATTACATAGGAGAAGCACATGCTTTAATGAACAAAATTACAGATATTTGTTTCATGGAAGTAGGTTAATGATGACAGAGACAATAATCAGTTATTAAAATTAGAAATAACACATGATATTTTCAAATAGAGAAGTGACTTCTAGGGGTCACAGAAAATACCCATTAATGAATGAAATAAAAAGCCTTTCCAATTTATGGGAAAGTATTACAAAAATACATGAAAAGGAAATAAATAATAAGCATTAGGGTTCACTCACTTATTTTCAGAGCCGTCTGAGAATCACAGAATCTACTTTTTAAACTAAATCATTGGTATTTCTCCCTGATCATGGGAAAATACTCAGTTCTCTTTAGATTATTCGCTTTTCACCCTACAGTCTTAACAAAAGTACCATCAATCCTAAATTGAACGGCTTCTATTAGAGAAATAGAATTCCTAAAAAGCTTCCATATGTTCATGAACTAATTTGCCTTCCACAATTCTGTGGCTGAATTCAGCCAGCACGTTTGGGGAGGAGAAGTTCACCTGTGATAAACTGGTGCATCTTTTATATCTCTTACGGCATAACACCAGCTATTACATGGGATCATATTCCTCTACATTGCCAACGCTGACTCCCCAGCCAAAATGGAAGATTGTTTAGAGTCCATTCGTTTGTGTCACTTCCAGCTGTTCATGTTGAAACTGACAACTATACCCTCACTATCAAGGGTTTTAGTTTTCCTTAACTAAGATTTGGAGATGGCAGACACGCATCTCTCCTGACTGTTCTTTGTAAGAGGGGGGTGGGGGTGGAGGGAGCACTACTCAGCACTGAATTGCGGTTGTAAGATTTTCCTAACATGAAGCAGCAGTCCTTTATGTCTAAATAATGAATAGGGCAGTGAGAGAAAGCCTTTGAGAGTGCAATGTAGTTCTTGGTAGAGAAGGTAGTGCTTTCTTCGCACTGTTCTTGAACAAAGATGGCCTTGCGCTTTATAATACATGCAGTAAACCAATGGGGAGCTTTCATTATTCACCAGACTAATAGAAGAAGCATGGTAAAGAGAATCCAAACTCTTCAGAAAAAAGCATTTATATATTATGGAAATACTTTCCCAAGTAATTAATGTTTCGGCATAACGCAGTTTGCATACTAAATAATGAATAGGGCAGTGAGAGAAAGCCTTTGAGAGTGCAATGTAGTTCTTGGTAGAGAAGGTAGTGCTTTCTTCGCACTGTTCTTGAACAAAGATGGCCTTGCGCTTTATAATACATGCAGTAAACCAATGGGGAGCTTTCATTATTCACCAGACTAATAGAAGAAGCATGGTAAAGAGAATCCAAACTCTTCAGAAAAAAAGCATTTATATATTATGGAAATACTTTCCCAAGTAATTAATGTTTTGGCATAATGCAGTTTGCATATGTCAGTATAAATCCATTGGTATTCATTGAGTTACTTACATTGACAGGTAAATTGCGAGGCTAAGAATATGGTTTTTTAAATTTGTAAAGGAGATAGTGCTTATTAAAAAATTATATTAATTTTCACAATCCAGTGTTTTTGTGTGTGTTTTGTTTGTTTTGGAGAGGTTTTTGTTATAGGGTGTGTATGCTCCCCAGAAAGACAAAGAGAGACAGAGAGACAGAAAGCGAGAAATCACCCCCCAGGGGGGATGGCCACACCGCAGTTCCTTTTCCTCCATTCTCCTCTGGGGATCTTGGGCATGCACGCACACAAGCCTAGCATGAATTTAAGCCACGGGGTCTGGGAGTCAAACCACAGTCAACTACATGGGAGTCCAGTGATGTAGCCATTACACCATTTGCTAAAATTTTTAAGGTTTAAATTTTTTTTTAATTTGCCAAAGAGTGTATACAATAGAGAGAGAAAAGCAAGAAAGCACCTACCCATGGAACATAGTCATGCCACAATCCTTTCTTCTCCATTTCTCTCTCTTTTTTTGATTTTTGGGAACACACACAGCACTGTTTCTCAAACTATTGAGTCTGGGATTCAGACCATATGGTTAGCCATATGTGATCCAGCTCACTTAACTACCAAGCCATGGACTGGGCTCTAGGTTTTTTTCTTTTACTGCTATAGGTGCATATACTTAC
>NW_006210031.1:101520-131508 GCF_000334495.1 Tupaia belangeri chinensis | reverse complement strand
AGCAACCGCAGTGGAGTGTGGTCACTATACAATCCCTTCTCTATTTTTCCATCCCATCAGGATTTCTGGCACACTTGCACACATGGGGTGCTGGGGTCAGGATTCGAACTGTAGTTGGTAGTGTGGGATCTGGCTCCCTGTGCATAGTACTTAACCGCTGTGCTATTTGGGCAGCTCAGTCTAGTTTAAAATCAAACAGTACATATTGAATGTCTCATAACAGTAGCTGCTCACTATGAAAAACTTGATGCAGCTTTAAAATATTATTCCATTTACCATCATATCAAAAATCAGTGGTAAGTTCTAACTCAGTGTTTAATTATAAAAATGTGCTATTGTGATCACAGTAGAAATATTGTATCCCAACAGGGATATGGAATTTGTTGCAGTGTAACCCAAATGAATCAGACTTTTTTTTTTTTTTAATGATTCCTGTCCGTTTAGCTTTGACCAGTCAGTTGATGAGGCTGTAGGCATAGGTTTAATCCCTCGATGAGCCAGCTGGCGGAGGCCAGATCTTTGCCCTAGACTGCATTCCTGTTTTGAGCTCACCATCTTACAACTGTCTGCTCTAATTCTCCAGGGTGACTGGGGTGAAAGATGGGTTAGTGAGAATCCACTGTGACTACTCAACTAACAAGTCAGTGCGTGTCAGCCTGATAGAGCAGTCACGGTGTTTCCTGTGTGACAGTGGCACGGCAGTATGATTAACTCAGAATAAATGACAGGAGGCTTTTAGGAAGAAAAAATTGGGCTGGCAGCAGAGGGTTTTTTTTGTTTTATTTTTTGTTTTTTTATAAATTATTGAGTAAGATAATAGCTCAAATGCATGTTTGTCAACAGTGACTCTTTGGTATCTTATTTTAGTTGCTCTACAAGGTTCTTCTAAAGGTATTCTATCTAATCGTTATACATGGTCATAGTCTGAAGCCTCTGTTTTATTCAAAACCCAGGTACTCCACGAGGAAACCACAATTCCAGGAACAGATTTAAAACTTTCCTACTTGAGTTCCAGAGCTGCAGGGTATAAATCAGTTCTCAAGATCACCATGACCCAGTCCATCATCCCGTTCAACCTGATGAAGGTTCACCTTATGGTAGCTGTAGTAGGAAGACTCTTTCAAAAGTGGTTTCCCGCCTCCCCCAACCTGGCCTACACTTTCATATGGGATAAAACAGATGCGTATAATCAGAAGGTCTATGGTCTATCTGAAGCTGTTGGTAAGCTCCATGTGTATTCTTCCTGCTCGGAAAACATTGTCTCGAAGTCTGAACGATCATCAAATTAATAACTTTCATAAAATTAATAAATAGAAGGCTAAGATTGTGCAAGGAAAGTTTTAATTTGGCTGATTTAGACCATGGGGAAAGGAATGTACTCCCTATGACCAGAAAATATAGGATTTTCTGGCTGAAATATTTTAGAGGAATGTTCCAAATGAGATTTCAGATTGTCATGCCTTTTCCTTTTTTTTTTTTTTCCAATTTATTTATTTGCATTCATTCACTGTACATCATTACAGCATACAAAATGAGATTTTCCATCCAGAGTACACTATATATTGTCTCAGTCAAGCACATCAACAAACATGTTATTATTAGCAAATGATTTTCCATTTCTTGTTTTCTGTATGTTTTGCTTTTTTCCCCCCATCCTTGGTTCCCTATCTCTTACCCTCTGCCATCTCCCACTCTCCTCCCACACTGTCTCTGTTATCTATGTTTGCTTTCTATACCATTTTCCCCCCACATTTTATTGAATCACCAAAGACCCTCATCAATCCAAATACCCTCCTAGCAAACACATGTGACACACACATTTCCATGAGCACAAGACTAACTTTACGCATCCTATAAAGTAGCACCTAACTGGGGCTACATATCCTACTGCAGTGTCATGCCTTTTCTTAAGACTTGTTTCTTCTTCTTGTGTTCCTTTTATTGTCTCCTTTTTTTTTCCTTTATAGCTTAATCTCCCTATCTTATCTTTTTTTTCAAGTTTTCTTGACCTATTAGGTTGTCAGAAAAATCATGACACATTTTTGCATTGAAAAAAAAAAAGCATGACTTTTCCGACAACCCAGGAACACTACTATAGTTTCAACTCATAATGATATTTAGCAGGGTGTCAGACAAGACTTGTACTCAACAATTATTTTCAGCTCTTTGGACTACAAGGGCCAGTAAGTCCAGATGAAAGACAGTCTTAAAACATAAAGCCAGTTGTTTCACTGAAGGACGAAACAATACAATTAAAATTTGACGTGTTGAGTTATAGACAGATCGATAAGTATAGTTTCAAGTCCAAGTGTAGAACGGCCAAAACCAAAGGAACATTTTGATCTGTTCATTTTTACCTATAAATATAATAGACATTCTATTCTGAAATTAATGTGCAGTTTAGATTAGAGTTAGCCTAGATGCAAATCATTCAGATAGTTGTCACTTCTCCCTTCACTTTTTTCCTAAATGTTAAGATTCATGTTTCCTTGCAAATGGAATTTTTTGTTTGTGATTTACTCATATTAATTTAGTGCTAGTTTTATTGCTCATTCCTGATAATAACATATAAATATTATGTCATAATCTGGCTTTTTGTTCTACTAAACCTTACATATATGTATGCATGTGTGTGTATATTTGTATATGTGTGTGCATGTATATTTACACACATACACACATACACCATACTTTAATCATTCAGATCACAAACATTAGTTTTTCCCTGTACTCACTGCTCGTGGCTGACTGACCTGATCTAATTAAATTGGTTGCTCAATCGACTTCATTTTGCTCTGTGAACCCCTTGTGAAAGAGTGGTATGGGGAAAAAAAAGCACTCATTTTTCTACTAAGTCAAAAAATTATATTTGGAGATTTTTTTTTCTTAAATCATTTATATGAGCTGATATTTTTATATAATGAATAAACTGCTTATAAATAAGTGGAAATAAAGTCTCTGGGCACAACTGTGAAAAAAAAGAGTACAATCCGTGGCAATTCTGCCTGTCATTGATAAGATGAACTGTGATTTGTTTTGATTCCAGTGTCAGTTGGGTATGAATATGAGTCATGTTTGGACTTGACTCTGTGGGAGAAGAGGACTGCAATTCTGCAAGGCTATGAATTAGACGCCTCCAACATGGGAGGCTGGACATTAGATAAACATCACGTACTGGATGTTCAGAACGGTAAGATCTTGTTCGCCGCTAATACTGCTCACCCTCAAATTGACGATAGTAATATTACTACCCTGTGTATGCTGCAGGATTAGAATTGGTAGCCGAAATGCATACATTTGTAAAGATTACAAAAGCCTAAAGTGGGAACTACAAAAGACTTTAAAATATGCATGTATTTATCTCGAAACTCGTTTTCCACTTGTGTGACTGACGGTGGGGCTGTAACGAGAGGTCTCTATGCGGACATCTTCACAGACTTGTCTAGGAATATACAATTCTGCGGTGAGCTGGTAGGTGTGATCCAAAGTACTTGAGAAAGTTTTACCAAAAATGGAAAGAAGGGACTTCTTTTGAAGTAATAAAATATAGTGAAGAGCCATGTGATGGTGCCACAATGTCTTTAATAGATTTTTATTTTTTTAGGTAGTCTGAGTATCTAGAATTTTGTTTTTTACTCTGCTTAGACTGAATTACATATTCTCCCACTCATGTAGGGTTTGATATACTGTTATTTGACTTAGTGAATATTAGTCAAATAAAAGGAGTTATCTGAGAAAAAAGCAGAAGTCAAAAGTATTACTTGTAGGAGTCCTGAAAATATATGATGCATAAGAGAATATGCCTCAGGAAATATGTTGCAGCTATCACAGATCAAAAGAGATAAATTACTTGCAAAATAGGGGTAACTTAAGCTCATAAAAATTATTATTTATATTAAATTCTCTACTATTTCTAACATTTTGCCTCCATGCTGTCTGCATCTCAGAACATTTAAAGGTGCTTTGCTACTTCAGGCTCCTACCCTGAAATATATCATACTGGTGAGCTGCTACTCTCTATTGACAAACAGCCAGAGAAGGAAGTTTCACAATCTTGACAGAATAACCTAGCTTTTGACTTTATAGAGGTTTGTGGAAGGTTCAAAATGTTACATTGATCATGTAGTATACAATTAAAAGTTTAACTGTGGCTAATGGTCCCTTTTTCAGGTTAGTATTTGTTCACAGTACATGCCTTTAAAAAAAAAAAGAATTATTTATCTAATTTTATTTATTCATTCATTTATTTTAATTTGACCAGAGAGAGCCAGAGAAAGATCTAAGAGTGAAGGTTTCTTCTGACCAAAGCAACACAGCTGACAGCAATACTATAGTTAGGGGAGTTTAGTTTTACCTGACTACAAGAACAACAGAACAATAAGGAATAAAATGAAAAAAGAATCATATTTGCATTTAGCAGAATATAAATCATAATTTTTGACACTACCTGCATTATGTTTATATTTTTCCTCTTTTTTTTTTCCAGATATAAACAACATAAAACTGACTTTGAAACGATTCCCCAGCAGCGCCCCATCAGTCTTCCTTGCCGAGTGACTGGCTGCCCATGCAGAGCTTACCTGTATGTCCCCTTGAATGGCACCCAGCCCATTCGTTGCAGATGTAAACACTTTGCTGATCAGCACAGCCCTGCGCCAGGCTTTGCGTGCAACGCATGTAAGTGACATTATCATACACAAACACAGTTATTTTAAATGATTTCTCTTTTTTTATTTGCTTTTTAAATAAAATTTAAATAATGATTTTATTTTATTTATTCCTTCATTTATTTTTAATTTGACTAGACACACAGATACAGAAAGAGAGAGTGTGAGAGAAAGAGAAAGTGAGAAAGCATGCCACCAGGTCCAGGACTCAAACTGTGGTCAGCCATGTGGGAGTGTCCAGTGCTTTAGCCACCATGCCACCTGCTGGTCCCCTTATAGATCTGTTTTAAAATGTTTATATGGCAGTTGGAGAGGATGCATTTTTAAACTTCCAGACCGCCTCAATTTAAAGTAGTTTCCAGGCCAGTGCTTGAAAATGCTGGTGTCTTACCTCTAGGAGATGATAGTACTGCGTAATCTGTAGTAAGGAGGGGAAAAACAAAGCTAAACAAAACTAAAAAAAACAGAGAAACCCTGTAGACTATTACAGTTCTCTGCCTGTAGAGCTAAGCTCTACTTCCTTTCCTGTTGCGTCCTGGACATCAGTGAGGTTGTAGTTCACTGTGCACCCCAGAAGGCTGGGAGCAGGGCTGACAAGCAGGGCCAGGTGCAGACTCACATTGGAAGAGCAGGGCACCCAACCACGGAGCATGCTCCATATGGTATCCTGGGGCTGCTCTTGCATCATCAGCCGTGTCGGAAGCAGTGGTGGTTTCAGTCTGTTATGTTAGTAACCCCAGGCTTAATCACAAGCTCTCAAAATGCAAAGCCCTATGCTGAATGGGCTAGGAGCTGCTCTTGATTAAATTATTTAAAATTATATTTTGCACTTTGAACATATTTCTGTATTCCTTCAGAAGTTCTTTACAAATGAAACCAAGGAAAACCTCTGTAGATGCATTTTAATTATGATGTGAATATAGGGTAAAATTTATTACCAATTAGTTAGAGGATTTTACCCAAAAAATTATAAGCCAGTAGGGAGGTTACCAGCAAAGAGCTCCAAGAAACCCATACCCCTGTAATTCACCACTGCTGATACCCAACCCACAGGGTCATACCTAATAGATTAGGAAACTTCGAGATATTCTACATGTGTGATATAATTGTATTTATTATATTTATACATACACACATACAGATATATTGGTATTCTGTGTGTATGATGTAAGTATACATTTATACATATACACTTGTATATTGATATTTATACCACACATACCATACATGTTTATACTTATACACACACACATTCTATACTAACATAGAATAGTATATGGTTAGTTTTTGTTACAATGTCAGACTCGACGTTAAAAGCCACCCCAAATTCCTTTTAAAAGTGTTATAAAATTTATTTTAAAATGTGAGGTAACCCTAAGTCAGAGGGTGAACCGATTATGATTTTGAATTTTATCCAAGAACAGTTTGACAAGTAGTGGCTTTCCGAAGTGACATGTGTCTAGTCAAATAAACAGAGTCATTTGTAATCATGACAAGGTGGATGAGCTATAGAAATATATTAAGGAAGAAGAGAAGGCAAAAATGGAGACAGTGACAGGTGTTTTTGCAGGCACCCTGAAACACGGAAATAAATATTCTAATGTTCATCTTTCTATTCTGTCATAATAGAGGAAAATCATGAAAGGCCAATCGTTCAGAGTAATGACTGAATAAATCAGAGGTGGTGGAGCGGTTGGCTGGCTCGTAACATTCCTCTGATGAAAATTACGGAACTGGCTCTTGTAGGAAATTATGGTTCCATAATTGTCATATAACGTAATCACAGAAGGATCTTAGGTATCATTAATATGTTCTGTGAATATTCAAGACAAAATGTATTTCATCTCTTGTTATGATCCAACCTTATTTAGATTATTTTTCCTTAAATTTGAGTGAACTTATCTCTCCTGATTTCTTTATGTAAATTTGCTATGATTATTGCATCACTCAAATAGCACGGCATTACATAGTAATCACAGAATGCACCTAAAATGTGCTGAGCTATAAGGGGAACATAATTTTTGGGTCTCTTCTTCATTTTAAAACGGTCCCAACGTCGGGGGGTAGAACACTTTCTCAAGTTCCCTGTTGATGCTTTCGTGGAATTATTCTTTTAACACTGTATCTGCTAGGCATAGTCATTCGCTCTGAGAACTCTTTTGAAACATAGAACATTCAATAGATAAAAGCTGTAAAGTCAGAGCAGCAGGTGGCTTATACAGATAAGAAAGCTCTAGAAATGTCATAAAATTTGCATGGAACAGTAGCAGCTGGTCATCCACTGTACATCAGACCAAAATGGAGCCATTGGTCTATATATATATAATGTTAAGTGGATAAAAATACAATCTCAGTTTAAGTCTAGTTTCAAACTATGAAAGTATTTCATATTCATTTGGACTTTTTCTCAGATTTTCATTGAGGACCTCAAGGAACAGATTGTCCTTTTGTCTCATAAAACTATGGGCACTTGCATGCCTTAAAACAGAATTCACTTTAAATAATAAATTCGCTTTCCACGACAGTTTGGCCATGTTTGACATGTTGGAGAACTGCGTGTATATGCATTCTTATGAGAGTATAAGCGGGAAGAATATTTTTTGACAGTACAGTTGAAAATAAGCCTCTATCGTAATTATGGCTTAGGAAATTTAATAGATATTTTCTAACTTTGTCTTCCATAAAGTTTTTTTTTTAATTTTGTTAAATTAGTAGGAAATTTATTATTCCTAGTGTACATTGTTATCATCTGGATTAATATGTTTTCACTGTTGATTGGTAGGGAATAAATTTGCCTAATCAAACTTTATGTGGGGTATGGTTCTCAAACTTGGTTGCACATTTAAGATCACCTGGAGAGTTTTGAAAAATTGCAGCGCTAAAGCTGCACCCTAGACCAATTAAAACAGCATCTCTAGGGGCGAGAGCCAGGCGTCAGCATTTCTTATTGCTCCCCAGACAGTTCCAAGGGGTAGCCAATACTGAGAAGCAATGAGGTTGAAAATTGGAGTTTTTAAGTTTTTGGTAATCTTTTGTTCCTTTCACCAGTTATTCTTTAAATTTATAGCAGACAGCACTTTCATCATACAATATTTTACACTAGATCGTTGAATTATTTTCTATAGAACTTCAAAAGTTTCGTAATCCAAGTCTAAAAGGCACGTAGCTGTAGTTAGAGCTGTAGTGAATGTTTACTTTTCACCTTTAATCATGAAGGGAAAATGTGTTTTGTTTCTCCTAGGTATTCTGTACAAGGGAAATGGGGAAAACCAGTTTATCTCCCAACAGCCTCCAGTTGTCAGCAGCATCATGGGCAATGGACGAAGGCGCAGTATCTCGTGCCCGAGTTGCAATGGTCAAGCTGACGGTAATAAGCTCTTGGCCCCCGTTGCATTAGCCTGTGGGATTGATGGCAGTCTCTATGTGGGGGATTTCAACTATGTTCGGCGGATATTCCCTTCTGGAAATGTAACAAGTGTTTTAGAACTAAGGTATGTCTTTATTTAATTTGGGATTTTCATCAAAGCAAATATGTCTTTAAAAAAAAAATGTACTAATTTATGTAACGTACTTCCCCATTGCCTGCAAGTCTCTCTAAAAAGAAGGCAGTTCTTGGTTAAAGTTAGAAGCAGAACATGTTTATTTTATACCATGAATGTATAAAAGTGCAAAATCACCTAATATGTAAAATGCAGTTCAAGCGAATTTTTTTGCTCTAAAAGGATGGAACTAAGATTTCACAATCTCTTTAGAGATTTTGATCTAGTTGTTGCACTTATATTTTACAGTGGTTAAAATTAAGGCATATAGGTGTCATGAAAGTACAATATTTTCCTATGGTATCATAGGAAAATAATATGATATCCAGACAAAATAATAAAGAAGCTAAGGCTTTTTTCAAGTTGAGTTAACGCCAGTAATATAATGCCAATAGTAAATAATGCTTCACCTTGTCTATCAAAGTCACCCTATTCTTTAAGGTATTTGATAAACCTTGGCCTATAAAATTTATTTCCCTTGCTATTTCTGCTTAAGATGGCAATTTTCCATACAAATAATTAAAATCTCAGTATTCAACTCATTTTAGAATCTTTTTCTAACTGTGCTTTTTTTCCCCACTTTTAACTGCTTCCACCAAGAAATAAAGATTTTAGACATAGGTAAGCATCTTACTTAAAGGTTATTGTATATTTCCAAGTGTGCTTTTTACATTTCAATGTGACCCTCTGAAATCGTTTTCTCATATTTCATCATGAGAGAGAAAATTCAGTATCACAATTATCTAAAGAATTAATATTGAATGATTATTTGTATTATAAATTATTCTTTGCAATATAATTGAGAAATAATTTGTTCATAAAATTTCATCAAAAAGTATGAATATAAGAGATTTGTAAACTTCAGTTACTGACACGTAAGGCATATTGAATAAAACAATTTGAATAAAACATAATTTGTAGCATAGTAGGGAAGTTTACATAGGCCTGCGTAGTTTGACCAATAACAAGGACAAATTATGTTACATTGGGTCCAAAGCTTATTAAATTTGGAAAATGCTGTAAAAATATTTTACTTAGGCCAAAAAAAAAAAATGATAGTCATGTTCCAGTATTGCTTATGCTTCATTAGCTGTCTGATACGTGCACCTCTACCTATATTTTATACTTTCCTAGGCTGAGAGAGTTACTAGACCAAAGAAGTTTTGCCTTTTTGATGGAGAAAAAGACTTTCTTCAAAGCTAAAATGAATTTAGTTGAAGCAAATTTATATTCTATTTGTTAGACAAAGGCTTTGACTGAAAAAAAAAATCTTCAGACAGAAAATAAAAGGAGAAACTATTTTTTTTAAAGTAAACCTGTTATAGAGGAGACAGGTTGGACATGCTAGACTGAGTTTGGTCATTAAGATATCTACTGAAATTTTATCATTGAAAAATTAGTGTTTTTATATTAGTATTTTATGTGAGATGCTTTAGGTGAATAAATCAACATAACCCATTGAAATTTCTCATAGAATCTGACAACTAGCAAATAAAACCCAAGGTTCTGCTGAAAGATATACAGCTGTTGTATATCAGAGTGACCAGGCATAGGCCCATGACCTTTTCTGATATCCCTTATTGATGTTGTACTTTCAACTCATAGCTCAAGCACATGCTAAGATTAACACTAAATCTTCCAACTACAAAGCATGCAAAACCTCACAATTAGAAATTGCAGTAGAATATCCAAAAATTTCAGACCTTGTTTTCTTGGTAGGTATGAAGAAAAAAAGGAAAAATATACACCAACTAAATGTGAAAATGTTGAGGCAACACAGAAAAACAATACTTGCTAGGCACAGTGGCAGGTTTTTTATATATGTTACTGCAGATCCACACAATAATCTTTCAAGGTTACAGAGGAGGGAACTAAAGCTCCAAGAGATTGCACATCTTCCAGATCTTCCCCAAGATACACAACTAAGAAACCAGAGCAGAGACTTGAATCACTCTAAAAGATGTGTTCTTTCACATCACTACACAGCCAGTTTTGATATATCCAAGTACCTAAGTATCTATGGGGTGATTCCCAGAGTGTCCAAAAAGCTGGACTTATTTAACAACCATTTGGTAAATTACTTAGAGCTAAAATATTTTTCTCTGGAGGAAAAAAATATCTGAGGTTAAAGCTACATAATTATTAGCACTACTTTACAGTATAGACTCATTATATATTAATTTGTGTTTGACAGTGATACTCATTGTAATCCCTCTCTCATGATCCTTTTTCACCTTTCTCCTCTGTACATTATCCTGACTACATTTGGACTTCTACATTTTCTTTATGTGTCATGCATGTAAAATACACTGTTTGTGGGTTTTATATTGATATGCCTTTGTTTTAAATCAATCAGTGTTACTTTATCACTTGCCGTGTGCTAGACATGTTGACAAATAATAACGTAAGAGAGAGATTGCTCTCAGCACTCACAATCTTATAGGAGAAGCAACCTATATATGTGATAAACCAAATAACACTACCAGCATCAGTCTTTCACACTTAATAATATGCATGGCTTTTACTATGAGTAATTCTCTGAAGGAAGAGATTATAGGGAGATTAGAGTGTGATAAAGAAACGTTTGATTAAAATGTTGATATTTGAGCTAGGTCTAAAAATGAAGTCTTAAATAGAAAAGCAAGAAGAAAGACAGACAGGCATGGGAAAAAAAATAGCAGATAAAGGTATTCAAAAAGACATGAGAAAAACCTTCTGAGAGTAATCAAATCCACCTGAATGGAGCAATGGATTCACATTAGTAATAACAAGTGATATGGGTAGAAAGGCAGGTTAGGGTCAGATTGCTTAGGGCTCTACTTGTCTATCCCACAGAATAACAGGGAGTTTTAGGATCATGAACAAGATAGCAGCATACACCAACTGGCCTTTGACTTACTCTGTGGTGCAGCAGTTCAGATTCCCAACCTGGTTGACCTAAAACATCCTGGGCATACATACTGGAGGACTGGAGAAAGATTAGTGTGGCCAGACCCTGTGGAGAATGGTCATCTCCTCCTCTTCTCTTTAATGCATGTGCTCTAACATGAATAAAGAAAATAAATTTTAAAATGGTCTTTCTGGAAGATTAATTTGGTGTTCAAAATGATTTGAAGAGCAAGTAGAAAACAGTTGCACTATAACCATGAGATACTAGGTACCTAGAACAGGATGGCTAGCAATGAAGGAAATCAATAAAGGAAGACAGAGAACAGAGAGGCTGAATAAATAAGGAGGAAGATGAAAAATATGTACAAAATTTTTGAGTTAAAAAAATCAACATATTTCATCTCATTGGAATGTCTTCATTTATAGAATAAAAATTCTTTTCAGTAGCTTCCTCTTATTTGCCCACTTGTAACCAAATTCCTTTTACTGGTTAATGAGATCCTGCATGGCTTCCTCCTCATCCTCACTGTCCTATGTGACATAGAAGTATTGAGCTGCAGGGCTAGTAGGTGGCATAGTGATTAAGACACTGAAGCCCACATGCCTAACTCCATTGTTCAACTCCTGGACCCAGCACCTTGGAAACACATTAGGCTCATGTGCATGCATGCGTGTGTGCTTGCTCAAAATCCGAGAGGAGAATGAAGGACAAGAGGTTGTAATGGGGTAATCTTATTCTCTGGTGTGTACACATGCCCTAAAGCAAAAATCTAAAAAAAAGATTGAGAGGCTTAGGAACAGGTAAGAAGGAGAAGAAAAAGAAATTGAGGAATGTGTCTAACTCTATAAAAATGAATGGTATCAGTGGTTAGTAATTATAAAAATGCACACTTCTTAATCCTCACTATAAATAGTCTCATTAATTGGACTAGTGGAGGAAAGAAGTATAAATGCGTATAACTTTATTATTTTTAAAATTCAGAGTATTCTGCTACATTAAATTAATAAGTACTGCCAGAATATCATATTAAGAGTCCTTAGCTCTACTCTAATAAACATATAAATAGTACTCAATCATGATATTAAATTTTTACATAAATGGAAGCTTCTAAAAATGCTATGAAAGTGGGAACCAGCAGTTAGCGTAATGGCTATGTCGCTGGACTCCCACGTAGTCGACCGCGGTTCGCGTCTCGGACCCGGTGGCTTAAATCTCACGCCGGGCGCGTGTGCGTGTGTGCCCAAGATCCCGAGAGGAGAATGGAGGAGAAGGGATTGCGGCGTGACCATCCCCCCTGGGGGGTGATTTCTCGCTTTCTGTCTCTATGTCTCTGTCTGTCTGGCGAGCGCACGCGCCCTATAGCAAAAACCTCTCAAAAAAAAAAATGCTATGAAAGTGTGTTTTTCTTAGATATGCTAAACATTTCCCTCCATGATATTTATAGTATTAGTTTCCTAACAAACCCTTTAATAGGTAGTAAAGTGTAGCTTGTCCCTGTCCCAATTCTTAAAAATATCAAAAAAAAAAAAAGCTTAATTAACTAATACGAACCAAGGGACAATGAAACATGTCAGACTAAAAATCAACTTTGTGAAATTTATCGAGTTGTCGGAAAAGTCATGACATAGTTTTGCATAGAAAAATACTCATGACTTGGGGCTGGCAGGTGGTTGGAGGCGCTGGATTCCCACATGGCTAACCACGGTTCAAGTCCTGGACCTGGTGGCTTGCTTTCTCACTTTCCCTTTCTCTCTGTCTCTGTCTCTCTCTCTGGTCAAATTAAAAAATAATAGTAACAATTAAAATTAAATAAATAACTATTTAAAAAAGAAAAATTAAAAAAAAAAATACTCATTGACTTTTCCAACAACCCGATTAAAGGACCAGGGAACCTCAATCATAGGTCTGAGAATTTGAGTCAATTACAGCTTAGACCCAAAACTATGAAAACTTGATTCAGCATTCCTTATTGACTTAATATTTTAAGACAAAGCAGGGGGACAGCAGAAGACATAATGGCACGTTGCTGGACTCCCACATAGTTGACCACGATTTAAATCCCAGACTCGGTGGATTAAAACAGGCCAGGTCCGCATGTGTGCCCGAAATCCCAAGAGGAGAATGGCAGAGAGGGGATTGTGGCATGGCCATCCTCCCCTGCGGACTGGGGGTGATTTCTCACTGTCTCTCCGGTGAGTGCATGCGCCCTACAGCAAAACAAAGCCAGTGCAGAGATACCACACCCCAAGTCCCTGTTTGTAGTAGTCTCCTGATAACTGACATAAAGTAGGCAGTTTTACTTTTATAGCTGACCTGTGGACAACCCAGGACTTAGGAGCACAGACCCTCACACGTACAGTTGAAAATCTGAGTGTAACTTTTGACTCCCCCAAAACTTAACTGCTAGTAGTCTACTGTTTATTAACCAGAAGGCTTACCGATAACATAAATATCGATTAACACATATTTTGTCTGTGTTACAGACTGTATTCTTAAAATAAATTAAGCTAGAGAAAATACGTGTGCAGTATTTATTGAAGACAATCTGCATCTAAGTGGGCCTATGCAGTTCAAACCCATATTGTTCAAAGGCCAACTAAATACGTAAATACTATGTATTATACTCTTGCAAATGCTATGGCACAATTTCAAACTAAAAAGATGAAAGTGAATAATGTCTATTCTATGGCGTGTCCTTTGAGACTATTTCTCTAGTCTAGGAAGGTTGAATTATGACAAAATAAATGAGCGAATCCAACCTGCACTTACCACTGGATCTATGTCTAATTGAATAAGACTGTGCAGAAAATGACTTGATAATTGTGGTGATCTAGGCAATTCAGGATGAGTCAGCGCACCAGCAGTTCTTCACTCAATCTCAGCTTCTGGTTTGGCTATTAGACAGAACCGCAATGTTATTTCAGATGTTTCTGGAACGGCAAAATCTCAGACATTCTCATAGAATGTGGTTGTGCTTCTGATGCTAACAGAGTTCTCAAAATCGTACATTTGGCCATCCCTGCACTCAAGCTTCCTGCTGCAGCTTTCACACCAGACAGATGACTGATGTAAAAACTCACCACCCGCTTGTACCAGCTCAGGGGCTTCTCCAGGGCTTGGACACTTCAGTAAGCAGGAGAACAAGGACTAGCTCCCCCTATCAGGAAACTGCTTAAATTAGGTGACCTGGAATCCCAGTCCTGTCACATACGGGATTCACAGCTTCCTTGCCACTAGTCTGTCAACTAAAAATGTCCAGACTCGCTTTTTTTTTAATCCTTCCAGTGCTTTAATACTGACCCCTCTTTTCATTTAGGACAGGCCAGGACCTAGGAGCCAGCTCTTATTGGCCACACTAGGCTGCAGTGCAGGGACCTCATCCAGGTCTTGTTTTCTCCTGCTCTGTGGGGAATGTGTCCAGAGGAGAATGCTCTTCTCTAGAGCCACACACACCTCTACATTTGTTCTTTGGGACAATACAGTTATATACCAAAGCAGCGTTTTCATTTGGTAGGCGGTTTTTTTTGGAGAGATTTTTGCTATAGGGTATGTGCGCTCACCTGAGACAGAGACAGAGAGATAGAAAGTGAGAATCACGCGCCCCACCCCCCGGAAGGATGGCCACATGGCAATCCCTTCTCCAATCTCCTCTTGGAATTTTGTGCATATGTGTATCTGGGGTGAATTTTGAGTTGCCACGTCTGGGACTCGAACCACACTCGATGACATGGGAGTCCAGCGACGTAACCATGACGCCATCTGCTGGTCCCCATTTGGTGAACATTTTAAAAGCCATTGACATATATTGCTTATTGTAGAAATATCTGTGCCTTCAAGGAGGGAGATGCTTTAAAATAGGAAATAAACATAACCACCACTTTGGACATTGCTTTTTGACAGCCCTGCTAGGCCGACACTTACTGCCAGTTAAGGCAGAGCTTACCACGTGAGTGTTCCTTTGGCACCAAGACACTCCTGTCCCGTGGCAGAGAGTGTGTCCTCACCGCTCACAGCCATCTCAGAAAACTGTTTTTCAAAATGAGGAACAACATGAAGAAGCATACCTAATTTTATTATCAGTACTCACTAAACAGTTTAAAACAGATGTTTTCAGATGGATCTGCATTAGTTTAATAGCTTAAAACATGAGAAATTGTTGTTATAGCAGTGGAAATGAGGAAATGAAGGCCAGCCCGTGGCGTGGAGTGGCGTGGCGTGGCATTGGTGTGGCATGTAGGACAACTAGATCCCACGTGGCTGAGTATATGGTTTAGATCCCAGACCCAGCGGCTAAAACAGCACACCAGACCACGTGCACGTGTGTGCATGCCTAGAATACCAAAAGTGGGGAGAAATGGAGAAGGGACTGCAGCGTGACTGCTCCTCACGGGGGAAGGGAGGTTCTCTCTCTAGTGAGTCTGTGAGCCCTTTGGCAAAATAAGTTTTTTTGAGAGGTTTTTGCTATAGGGCACATGCACTCGCCAGACAGAGAGAGAGAGAAAGGGAGAAATCACCCCCCCCAGGGGACATGGCCATGCTGCAATCCCTTCTTCTCCATCCTCCTCTCAGAATCTTGGGCATGCATGCACACATGCCTGGCATGAGTTTTAAACCACCGGGTCCAGGACTCAAACTGTGGTTGACTACATGGGAGTCCAGTGACATAGCCATTATGCTAACTGCTGGTCCCGGCAAAATAAAATTTTAAAAAAGGAAATAAATTTGAACTCAAACTTAAGTTTAGATCTTTTTGTTTCCTCTCTGAACTGTAGAAACCAAGTCACACTTTAATAGGAATTACTGCATTTTGTGTATACTTTATAAACTTAAAAGGCAAAAGACACATTGCAGTGTAGAGAGGACAGGACAGAAGCAACTATTAAAGATAACTAATTCTTACTGAACATGGATTATGTCTCAGCTCTATTCTAAGGATATTTTAAACCCCCCCCCTTTTTTTAAGCTCGTGTATTTCTTTCTTCCATGAGAGAGACAGCCCTCCTCTGTAACATGGTCTTCATGCGGCAGTTCACCTCCAGCCCACAACCAGCCCCAGGCCGTGGGCAAATATGTGAACACCATACTCGGGGAGGTCCCAGACCCGAACCAGGCATCTTCCCATGTGGCCAGTCTCACACAGCATTGTGCTTTACCTCTGTGCCACCGTCTGGCCTCTGTTCTGAGGATTATGCATGTAGGAGAGGACTTCAGAAAGTTTGTAGAAGAATGGAATTAAAACATAAAATAGGGCCAGCAGGTGGCATAACGGTTAAAGACGCTGGACTCCCACATGGTCCACCGCGGTTTGAGTCCTGGACTCAGCGGCTTCAGACTCACTCCAGGCACGTGCACATGCCCAAAAGCTCGGGAGGTGAAGAGAGAAGAATTGCGACGTGACCATCCTCCTCAGAGGATGATTTCTCGCTTTCTTTCTCTCTGTCTCTCCAGCAAGCGCACATGCCCTATAGCAAAAACCTCTTAAAAAAATACAATATGTAAATTGTTTCTCACCTCAAGCTCCATCAAGTTCAAGGCACATTTTATAAGCTGTGATACCAGCATCTTGCCCATGTGTAAAGAACTGAGGCTCCTAGGAATTTTGCCATATAGGTACCGTCTTTTTTACATTGTTAACTGAAGAAAAATAGGTGCCCTTCAAGGTTTTATAGGGTTAGGAAGCGAAAGGTCAGAAGGAGCCAGGTCAGGGCTGGAAGGAGGAAACCTCGTACTTGCCCATCAGAACTCACACGGCTGCCCTTGTCTGATGAGGAATGAGCAGACCGTACGGCGGCGGTGGAGAAGGACTCTGGTGAGCCGTTCTGGTGGTTTATCTGCTAAAGCTTCAACCAGCTTTTCAAACACACTTATAATAAACCGATGTTCCCATTCTTTGGCCCTCCAGAAACTCAAGCAAAATGCCTTGGGTGTCCAAAAACCAAAGGTTTTTGTTACAGAGTGTGTGTGCTCATCGGAGAGAGACAGCAAGGGAGAGAGGAAGTGAGAATCCTACCCAGGGGAAATGGCCCCACCCCAGCCCTTTATCCTCATTCTCCTCCTGGGATTTCAGGCATGCATGCTTATGTACCTGGCGTGATTTCCAAGCTGCCAGGTCTGGGACTGGAACCATGGTCAGCCGTGGGGGATTCCAGTATCTTAACCGCCGCACCAGCTGCTGGCCCCGACCTTTGCTCTGGGTGGGTCTGCTTTTGCTGTGACTGGACCACTTCCACTTGATGGCAGCCATTGCTTTGACTGTGCCTAGTCTTCAGGATCGTCCTGATCGACATGACCGGTTTGTCAAGTCCTGTCGAGGTTCTCAGGAGAAATGCCTCAAGATCTTGATCCCACTTGTTTAAAATGTTCACTGAAAGGTCTGTTTTCTGCAGCTGATTTGGACACAATTCTTGTACCCACTGGGCAAACAGTTTGCACATTTTATTTTCTTAGTCAGAATTGTGCAAACTGAAACAATTGAGATGTCTTTGATGTTGGCTCCTATTTCTGCTGCTGATCGTCAATCCTTTTCATCTAAGGACACAAACAAAATTTTCTCTGACAAACTGATGTAGGTGGTCTGCCGCCATGGGCCTCATATTCCCACCCCTCCTTTTTTAAAAGAATTATTTTATTTAATCTTATTTATTTATTTTAATTTGATCAGAGAAGGACAGAGAGAGTGAGAGAGAGAGGGAGAGTGAAAAAGCAAGCCACCTGGGTCTGGGACTCAAACTATAGTTGGCCATATGGGAGTCTAGTTCCCTTAACCACCACACCACCTACCGGCCTCTCCCATCTCCTCTTAAAATGAGTAATCCATTTGTAAACTCATAATTTCTTTGGGGCACTGTCCTATAAACTTATTGTAAAGCATCATTGATTTTTGCCATTCTTCCACACAAGCTTCACTCTTAATTTTATGTTTGTTCTTGCTTCAATTTGAACAGCATATATGTGGCTCTGATGCAGGGTCTTTTCAAACTAGCATCCTATTCTTAGTGCCTCAAACTAGATCCTGTTCAGACATATTATAACAAGTTGGTACAAGTCTGGTTTGGTACAAAACAATTTTGAGATCCATGTATAGTTATCTCATGATAACATTTCCCATGAACTTTTAAAAAATTATTTATTTAACTTTATTTATTCATTCATTCATTTTTAATTTGACCAGAGAGACACAAACAGACAGACAGACAGACAGACAGAGAAGGTGAGAAAGCAAGCCACCAGGCCCAGGATTTGAACTGTGGTCAGCCATGTGGGAGCATCCAGCGCCTTAACCACCACACCACCCGCTGGTCCCCCCATGAACTTTTTGAATACCCCATCATGTTAGTTCATGTACTCCTCTTAGCATCTCATGAAATAGAAATTATCACCATCTTTATAAGCAAGGAATATAAGGGACAGATAACTTGCCCAAGACCACATCTTTAGTAAGCAATGAAGCTAGGATTCAAAGCTAAGGGATCTGATCTGGAGCTCATTTTCATAGATAAAAAACTGAGGGGGGGGATGTATGTGTGTACACACTCATGACCATTTACACACCTGATCATAGTAGTCAGGAGAGACTGGAAAGACTAGAGAAGGCCCTCTGGTGCCACGTCTTTCCAAGCAGACCCAGCCTCAGTGAACTGCAACTCAGTCACCAATCTGCGTACCTCAAGGATCAGCGCTGTCAGTAACAGACTGTTACGGGGAAAACCCTCTGTAAAACTGCTCTGAATGATAGACTGACATTAAGTCTTCACTTCATAACAGAGTAATAAACTATCGCATTAAGGAACACAATATGTCTTCCTGCATTGAAAACTTCAAGCATCGACTTAGGAAAATGATACCATAACACTTAGCATGGCAAGTTGATCATTTGGTATAACCCAGCAGTTCGGAAATGTGTTTGTTCTACAATGACTTGCATCTCTTTATGAGTTCTCCTTATGACTTTTTACCCTTCCCCCCTTTCACACAAATGCGAACATGCAGACCTCTTGCTCTAATCTATCTCTTGTCACTTAAAGGTATTGAGGGCTAAAAAGGAGGCCTCAGCATTGATGGCGTTCGGCCTTACTGTCTCTTCTCCTCTGTAGACCAGCCTCAGAGCTCTGAGTTACCTCACAGATACCTCACACACAGCCTGTGTGTGACCTCCCAGCCCGCTCAGCAGGGCAAGAAACGTGGGTGGAAACTCTAACCTATTCTAGCACAGAGTCTCTTACAGCAGGAGTGAGGCACATATACTCAGCATTTAAAAGGAAGGGCAGTAAATAGCGGCAATTATTTCATTAGACCCTAACTTCATTTGTAATGAGAACACTACTAAACCACTATTAGGGGAAAAAAAAATTTACAGATGGGGCCAGCAGGTGGGGTAATGGTTAAGGCACTGGACTCTCACGTGGCTGACGATGGTTCGAACCCTGAAAATCACACCAGCATGTTTGTGTCTATGCCCAAAATCCTGAGAGGAGAATGGAGTTTTCAAGATTGCAGTGTGGCCATACCCCCCGCACGAGGAGGATTTCTCACCTTCCCTCTCTGTTCTCTATCTCTCTCCAGCTAGTGCACACACACTATGGCAAAAACATTAAAAAATAATAATAAAAAGTTCACAGAGTAAGGTTTAAAGTATATAGTTTAAATGTTCACATAAATGGAAAATAAATGGAAACAAGTATATAATTTTGTGTATGTTTGAGTGTGAAGGGGAAAGGGAAGAAAGAGGGACAAAGAGAAAAATAGAGGATGGAAATGAATTTGTAAAACCAAGTCTGTCATTAAAAGATACACAGAATGGTGGATTCCTATCATTTGACATCTTTGTTGGAGAACAAAATAATTTACACAATTTTTAGATTTCTTTAAAAAAATTGGTATGTGCACATAGTACAAAATTCTATTAATTCTTTTTTATAATTACTTAATTATTATTATTTTTTAAATTTACTTTAGGGCACATGTGCTCACCAGAGAGAGATCGTGGGGGTAGGGCAGTGAGAAAGCAAGCCACCAGGTCTGGGATTCGAAACACGGTCAACCATGTGGGAGTCCAGCATCTTAACTACCATGCCACCTACTGATCCCAAGATTAACATTTTAAAGTCCAACTGTGTGTCATAATTTATTCATTCTTCGATAAGGTTAGTCTCAATTTTTTACAGGTAAGGGGACATAAAATGTTCCACATTTGCATAGCTCTATATGTATAAAATTGCACTACGTTTCCTGAACAAGTGTCTGGTATCTCGCCGCATTCACAGACAGGTTTCAGAGAAGCTCAGTGTACAGACTATAAATGTAAAAATGAGGACTCTCACATTCTGACTCACGGCAGTAGGTCACCAACCAAGACTGCTTCCACCCGTTGAGTGACCTCGTTTTAGCATTGAGCTCCACGCTCAGGACAGACGTTGCAGCTTTTCTGGATGGTGGTAGAGCAGCCAGGAGGGACACAATGCTGCATATCTTTCAGGGGGAGGTACCAACTCTGAAAGGACAGTTCCCTGTGCTGAAGGGTGAAAATCACACTTCAGCAAGGAATTTGATAGAGACTCCATTTCCCAATAATACACTTAGGAGGAGGCCAGCCGATGGCATCGCAGTTATGACACTGGACTCCCTCATGACTGACCCTGGTTCGAGTCCCAGACCTGGTGGCTTGAAACTCACACAGGGCACGTGTGCATGCATGCCCGAGATCCCACAAAGACAGTGGAGGAATAGAGATCGAAGTGTGGCCAGAAGAGAATGAAGTTTGGCCATCCCTTCTGGGGGGTGATTTCTCACTTTCCCTCTGTCTCTCTCTGGCAAGCACATGTGCCTTAAGGCAAAAAGCTCTATAAAAAATAAAACTAAAACACTGGGGCCAGCAATTAGCATAATGGCTATGTTGTTGGACTCACATGTAGTTGACCGTGGTTCGAGTCCCTGACCCGGTGGCTTAAACTCATGCCGGGAGTGTGTGCATGCGTGCCCAAGATCCTGAGAGGAGAATGGAGGAAAAGGGATTGCAGCGTGGCCATACCCCCTGGGGGGGTGATTTCTCACTTTCTGTCTCTCTGTCTCTGTCTTTCTGGCAAGTGCACATGCCCTATAGCAAAAACCTCTCCAAATAATAATAATAATAACAATAAATAAATAAATAATACACTTAGACTACCACTCAACGGCAATTTATTGACTTTGCAAGGATTCAGAAAGATTTAAAGAACTTGCTTCTTTGCTCTAGCGTAGGATATTGTCTTGCTAAGGAAATCATCTTTAAGATGGCTGTGAGTAAATCTATCGCATTAAGGAACACAATATGTCTTCCTGCATTGAAAACTTCAAGCATCGACTTAGGAAAATGATACCATAACACTTAGCATGGCAAGTTGATCATTTGGTATAACCCAGCAGTTCGGAAATGTGTTTGTTCTACAATGACTTGCATCTCTTTATGAGTTCTCCTTATGACTTTTTACCCTTCCCCCCTTTCACACAAATGCGAACATGCAGACCTCTTGCTCTAATCTATCTCTTGTCACTTAAAGGTATTGAGGGCTAAAAAGGAGGCCTCAGCATTGATGGCGTTCGGCCTTACTGTCTCTTCTCCTCTGTAGACCAGCCTCAGAGCTCTGAGTTACCTCACAGATACCTCACACACAGCCTGTGTGTGACCTCCCAGCCCGCTCAGCAGGGCAAGAAACGTGGGTGGAAACTCTAACCTATTCTAGCACAGAGTCTCTTACAGCAGGAGTGAGGCACATATACTCAGCATTTAAAAGGAAGGGCAGTAAATAGCGGCAATTATTTCATTAGACCCTAACTTCATTTGTAATGAGAACACTACTAAACCACTATTAGGGGAAAAAAAAATTTACAGATGGGGCCAGCAGGTGGGGTAATGGTTAAGGCACTGGACTCTCACGTGGCTGACGATGGTTCGAACCCTGAAAATCACACCAGCATGTTTGTGTCTATGCCCAAAATCCTGAGAGGAGAATGGAGTTTTCAAGATTGCAGTGTGGCCATACCCCCCGCACGAGGAGGATTTCTCACCTTCCCTCTCTGTTCTCTATCTCTCTCCAGCTAGTGCACACACACTATGGCAAAAACATTAAAAAATAATAATAAAAAGTTCACAGAGTAAGGTTTAAAGTATATAGTTTAAATGTTCACATAAATGGAAAATAAATGGAAACAAGTATATAATTTTGTGTATGTTTGAGTGTGAAGGGGAAAGGGAAGAAAGAGGGACAAAGAGAAAAATAGAGGATGGAAATGAATTTGTAAAACCAAGTCTGTCATTAAAAGATACACAGAATGGTGGATTCCTATCATTTGACATCTTTGTTGGAGAACAAAATAATTTACACAATTTTTAGATTTCTTTAAAAAAATTGGTATGTGCACATAGTACAAAATTCTATTAATTCTTTTTATAATTACTTAATTATTATTATTTTTTAAATTTACTTTAGGGCACATGTGCTCACCAGAGAGAGATCGTGGGGGTAGGGCAGTGAGAAAGCAAGCCACCAGGTCTGGGATTCGAAACACGGTCAACCATGTGGGAGTCCAGCATCTTAACTACCATGCCACCTACTGATCCCAAGATTAACATTTTAAAGTCCAACTGTGTGTCATAATTTATTCATTCTTCGATAAGGTTAGTCTCAATTTTTTACAGGTAAGGGGACATAAAATGTTCCACATTTGCATAGCTCTATATGTATAAAATTGCACTACGTTTCCTGAACAAGTGTCTGGTATCTCGCCGCATTCACAGACAGGTTTCAGAGAAGCTCAGTGTACAGACTATAAATGTAAAAATGAGGACTCTCACATTCTGACTCACGGCAGTAGGTCACCAACCAAGACTGCTTCCACCCGTTGAGTGACCTCGTTTTAGCATTGAGCTCCACGCTCAGGACAGACGTTGCAGCTTTTCTGGATGGTGGTAGAGCAGCCAGGAGGGACACAATGCTGCATATCTTTCAGGGGGAGGTACCAACTCTGAAAGGACAGTTCCCTGTGCTGAAGGGTGAAAATCACACTTCAGCAAGGAATTTGATAGAGACTCCATTTCCCAATAATACACTTAGGAGGAGGCCAGCCGATGGCATCGCAGTTATGACACTGGACTCCCTCATGACTGACCCTGGTTCGAGTCCCAGACCTGGTGGCTTGAAACTCACACAGGGCACGTGTGCATGCATGCCCGAGATCCCACAAAGACAGTGGAGGAATAGAGATCGAAGTGTGGCCAGAAGAGAATGAAGTTTGGCCATCCCTTCTGGGGGGTGATTTCTCACTTTCCCTCTGTCTCTCTCTGGCAAGCACATGTGCCTTAAGGCAAAAAGCTCTATAAAAAATAAAACTAAAACACTGGGGCCAGCAATTAGCATAATGGCTATGTTGTTGGACTCACATGTAGTTGACCGTGGTTCGAGTCCCTGACCCGGTGGCTTAAACTCATGCCGGGAGTGTGTGCATGCGTGCCCAAGATCCTGAGAGGAGAATGGAGGAAAAGGGATTGCAGCGTGGCCATACCCCCTGGGGGGGTGATTTCTCACTTTCTGTCTCTCTGTCTCTGTCTTTCTGGCAAGTGCACATGCCCTATAGCAAAAACCTCTCCAAATAATAATAATAATAACAATAAATAAATAAATAATACACTTAGACTACCACTCAACGGCAATTTATTGACTTTGCAAGGATTCAGAAAGATTTAAAGAACTTGCTTCTTTGCTCTAGCGTAGGATATTGTCTTGCTAAGGAAATCATCTTTAAGATGGCTGTGAGTAAATTATTGCATCCTCCGCATCAGGCAATAAAGGGAAACAGTCGTATCAGAGAATTGGTCCCTGTAATCACATTCTTTGAAGTCGTTCTAAATGTTGTGTTAATTTTCTGGTCATTGATAACGGATTCACTGCACAATCCGTTTCTCCTCTGTCTCGCTTTGCTTTCGGTTTCCCACTGTATGCTAGGGGTTCCTCTCTGGTAATGTTCACGTCTGGTCCTCTTCACAGCAGCAACCCAGCGCATAGGTACTACCTGGCCACTGATCCGGTCACCGGAGATTTGTACGTTTCCGACACCAACACCCGCCGAATCTACCGCCCAAAGTCACTTACGGGTGCGAAAGACTTGACAAAAAATGCTGAGGTGGTCGCAGGGACAGGGGAGCAGTGCCTTCCGTTCGATGAAGCCAGATGTGGGGACGGAGGGAAGGCTGTGGAAGCGACACTCATGAGTCCCAAAGGTACTGGCAATTAGCAATTTGAGGATGTCTTTTTATTTAAAATGAATAAATACCTAAAAGGCTGGTCAGTGACTGATTGTGCTTAATGTGGAGTCTAACATTTTACCTTCAACTCTTTTCTGGAAAGCTGCCTCCCATCTACTGTTTTTTAAAAGCCATAAAACTGCTAGAAATCTAAGTTGATTTTATGGTCAATATTAGTTTCTGGGCATTTTTAATCATCCCCTTGTTCCAGCTTGTCAAGGAACGAAGCAACTCCTCTGTATTATTCAGGTCACATCCTGTTAAACTTCAAGGAACTATCCAGATTCTTTCATTGTCCTGGAAATTTCTTTGTCACGAATGACACCCAGGCCTCTTTAAAAACCATCACCAAGCAACCCTATTCACCCTCACCCACTTCGGAGTGTTAAACTTTTGTTTCTATGCCATGGGAAAAATGCTTGCTGTGAGGAATTTTTGGAGGTAACAAGGGCTAGAATGGTACGTGATAAAGGCTTTTAAGCCAGCCAGGACTGACTCCTGCTCGTGTATTATAGCACTCATTACCATGTGTTTTGGTGTGGGGGCTTTGTTGTTTTCATTATAGCTAGTGACTATTATGTGAACACGGACTGGAGGAAAGTGTTTGTTGGGCTGAATTATTCATACTAGCAAATTTCATTGTAACAAGGTCAACAGAACACTAGCCTTCGCTTAGATCTGGTTTTGTTAGAAACTGTCATTACTATAAATCCAGCGTAACCGAATTTGAACTTGTGTCTATAATTTATAGGCCACAACATTATAGACACTTTATAATTTTGTATTTGCAACATACAGGAACTACCTATGTGGTTCATATCCTCATTGGGGATTCTTACAAGTCAGAGAGATTTTTTTTTTTTTATTCCGCTTTTTAAGTTCATTCATGTGGTTGTAAATGCCCGTGTTGTTTCTTTTCCTAATATACTTAACAATCTCTCTTGTCACTGAAATATTAAAGGCTGGATGGGACCAGCAGTTGGTGTAATGGCTATGTCACTGGACTCTTATGTAGTCGACTGGGGTTTGAGTCCCAGACCCGGTGGCTTAAACTCATGCCGGGCACGTGTGCGTGCGTGCCCAAGATCCCAAGAGGAGGATGGAGGAGAAGGGATTGCAGCATGGCCATCCCCCCTGGGGGGTGATTTCTCACTTTCTGTCTCTGTCTCTCTGTCTTTCTGGCGAGTACATGCGCCCTATAGCAAAAACCTCTCAAAAAAAAAAAAAAAGTTAAACGCTGGAAAGGAGACTCCAAACTGGCGTTCAGGCTTCATCTCAGAATTTCTCTGGAGACCAGAGTCACGGCTATAGATCTCTCTAGAGCTCTGTGACGTATCAGACTCCGTGTGTGATCCCTGACTCCCCTCTACCAATGCAAGAAACACCGGCGGAACCTGTCACCTCTTACTTTAAGGACAGATTCTCCTGCAGGAGGACGGTGGTACATATATTATTCAGCACTGAAAAGGAAGCGCATTAAGGTAGTGAGAATTGTTTCATCAGAACCTAATTGCATCAGCAATGGGGAGACGACTCAAGCACTATTAGAATCCACATGTTCACATAGAGAAGGTCTAAACCTTATCACTGTGGTTCAGTGTTGAGGGTTTTTTTTTTAAGAGACTTTTTTTTTTTTTGCTATAGAGCGCGTGTGCTCGCCAGAGAGAGACAGAGAGACAGAAAGCGAGAAATCACTCCCCAGGGGGGATGGCCACGCTGCAATCCCTTCTCCTCCATTCTCGGAATCCTGGGCATGCACGCACACGCGCCCGGCGTGAGTTTTAAGCCACCCGGTCCGCGACCGCAAACCGCGGTCGACTATGTGAGAGTCCAGCGACATAGCCATTACGCTAACTGCTGGTCCCTTCAGTGTTGAGTTTAATGATGGGCCTAATCATTTCATCAGAATTAATAATTGCTGAAAAATGAGTAACACCTACTTCCCTTGGATACAGGAATGGCGATTGATAAGAATGGATTAATCTACTTTGTTGATGGAACCATGATTAGAAAAGTTGATCAAAATGGAATTATATCAACTCTCCTGGGCTCTAATGATCTGACTTCAGCCCGGCCTTTGACCTGTGACACCAGCATGCACATCAGCCAGGTAATAAACGTATTAAGCTGAGTTGTTTTTCTTCTGAGTGCCTTGATTTACGGTGTCAGCAGGCTGGGGTGGCACCATATTAAACTGCGTATATCACGCGTGGCAGTGGTTATGATACAGCTGTTCCACTTCAGCCTATCTCAGGAGCTAAGAAACAGTTATTTCCTTCTCTAATTCTGCACTGGATGAATTCAATGACATATAGAACAATTATCAGTAAGAAATGCTAAGTGCTTGCAATGAAATACCAGGAAAGTAGCAGTGTGCAGACGTTCCCAGGGAACAAAACAGTTTAAATCTCTGGTCTTCCGAATGCATGCACTCCTTAGGTAGTAGAGAGAACCCACTGTGATTAGTCCCAAGGGACTTATATTTAGAATTAGGAACCTTCCTGTTGGTTTGATCGAGCGCACACTCGAACAGTAATGTCCTCATAACCTGCAAAGCCCTGAGCATGGCGATTATTACCATACATGTATTACATACGTGTTCATATCTCATTGGTATCTATTGACTCACTGCTTGGAGTTTCACTTGCTAGTTGGCTATGACTTGTAAATCTTTCAGTGAGCAACGTTGTTAAATCAAATGCTATTTCCTATATTTGTCTGCACTCAAAACATCTAGGTTTATTTTTACAGTGAAGATTAGAAAAAAAAAAAAAAGAACAATTTTAAAACAGTTTGTCACATTAAGGTTAATTTCCTTGAATGTCTAACTTTCACCACTAGCAAATTAACTGCAGTGCAGTCACTGACTCACCAGGCCATTTTGTCTTTTATGAAGGTGCGTCTGGAATGGCCCACTGACCTAGCCATTAACCCTATGGATAACTCCATTTATGTCCTGGATAATAACGTCGTGTTACAGATCACTGAAAATCGCCAAGTTCGCATTGCTGCTGGACGGCCCATGCACTGTCAGGTTCCTGGAGTGGAGTACCCCGTGGGGAAGCACGCCGTTCAGACCACCCTGGAATCCGCCACTGCCATCGCCGTATCCTACAGTGGGGTCCTGTACATCACTGAGACCGACGAAAAGAAAATCAACCGCATAAGGCAGGTCACAACAGATGGGGAGATCTCCTTAGTGGCCGGAATACCTTCAGAATGTGACTGCAAGAATGATGCCAACTGCGACTGTTACCAGAGTGGAGACGGCTATGCCAAAGATGCCAAACTCAATGCCCCATCATCCCTAGCTGCTTCTCCAGACGGCACGCTCTACATTGCAGATCTAGGGAATATTCGGATCCGGGCCGTATCCAAGAATAAGCCTTTACTCAACTCGATGAACTTTTATGAAGTCGCCTCTCCCACTGATCAAGAACTCTACATCTTCGACATCAATGGTACTCACCAGTATACCGTCAGCTTAGTCACTGGTGACTACCTATACAATTTTAGCTATAGCAATGATAATGACATCACCGCTGTGACAGACAGTAATGGCAACACCCTGAGGATTAGACGGGACCCAAATCGGATGCCTGTGCGCGTGGTGTCTCCAGATAACCAAGTGATCTGGCTGACCATAGGAACAAACGGATGTTTGAAAAGCATGACTGCCCAAGGACTAGAATTAGTTTTGTTTACATACCATGGCAACAGTGGCCTTTTAGCCACCAAAAGTGATGAAACCGGCTGGACAACATTTTTTGAGTAAGTACATGAAAATTCCACTCTGATTATAGAATACTGTGATATAGTAATAATAACAATGATAACAGTAATAATATAATGTCTTTGAGGACCTCTATAATTTCTGGATCTGCCTATCTGAAAAAGAAGACAGAATAAGGTGTAAAATTAGATGTGCAGCCAGAGTGAGAAGTCCTGAAGGTCCAATTTTAATCAGCTGCATGGCAAATCTACTGCTATTTTTTTAATTGTTTTCAAGATTTATTTATTATTATTATTATTTAATTTGCTGTAAGACACCAGAGAGAAACAGAAAGAGAGAGAGGGGAGAAGTGAGATAAGCTGCCAGAGCCAGGGCTTGAACCACAGTTGGCCATGTGGGAGTCCAGAGCCCCAGCCACCACGCCACCTGCTGGCCCCAGCAGAAAACCTTTCAAGAAACATACAACAGCCTTGGTATTAGATAGAAACCCTTGGGGTTTAGATTTGCCCCTGTATTAGTGACAAAGCTGTGTTGGGAGATTTCGTGGAAGAAAAAGTCTAGAAATATTTATAGTGAACTCTGTTGATGTCATAAGCACTCCAGATGTTATTCTTATCACTTACAATGGCTTCGTTTTTATAATTGGTTATTGGAGAAGCTAACCTGTACTTACAAATGAATCTAAAACTCATGCCAGTCAGGAGCGGCTGGTTGTCATCTGAAAGCACATGGACAGATGGAGGCTCCTTCGCCAGAGCCTTCCCGTAAACGTGTGGAGTAGCAGCCCAGGCAGTGTGCCGTCTGAGTAGTCACGTTGTAGGAGGTCAGTAAGAAGGGAATGAAAATGAGCTGTTGTATATTTTATGGTGTGTGTACTTTGCAACAAATGCATGTTAAAATCATTTTCGATTGCTCGTTCACTCAACTAATGTTGCACGAGCCATGAGGGGAAAGTAGACACACAGCGGTGGCATGCTGACAGATGTAAAATAGTCCTTGAAATGAATATTGCGAGTGTGATTCTTACCACGACCTGGTGAAGCTAACGTGTTTTCTGTAGGAGCACCCCTCTAAAATGATGATAAAAGTCAGGCGGAAAAAATGATCTAATATACAAATAGTTCCTGTACTACTTTTCTGGACTGGATCTTAGAGATAAAGCGTAGTACTCCTGTAGCTTGAATTGCCTTTTTTTTTTTTTTTAAAACAGATTCCCTTTTAATAAAATGAATGTTTCCCAGCAGCATGACTTTGTGAGAGGAACAAACCTTTTCAATTGCATTAAAATTCTGTCCTTAACATTCCTTTTGCTCGTTTTAGGATCGCAATAGGAAAAGAATAAATTGGAAGTTAATGGGAAGCACTTCTTTGCACCGTTTTCAAAGTGATAGCAGGTTATATTGCCGAAAAGAGGCAAAAAAGCACAGAAACGTGCGCCCGACAGATGGGTCTGGGCAGGAGAGCTGCCTTGATTATAAGATCTTCAGGAAATGGTGGCGTTGGTAGGGTTTCAGTTTAGTTGAAAGCGGGGGAAAAAATAGAGCAATAAGTTTTTAGTACAGTCTGGGGCTCAAGCCCTGCTCTGTGGGCCATTTTTGAATATGGCCTTACCTGTTCCCGGGCATGGACACTGCACAGAAGTTCGTCGTGTGAGTTCTTGCTGACACATGAACTTCTTGAATAGACACAATGGTTTGCTTCTGACCTGCAGATGAATTGTATTCGAGTTCGGAAAATTAGAGAAAGGGATATACTTCATCGGTAGAGCTGACATGGGATAGTATGTACAAATGTGTACTTTTACCCCTTTTTAAATCATAGTGCAGAAAAGATATAGTTCCCTAGGCGTAAATACCCTCTGAGAGTTTCAGACTTAGTCAAAA
>NW_006210031.1:59912-101488 GCF_000334495.1 Tupaia belangeri chinensis | reverse complement strand
CGGGAGGAATGCTGAGGGAGAGTTGGGTTGCGCAAGCCAGTCTTGTGCATATGATGGGAAAGCGTTCTTTTAGAGAATGAAAGCTTTTAAATATCAAACACTATCGCAATAATCTTTTTACTAATATGAGCTCATTATACACCATATTTAAAGTCTAGCTATTAAATCTTGTATCCACACAAATTTCAGTAAAGGCAACGATTCTAGAAATAATTATTAAAATCTCTTCCCAGGGCCAGCCAGCAGAGTAGTGGTTCAGGCAGCTGGGGGTGATTGTATATGAGTCTGGACCCACTACCTTGAAAAACACACCAGGTGCTTTTAGGTGCCCAAATCCCCAAAGGAGAACAGAGAAGAAGAGATTGCAATATGCCCACACACACACACACACACACACACACACACACACAAACACCTGTTAGTGCTTTCTTTATATATATATGTATATATATACATATAGAGTATACATATATATGTTTATATGTATATACGAATCCTGTTTGAAAAATAATTTCTCTAATAAAACTAACAGGAATATTGAGTTTTATTGCCATGCGTGTGTGTGCTTGCCAGAGAGAGTACCCCTCGGTGGGTCACGGTGGCACAAGCCACGAGAGAAAGCAGACATACAGAGATGGCAGGTGACAAGTGCAAAGACCTGGAACGAATATCGAGTTCCTTAATGTGGTTTTTACCGTGATATGGTGAAGCAATCCTTGTTTCTTCCATTTTTCTATCCTGTCAGGATGCGGGGCCTGCTCACACCCGTTCCTGTGCGTCTGTCAAGGCACCAGGCCAGGAGCTGAACTGGGGTTGGCCATGGGTGATCTGGCTCCCTGTGGGCATAACCACTGCGTGATGAGCCAGCCCCAGACATACTGTTCTTAAAAAGCAGTGTTTTCGTTAATATTTCCTTTTAGTAGCTGCAACAAAGATATGACTAAGAAAGTTTCTAGGAAATATTTATACATTTTGCAAAACAGCATATCCAGAACAGACCACTTAACCTAAGGAATTTGGAATCTCGGGTCAGAAGATCTTTTTTAAGTTTTCTTCTTTCTATACATTCTTATGATTTGGCTTTAAAAGAGCAAGGGCCCACCTTTTCTAAGGGTCAGACACTTTAAAAACTTTGAAAGTAAGGGCACCAAAAGAAAGAGGGGTGTCATCGTTAGCCTCTGCAAAAGCCCCCTCTGTGCTTGGACAGAACAGCACGTGTGTGTAAATTTAGATCGTCGACAGCCAAACTCAGAGCCTGGGCAACCGAGATGCCGCATGTCGTATCTTGACTTGGGCCAAGGGCTAGATGTGACCATCCTAACAGAGGCAGCGCGGGCCTCTCAGACCCTGTCATTCTGCCTTTGTTTTTGATTATCACTGGTGAGCTGGCAGACTTCCAGGATATTAGTACATAACGGTGACATTTCAGTTCTATTATTATAGTCTACATGTCTAATTTAGCCCTCATAAAGATAGCTGGTAAGTTGATAAAGAAAGGATTTGACAGCGGTCAGAGTTTCACTGGCACCATAAAGAGACTGGGAAGATGGTGACCATTCTCAACTGAGGAAATGCATGTTTTCTCTGACTTGCATGATACCCACCCCTGTAGCTGATGCGTGCTCTCTCACCATCCTTCTGCACAAATGTTGGCACAGAGAAATTAAATTTCCATTTCTACGTGGCTAGCTTTCCAGCTAGCCTAGTGCCTAAAAAGGCTTGAGATTAATTAAAGCTTTTATAGGATAGAAGCAGATGGAAGTGGACCTGAAATCAATAAAGTTGCCTATTGATAAAAATACAGTTGTCACAGGGCCTTCCAAAGAAATTTTAAAAGAGAATTAGCTCAAATTACTTATTTTATGTGCCTGCATTTTTTTTCCTTAGCAAACTTTAGTTTACCATAAGCATGTCTCAGTATGAGTTCCACATGAAACGTGGAAATATGTTATAAAATGCAAACTATTTCATTATCTTTGGGCTGTCCATGCTCCTGGAAGGCTGCATATGGCATTCCCCTAGTAGCTATTTGTTGAGTGAAGGAATAGAGGAATAAACCCAAAATGGAGGCAGGTGAATATTCATTTATACAGGAAAGTCTGTTAAAACGGTTAGCTCTTTTAAAGGCTACATTGAAAGAATATATATAAATGCACTCTTGCTTTGTAAGATAGTTTAGATCTGGAACCAGCAGTTAGCGTAATGGCTATGTCGCTGAACTCCCATGTAGTCGACCACGGTTTGAGTCCCGGACCCGGTGGCTTAAACTCACGCTGGGTGCGTGTGCGTGCGTGCCCAAGATCCCGAGAGGAGAATGGAGGAGAAGGGATTGTGGTGTGGCCATCCCCCCCGGGGGGATGATTTCTCGCTTTCTGTCTCTTTGTCTGTCTGTCTTTCTGGCAAACGCACACACCCAATAGCAAAAACCTCTCTCCCCCAAAAAAAAGATAGTTTAGATCTCAATACCAACAATGAATGCTGGCAATATTAACATTTCATATTTTTGTTGTATTAAATATATTTATCCAGTTTTACTTGTTGCATCATTCTCTTTTTCTTTTTCTAAAATGACTTACTCAGGTGATCATGCTGTTCAAGTAATTAAACACCAAAAATGACTCCCTATTGATAGCACCTCCTTTGGAAATGTTGGTGTTAAGAAGCAAAAACAAAAAAATGTCTCTCCCATGCAAGTGTAGTAAAAAATACAGCATTGCCGTGCCTGGTTTCAGAGAGGATTCTAAGGAAAGAAAACCTGATTCCCAACTTGTGATTCTTATCAGTCTCTAATGAAGTAGGCAGGCTGACTCTGTAGGGTCTACTGATGGTTTCTTAAGCACAAGAACCTTCATTTTGCAAACTAGAGATAGCATCTTCTTGGTAGCAGTTTTTTCTCTCTGTTACTTGTAATGATGTCCCTATTGTGATTCATCATAGAAATGGCCAATACTATGCCACCGGATGGTGTGACAGGAAGACTACAGTAGGTATCAAATGGTTTATAACCCAGCTTTGAAATCACTGAGTTAGACTGGTAAGTTTCATGAGCCGGAGAATTATTTACTACCCGTGGAATAAGCCATTTTGTCTCTGACTCCCTCTTCTATTGACTTGCTGGGCAGTGGAAAGGATGTTCAACCAGCCCATGGAGTTCCCTTGTGGGATGACACTGCTAGGCCTCATTACTGTCTTCACTTAGTATCAGGGACTGCCCCATGCTGCTCTTCATACAGCTTCAGAAACAACTGCCACATATCATAATTCTTTAGCTAATGAAACTCCAGGGCAACCAATAAGATCTCACCTGCTAAAAACGTATTATTTTAAAAGTTCATACTCCAAAATGAAACCACAATTCTTACACTTGAATGCACACCAAAGCAAATCCAATGTATTGAATTAGGCGACAGAATAAATTATTGAATAGTAAATGGTATTTCACAGTTCTCTGCTTGCCTACCCACAAAAAATACAAACCGTGTGGGCGTTTCTGGGGGCTCCTCTGTCTGGTTAGAAGACATGAACGGCGGGCCACGTGCTGGCTCCAGGGTGCGTGCGGGCCGGCAGGCTAGTGCAGATTTCTGTCTTGGCACTTTGACGGTTCAGAGTTCTCTTGGTGTGGAGCTGACTCTGAGCTTCTCAGAGCTGCTTTCAGATTCACCGAGCAAATAAATGAGTTTCAGCTTTCACTCTCTTCCGTAGATAGCTATGGGTCTCTGGCTTCTCGTTTGGGTGCTTTATTGACCCTCATTCAAGCTTTGCCATTTCAGAATGAGCTTCTGAACCATTTCTTTATAATGAACGTAACTCTGTGTCCAGGCAAAACCATGACTCCCAGGCCCTTCCGTTCTGATACTCCAGGAGGGTATCAGACGAGGGATCTCGGGGGAGGAAAGACACGCTGTGTGAGGAATACCTGTCTAGGTATAGCTAAGGCTGTTTCAAATTCAAAAGAGTGTATGGAAAGCGTAAGTACTATGGGGAAACTCAATGAGGATTATTCCGAGCTAGAGAAGAGTGCCTGTTCTGGCCGGCGCTGTCTGCTGTGTTCGCTTTCCACGTGTGGGAAAGAGATCTGATCTATTACCGGGATCTGTAATAGCTTCTGGTTGCCTTCCACAGGACAGAACCAAGAGGGGCCCCTCGCCTTTGACAGGCCTCTGACATCCAACCCTCAAATCTCAAACACTGAAGCCACATGGCATCCTTATTTCCGCCAAGAACTGTGTTAAAAACTAAAGCAACCTGTTTTATAAATGTGCATCTAAAACTGGTGCTCAAGTCCCTTCTTTCTGTTCCATTTCCTTTTCTTTCTTTATGGAAGAATTTAGAAAATTAAAAGTGACTGGTAAGAGATTTTATCGGCGGATCACTTAAAATCCTGGGACTGTATCAGGTTGAATTGCCCTTTTTTTTTTCTCTTTTGTTTAATTGCTTAATAATTTTGCTTTAAATTTTTAACCAGGATGTGTATTCCCAGGGACATTAGTAAAAAATGTGTAGACAATTGAAGAAAGCAGCTGCTGTATGTCTCAGACTAACCTAAGCACTGCTAAAGCAGTACTTTTATTAATACTTGATTAATTTCCAATTCCTTTCTGCAAGTCTAGTTTTAAAAAAATAATGAGCCTGTCTGGGTTTCAACAGAGAAGGGAAATGCGGAAACTGTACGTTTTTCAGATTTCTTGCAAAGCCCCCAGAAAACAATAAAAACGGATCCTTCGGATTGTCTCAGTGTCAGCTGCATCCTTGAGACGTGTGTGTAGCTGCAAGGCTACATTAACTCTTTCCGTGGCTTCCATTTAGCAAATTAATGTTCTAGACGTGCTAAATGGCTCCATAATGGTTCAAGACTGAGTAAATGCAGCTTCCCAAAGTGTTGAATTTCCTCTTTCAAGTAATTACGTAACTGTCCCAATTAGATAGATGATCCGATAGCCTCTTATCTGTGTGCACCATCAACCTCCCTGACACAGTGATTATATGGTGATTTATCGCAGGACTCAGTTATATACACCAGACATTTTAAGTGATCGTCTATTAATAGAGCAAGAAATTTACACATTGACAACCAGTGTAAGGCAACTGTTTATATCTTACAGCCACAGAACCAGAGACTGGCAGTTGGGTATTTCCTAGAGACTGTCTCGCATCGCTGGCTTGTGCCTATGATAGCAAACTAAAAGAATCTCCAGCAGCCCTCACTCCTGGGTACCCTAATTCCTCCACCTCCCAGAAAGGTGTTCAACATGGAGAAAGCTCTCTTGCCTATATTCCAAGATCCTGGAATAGTTTCAGAGTGTCCCGAGGCTGCAAATGCAGAACTAGCATGGATACTGGGCTTCTCTTCTGAATGCTCACCCAGGGTTGGAAAGGAGCTCATGAAGGAGATAAGATGGTCAGGGCTACATCGGATTGCTCTGTGGGAAGTCAGTCCCTAACTGCTCACCTCGCGTCCCTCTCATCCATCAGAGACACCATGTCTCATAAACACATTCATACCATTCAAAGCAAATTTCCTAGACAAGTTCATCCCAACATTTGGTGAAGCTATAGTTTTCAAAGGGAGGTCCCCAAAACTTCCTACAAATATTGATGTGAAGAAATACTGGGACCAGCAGTTAGCATAATGGCTATGTCGCTGGACTCCCACATAGTCGACCACGGTTCGTGTCCTGGACCCGGTGGCTTAAAACCCTCGCCGGGTACATGTGTGTGCATGCCCAAGATCCTGAGAGGAGAATAGAGGAGAAGGGATTGTGGCGTGGCCATCCCCCCGGGGGGTGATTTCTCGCTTTCTGTCTCTCTGTCTCTCTCTGTCCGTCTGGCGAGTGCACGCGCCCTATAGCAAAACCTCTCAAAAAAAAATAAAATAAAATAAAGGAAATACTGTTTTGTAGCTATATCTAAAAACTAGTTTTGTTCTCTTTAATTGTATCTTAAAAGTTTAGCGGGGGAGAGGGCTGGCAGGTGGCATGGTGGTTGAAGTGCCAGACTCCCATGTGGCTAACTGCAGTTTGAATCCTGGACTTGGTGGTTTGCTTTCTCGCTCTCCCTTTGTCTCTCTCTCTCTCTGATCAAATTGAAAAAATAACAATAGTAACAAATGGAATTAAATAAAGAATTCTTAAAAATAAAAACAAGAATGTTTTTAGAAGTAAAAAATAAAGAGTGTAAGTCTCGTGTAAATTAAAATTTTCCCATCTCGGGGACCAGCAGTTAGCATAATGGCTGTGTCGCTGAACTCCCATGTAGCTGACCGCGGTTCGAGTCCCAGACCTGGTGGCTTAAACTCACATTGGGTGCGTGTGGGTGCGTGCCCAAGATCCCAAGAGGAGAATAGAGGAGAAGGAACTGCGGCATGGCCAGCCCCCTGAGGGGTGATTTCTCGCTTTCTGTCTCTCTGTCTCTCTCTGTCTGTCTGGCGAGTGCACGCGCCCTATAGCAAAACCCTCTCCAAAAAAAAAAAAGTTTTTTTTTCCATCTCCAGGCCTTTTGATTAAAAAACAGTGTATGCAAAAACGAAGGCTGAAAAACTTGTAATTTTTTTAAAGAAAGTAGTTCATCTTAATGAGTGTAAGTCAAACATTAGCTAGAAGAAAAGCCTCATTCTATTTCAAACTCTAGAAAAGAACAAACCAAGTTTTTTAAAAATTTTATTTATTCATTTATGTATTTTAATTTGACCAGAGAGAGACCGAGTGAGGGAGAGGGAAAATGAGAAAGCAAGCCACCAGGTCCAGGACTCAAGCCATGGTTGGCCATGTGGGAGTGTCCAGCACCTTAGCCATTATGCCACCTACTGGTCCCAGAACTGACTGCTATAAGCATAATCCTTGCCTGCAATTAGGAGGAAATACTTGACTTCTAGATGCTGCGTTAAGCTCCATCAGTTAGTTACAGTAATAAAAGAAAGATGATGAGGATATTATGGTCTGGAGGCGCAAATGGCCGAGTATCTAAATACATCAGGCTATTCCTCGAGAAGTACTGAGGATGCGTAAGCCCTAAACCTTTAGAACTCGAAGGAAGGTCTGAATGAGTTGATGCCGTGATTATATATTGAGTGAGAAAAGTTCTACCCGGCAGTTGGTCTTCATGGGCATGTCTCTATGTGCATATTCAATTACAAAATAGGGTCACTTACTCCCTATTAATTTAGTAAAATTCCATTGTTTAACTTAGTCTTTAAAGCATACCTTCTTTTCCTTAGCACCATGGCTAGTCCCGTTTGGGACTGGTCGGGGCAACACCAGCTCCTGGGAGGTGCTTCATCCAAAAGCAGTTATGCCACATAGAAGACAGTGGATGTCTTTAAATGTTTGCAGAGGCACAGACTGACAAATTAGTAAGCCATTTCCAACCTTGTAGGCTAAGATAAGGTGTCTTTAAGTCACTGGGCATTTCCAACTTACTCTCTAGGTTCCTGGCATGCGTGTATTCACTCGTGCACTCACTCTCTTGATAAAAATGGAGTAGGTGCCGGGGACTGGCTTTAGATGCTGGAAAGCGCAGAGCTCAGAGGTGTGTGCCTTCCTTTCAGGGCGCTCAGAGTCCACTGGGGAAGACAGATGAGTAAGAAGGGTGAGCACGGAGGTGGAGGACTGCTCAGTGTGCTGCGGAGAAACAGAGCAGGAGGAACATCTGAATGGGACTGGGGTGGGGGGACGGCCGAGGCAAGAAAATCTTTAATTATTTGTTTTTTAAATATCTTATTACTTTTACTATAGGGTAACATGTGTTCACCCAAGAAAGAGAGAGACAGAGAGAGAAAGCAAACCGCCAGGTCCAGGATTTGAACCATGGTCAGCCATGTAGGAGTCCAGTGCCTTAACCAGCACACCGCCTGCTGGCCTCAAGGCAGGAAAACTTCTAAAGAGAAGTCATTTTTAAGCTCAATCTTGAAAGATAGGAATACAGGTTAGCAAGAAATGGAATATTCTAGACCAGAGAAAAGTATTTACTCTAGAGCTAGAACACAGCAAGCATGGGACAGAACACACAGCTCGGAGTGACCAGAGCATGGGAGACGCGTGGAGAAGTGGGAAGAGGAGTGCTTCTGTGTGTCGTGTTGCTAATCCCAGGAACACCTGGGTCTGGCTGATGAATAAAGAACAGAGGTTTACTTAGCACATGGTTTCGCAGTCCGAGGTCGGAGGCTGGCCATCTGCAGGGGCAGCGGACGGCCTCACCTAGCTCGTAGCCAGACAGCAAGGCAGAGTCCGTGTCTGCCTCATTGCCTTACAAACCCACCAGGATTCCATCGTGGGGTGCCACGCTGAGAGCCCTGAATCCAAATCCTCCCCCACCTTCCAATGAAGTTTCACCCTCCCAGCACCATTCGTTACAAAGGCTCACCAGATTTCAGTGCACGCGCTTAGACGGACACACCCAAACCACAGCAGGGAGATGGCGGTACCGGTCCCAACAGGTAGAAGAATTGGCCTCGGTGGATCTTCCATCCTGCATAGACAGGGCTTTGGTCAAGGGGTTTAACACGGAAGCAACCTGTTAGAAAAGTGGGTTGGGGGAAGGAAAGTTAGGAGGCAGTAAACCCAGTTAAGAAGTGTAGGCCTGGGCCAGGATTGGGCACGGCATGACAGAGAAGCAGGTTAACGTCTCCCTGAGAGACAGCCATCACTTGGTGACTACAAGGGGCCAGGGAGGACAAGGCTGTAAGAGGGGTCCCTGTTTTCCCAGCTCAGGTGACGTAAGTGGATAGGGAAATACAGGGAAGGGTTGGAGGTTGTTAGACGAAAGCTGACTTCAGATGTGGACATTATGAATGGGAGGTTACCACGGTAAAGTCTCGCGTGTGGCTAAAAATGTCTGGTTAGAGCTTTTAGGAGAGGCCAGTCCAGAGGCGGGGGAGTGAGCGCTGTGAAGAGCGTGAAGCTGCGAGTGTGCGTGAAACCACACTGACGGGCTGTAGGGGAGATCTGGTTATGGGTGGAAAAATGCGTGAACTTACAGACCAGCGTGTCCTGCGGCTGAATAATAAAGACAGGAGCTCTGGTACAATTTGAGGATCCACTTCCTGCTACTAAAGAATGTAACCCCAGTTTGGGAGCCCTTCCAGCCTGTGCCTCCCCATGCTACCACTAGCTGGCGTGTTCTTCGCTCTGCTCCTTTGGCTCCTTCACGGCCCATCTGACCGTGCCTCTGCCTTCCCTTAATTCTCACTATTTGCATTGTATTTTCTCTCCTAAGATTCAGTAAGAAACATTTTGTTCTTGATATTTATTTAATCTTGCTTTCTGATTCTATCACTACCGCTATTGGTTTTTTTTTTTCCCCTATTTTATATTTCCTTTATTTATAGTAGAGCACATGCATGTACGTGGGAGAGAGGGGAGCACCTCTATAGGGTCTGGTCATGCTGTGTCCCCTTCCTGCAACTGCCAGGTCCTGGGCACTTGCATTCAGGCCTGCCGGGTTTTGGGCTGGGCCACATATTCGAACTGTGGTCACCATGTTGACCCAGAGTCTCTGGAGCAGTGCAATACCGCTGCTCCATGGAACCAACCTTCCCGGACCCCCCCTCCCCCCCCCCTTTTTTTTTTTTTGCTATAGGGTGAGTCCCTCACTAGAGACAGATAAGAGAAAATGAGAAAAAGTACACACACACACACACACACACACACACACACACACACCGGGGAACTGTAGACCCTTCTCCACTCTCCTCTCAGGATTTTGGGCACATACGTATATGTGTAGTGTGTTTTTTCAAGCCACTGGATCCGAGACTCGAACTGCTTAGTCTGCCATGTGGAATCCAGACCCCTTAACCTCCACGCCATCTGCTGGCCCGAAGGCAATTCCTTTCTATTTCTTGTTCACCCTTGTTCTCCACATCTTCAGCATTTCATTACTTTATGGATCTCTTTGCTTCCCTCCTTCCCCCTTCCTTCCATGTATTTCTTCCATGAGTTAGAGAACGACGAACACCCAGCACCCAACAGGGTCCTGAGGCTGCAGCCACCCCACCCTACCCCGTCCAGCCCTGGATCGTGGGCACGCGCACACCTGCTATCGTCAGGGAGCTCTTCGGACACGAACTCAGAACCTTCCCATGTGGGGCAGCCTCGGAAAGTCTGGTGTGTACGCACTGCGTCGTCACCCAGCCCAGTACTGCCGCCTGTGCTCTGTCTGCTCCTTCTGAGAAGCAGCATAGGCAGGTTACCGAAGGCACCGGGCCAGTTCCAGTCCTGATTTGTCACTCACTCCTACAGCTCTGTGACCTTGTATAAGTCATAGCACCGCTCTGGACTGAAGTGCCCTCCCCTGTAAAATGAAAGGCTTCTCGGTGATTAAAAATCCCTTCCTACTCCAGCAATCTGCGATTCTGCCATTTCTCCTCAGCATCTCTTGGCCCATGGTCAAAGCTTATGTCAAAAGAAACATTTAACCAAAGTTACGAAGTTTCCTTTGCTAAGTAGTTAATGCCTATTGCCTTTCAGTCCAACTTATTAATAGTATCTTATGTATTATGTTCCTGGGAGCCATAGCATTTATAAAGTAAATAAAAATGTCTCTTCCCAAATGGACTACCTATGTTTTAAATCTTTCCAGCTTCCCATAAGTCTCCCTCATCCCTCCAGTCCTCAGTTGCTGCATAGCCATTTGCTGGGCCTGGAGCTCTGGGGGCCTGAGGAAGGAGTCCAGCAAGAGGGATGAGTGTCTGAGCGTCCAGATCCCACCGAATAAATCCAGGAAAAAGCACAGCTCTGTCGTATAGGTTTTTTGGAGCCAAAATTTCCCTCGCCATCAGCTGTCTCTAAGTCTGCATTCGAAGACCTGAGACCTAAACAAATAAGATATGCTCCTCTCAGGTCAGCCTTCCTCAATCAATAAACAATTAAAAAAAAAAAAAAAGCTGGCTTAAATACAATCCCTTTAATGACGCTAACCCTGAGTCCTGCACACACCTGCAGGATGGGATTCCGGCATGCCCTGACTGCGCCACCTTTGTCTCAAGGCCTGTGAGTTTCAGAGCGGGGCGTGATCACTCTGTCAGTGCTCCCTGGAGTGGTGATGACTATGCAGAGAAAGAGGCCTTGGGTCAGTTTCCTTTGCATTTGATCGTAAGAGGACAGAAAGTCATTTCTGTGGCCATCCACCATTGTGCTCAGGGTTCAAAAGGGCTGCGCCAGAGATGAGGGAGGAAGATCTGCCCATGTCTATGCTCCTCTGAACTCGTGTTATTTGGGGGTGTTTGAAGGGGAAAGAAGAAGAGCCTGGCAGCTTGACCACAGGCAACAGCCCTTTCTGGTTTCATGGAGCAAAGCACAGGTCAGGATTGCCCCACCAGGAAGACCTCCTAATGAAACACAGCCACCGCAGCAAAGAAGTTTAAATAGGTGTTGCCTACCCCCATCAGGCCTCGCCCCTTTCTCATCCAGACCTTCTTCCCATTTGAAACAAAATCAGGTAAAATAATAGTTTCTTTTGTCTTTTAAATTTATTATTTTAATTTAAGCAGAGAGAGACAGAAAGTGAGAAAGGGAAAGTGGAAAAGCAAGCCTCCGGGTCCAGGACTCAAACCCTTGTCGGCTATGTGGGAGTCCAGTGCCTTAACCACCATGCCACCTGCTGACTCCTCTTTTGTCTTATGCTGCATCCTCCCTGCCATGTTTGGTGCTGTGTAGATAGTAGTCAGCTGCCTATCAGATGACGTCATGATTTGGGAGGAGGCTGGCTGCTCCATTGACCTTGATGATGGAAGCATTTTGCATTTTCTACCCAGAGCCTGATTTTTTAGGATATTTTATTAACAACATTGGTACTGGATTCAAAGAAATGATTTTCTACTAAGGAAATGATGAAAATACATAAACCTCGGGACTGTTCCCAGAATATTTAAGTGTAAAATCTTTTGATAGGAGTGTTGCAAATCACATTATTGCTACTAACATTCCAAATCCATCCACCATTCGAAGTTTAAAGCGGATCCTGTCCTGCCCTGGCTGTTTGGGCACATGTCCTTGATCGAGAATCGAGGCATGCTTTCCGCGTACGTTGTTAGTTATGATGGGGTTGGTAATTCTGTTCTGCCTTACCACGTGACAGATAAGAGCTTGTTACAAATTAGCTTTGTGGAAAAAGCATCGCCATGGCAGATGGCAAGATCTGTCATCGTTTCTGTTAAAAAGTGGAATGAATTTGAACCTAAGGAATTCTGTGAGATGGAAGAGAAGCATCTCCCTTTGTATGGGGGGGATAGTGGGAGAGACAGGTTAGGTTCATCTTTTTTTGTTGTTTTTTAAGAGGTTTTTGCCTTGGGACATGTGCACTTGCCAGAGAGAGAAAGAGACGACAGATAGAAATAGTGAGGGGATAGTGAGAAATCACCTCCCCAGGGGGTGGATGGCTGGGACACAATCCCTTCTCCTCCATCCTCCTCCCAGATTCTTGGGCATGCACGCACATGCGCCCTGTGCAATTTTCAAGGCACTGGGTCTAGGACTTGAACCATGGTCGGCCATGTGGAAGTCCAGCTATGTAACCACTACACCATCTGCTGGAGATCATCTTTTTTTTTTTTCCAGGTTTTTTGCCATAGGGCATGTATACTCAGTAGAAAGAGACAGAGAAACAGAGAGGGAAAGTGAGAAAACTACCCACCCAGTGCGCATGGCCATGCTGCAGTCCCTTCTCCTCCTGAAATTTTGGGCACACACGCACATGTGCCTGGTGTGATTTTCAAGCTACTAGGTCCAGGACTTGAACCTCAGTTGACCATGTGGGAGTCCAGCACCTCTACCACCATGCCGCTTGCTGACCTCCGGTTCATCTTTCAGAGGAGCCCATTACCAAAGCAAACCCGTGTGCCCCACAAAGCAGCTCTCAGAGCGGGCCAGTTCCGGGGTGGCCCCGAGACGATGAGGAAGGACTGGTCAGGACACCTGACCATGTTCCCTCTTTAGAGGCTTCCAGAATGTCCCCAAACCAACACCACTGCTGTCTTGCACTCCACAGAGGCTAAGTTTTGACCACAGAAACTTGTCAGTGTGCTCAGCACTTCTAGCTGGCTCTCATTCCGTCTTCTGTAGGTGAAGAGAACAGAGGATTGGGGAGGGCACTGCAACAGCAGTGGATCTGTAACTAAACCGGGTCTCCAGTCAGCATCCTGCTGGATTACAGACCAATGGCAGAAGGAACAAGACGTGTCCCAACCAACCCAGCCTCAGCTCGCCAGAGCCCCACCTTTGCTTCCTACTCTGGCCCATGCGTGCCTCCAGCATCCTGCTCTGATTCGCACATACGTTACTCAAAAGCAGAAGATAAATATGAAACATAATATTTGTTCAAAGACGTCATGTTATGGGGAGGACGATAAATAGTCCTGTTGTCAGGTCTTCATGAAAGCCTTCAGGAACTGCCAATTGTTTTCACGTGAATAAAAGTGCAGTTTCAATAGTCTATTGATGTTGGTGGGGCTGGTGTAAGCCGGGCAATTTTTCCCTCAGCGAGGCTTTGCTGAAGAGGCCGGAGCAGAGAGGTATTCTAGCAGCCGGGTTTCGGAAGATTAATTTGGTATTCATCAGTACAGGGAGAGGTGGGTAGACCAGTTTCAAAATCTAGGGCGGCTGTGGGAGTGGAAAGATAAGTATCTAAGGGACATCCAGATGGAAAAATAAAGAGTTGGGAACTTCAAGTTTGGGAAGGAGAGAGGAAGAATTCCACCTGAGGATGAAGGCAGCGTTTGAGGCTGAGCGGGACTGAGGCTGCATCTCTCTGGGGCATCTGTTGATAATCCCCCTGCTTAGGAAACTTGAAAAGAGAGTTAAAAATATACCACAAAGGCTAAAACAGCAAGTCTAGGCAAAAATGCAATCGAAATTAAAGACAAACAGATAAACATCAAACAAGGGCATCCCATCAGTGAAGGGGCAGAAGGTCACAAGGAGCCAGAGGGAGTGTTGTCTTTTCCAGGGAGAGTCCTTTGTGAAGAGGGTCCTCGGGAGCAGAAAAGAATGCGGCGTTATGAATTTGAGGGAGACTAGATGAGTGGGAAGGAGTGCATGAAGTTGATGTTCTATTCAAATTCCCTAAAGCTTATTGCATCGTAAATGCAGAAATCTAATAAAAGAAAACGCCATCTCAAATACCCAAGCTGGGCAGGGCTGGTTCACCACCGAGGCCAAGCTCCATTAAATTGAGCCACGAAGCTGCCCAGAAGCAGAGGCTGTCTGCGGTGTAGACATTTAATGGGAAGGTCTCACCAGTGCATTTTAGAGGGTCGCTGGTGTATTGCTTTTCCCTTTTGTGGAGGTAAAGGAAGGGTAGCTTGCCATTTCTGGAAGCCCCTGAAAGTCCCCTTTGAAGACCTAATTGCTTCTCTTATCAAGCGTCCCTGGTCCTTTTCATATCCCTTAGCTACCTTGTTTTTAGTTTTGTTGACATAGGTGCTAATATGTGAGAAAAGGCTTCATGGACCCACACCGCAATAAATATCAATCAGTCAATAAATATGGTGTGGAGAATTTTTTAATAAAGTGTGATTTATTCTTTTGAAAGAACTGGCCCCTTTTTAAAAAATAAAAAAGTTTGTGCTATAGGGTACATGCACTTGCTGGAGGGAGAGTGCAACAATGAGAGAGAAAGTAGAATCACTCCTTCTCCCAGTGAGGGATGACCATGCCACAATCCCTGTGCCTCCATTCGCCTCTCAATACTCTGGGCACACATGCACACATACACACACATACATGCCCGGCGTGATTTTTAAGCTGCCGGCTCTAGGACTCGAACCATGGTCGGCTATGGGGAAGTCTAGAATGTTAACCACTACGCCACCTGCTGGCACCAGACTGCCCCTTTTAAAGCACTCACCTTGCAATTAGGACTTTTCTAGCTTTGGCTTATTTAAGTGGCCTTTTTTACCTCTCTCTTTAGGGGCCTTTCTTAAGGAAGTGACGGGGGTAGTAGATGATGGCTTCCTATTTTAAAACTGTGTTGACCTCTTACTCCCACCCCCACCCCCTCTTTTGTAAAATCGGTACATCTGGGACCAACTCGCTGCCTGGCCTGTCTCTCTCACCGTGGGCTCCTTCATCAGCCTTATTAAAGCCTTGCTTTTTCTGGTCTCGCTCTGTGGCACAGTGGTATGCCTGCTCAAGAGAAGTTAGACCACGCGTGGAAACCGTGGCTCAGCTCCCAGCCCAGTCAGTCTGAAACACACCAGGCACACGCATAAGCGCTCGGGGTCTGACGGGATGGAGGACTAGAGGAGGAGGACCGAGGTCACTCTGCCACATCCTCACCATTGCTGATGGAACGACCTCTTCCCAAGCCTGGTCTGTCTAAATCCCACATCTTTCAAGGCCAGCCTAGGTCCCCACCATGATGTGGCTCTTGTCTAACTAGTTTAGCATGAAAACGACTCCCTGTTCTGTACTCTGGCCACTGTGGTGCTCTGTGGCACTTACCAGCACTCTTCATTTTTTTTAAGTTTCCTTTCCATAAGTGCGAGAGACAGGAAAAGAGACACAGAGAGAGCCTTCCCCAGTGGGATCCTCCCACACAGTTCGTCCCCGAGCCACTCCTGATCACAGACACATGTGCCCTCAGGAAGGTGGCTGGACGCGAACTCCGAACTTTTGCATGTGGGTCAGCTCTGCAAAACACTGCCTTCCTGCTGCACAGTTCTCCGTCCCAGCACTCATTGAAATAGTTAGAATGTTTCACACATACAACCTCTCTCCCCAACCAGCTTGCTATGCTCTTTGTAATCACCATACCCTTACCCTTCACCTTGCACAGAAAGCTGGTGGCATGGTGGTTAAGGCACTAGACACTTCCGCATGGCCGACCACGGTTCGAGTCCCAGACTTGCTGGTTTACTTTCTCTCTTTCTCTCTGTGTACCTGTCTTTCTCTGGTCAAATGAAAATGACTGAATGAATAAATAAAATTAAATAAATAATTCTTTTAAAAAAAGAGAAAAAAAGGCTATTGGGAAACTGTTAAGTGACCCTCAGGGAGACGCCCCTAGGCCCTTACACGGAGGCAGCTTGCCTGGCCTGCCTCCTGCAAATACATCCGCCCTGTGAGTGCTGTAGCGGATACTCAGCTACTCCCTGAAAGACAAATTCTTCTAGGGCCCAGCTGTTACACTGGGACACTAAGATCCCAGCTTAACCCAGTGTCATGCCAACTGTCCTACCCAGAAAGGTCACCTTTATTTTTACTTCCTGAAGAGTCAGAGGCTAATAGGTTCTAGTCTGAGCGCAAGCATCCTGGGCTCTATTTCAGTGAGCTCGGCATCCTGTGAGGCCAAAGGCCCACCCAGCAGGAAATGGAACATGGGGAGCCAGCGGAAGAGCAAAGCAAAGGTTGGAGAAATGCTTTCCACAGAAAGATGGAGCTCTGTTTTAGACTGGATGGGGCTAGAAAATGTAAACCAGCAAGAAGGGCAAAGAAGGGCCGGGCGGTGACAGCAGCAAAAATGGATCAGCGGGCTGCTTGCAGGTGGCCTCCGATATACACAGCCAGAGTTCTCACCTTGCAGTCAGGCCCCGGTGCTTCCAGAAGGGCTAATAGGTCTGGGGTGAGGCGCAGCAAGGCTCCAGTTAACGGCCCAGTCACCCAGCCACGCCATATATCCATCTGTGAAATGGACAAGGCTAAGCAGTTCAGAACTACCTTCCATAAAGGAGCATTAAAAAAGATGTTAATTGGGAACCAGCAGTTAGCGTAATGGCTATGTCGCTGGACTCCCATGTAGTCGACCGCGGTTCGCGTCCCGAACCCGGTGGCTTAAAACTCACGCCGGGCGCGTGTGCGTGCGTGCCCAAGATCCCGAGAGGAGAATGGAGGAGAAGGGATTGCGGTGTGACCATCCCCCTTGGGGGGTGATTTCTCGCTTTCTGTCTCTCCGTCTCTCTCTGTGTGTCTGGTGAGTGCACGTACCCTATAGCAAAAACCTCTCCAAAAAAAAAAAAAAAGATGTTAATTTATTAAAAGTTCCACTATAACAAGTTCTCCACATTATTACCACGGGAAGTGTCATGTGATGCAGTTACACAAAACCTATGCCTGAACTTTAGGCTGGTTTTATCAATGATTCTGGAGCTGCTGTGCCGTATAAATAAACCATGCATTTTGGTTTCTTCGAGAGCAATAATTTCTTCAAAAAAGCAATGACAGCAACAAACTCTGTTGGATTTCTTTCGTTTATGCCTTAATCTGCTTGGGGCACTGGGGCTGGCGGGAGGGGAAGGACGTCTGCTTTGTTTCTTCAGCCCTGCCTTTTAGGAGTCCAAACAGTGATTACGCATAATGGTGTTCTCGCTGGCTTTGGGCGCCGTTTCTCCTCCTGAGTGCCCGTTCCTGCCGCCGGCTGAGCGGTGTGGAACCTTGTCAGATCACGTCAGTCAAACCCGCCATCTGACGGATACTGTCCCCACTGAACTAATGGGATCAGCTCATCACGGGGTGCTGAGCACACCTCAGGCTCCTCCCTGCCTTTCTTCCCCCTGTCCACCACGGCACACTCCTGCTGCATCTTCTCTGCCAATATTAGAACCGTCTCCTGATTACTAACTGCCCTTTGCAAAATGAATTTTTTTTTTTTATTCAGTTTGCTCTAGGGCACGTGTGCTTCCCTGGGTGAGGAAGCATCACCCAGGGAAGATGACCACACCGCAATCCCTCATCCATTCTCCTCTTGGGATTTCGGACACGCATGCACATGCACTCTGCCAGTGTATTTTTCAAGTTGCCGGGTCTGGGACTCAAACTCTGCAGTCGCCATGTGGGATCCAGCTGCCTTAACCAGCATGCCACCTGGCTGGCCCTTACAATGAATTTTTGCAGTGTAAAAATTCTATATCCTTTATTCCAACATATCATCTACCCCTTACTCCCGTTTCGCCCAACTTGTACATGTATGATTCTCTTCCTTTTCGTTCCTCTTAGAACCTCTTGTTAATGGAGCAGAATTGGTACCGGTCTGAAATCCAACCCTAAGTATATTGTCCCAAGGAAACCTCTAGATTTTCATCTAAAGTTTTGCTTTTATTTTTTTTTTCCCTTCTTCAGACTATACTCTCATTTTTGAAATTTCCTCTGGTGCTGCCACAAATAGCAAGTCACAAAAATTCAATTTTTGAGTCAAATGTGCCTATAATGCATATTTATGAGCACAGAACCACGTTTAAAATACATCCTACCATTTAAATTATTGTTTAAGTTTCTTTCATTTTCATGTAAATTCTCTTATATGCTAAAAAAAATATCGTAAAAGTGTATAACATAAAAGCAGGTGGGGCCAGCAGATGGCATAGCAGTTATGTCGCTGCACTCCCACATGGCTGACCATAGTTCAAGTCCCGGACCCTATGGTTTAAAACTCACGAGTGCGTGCATGTCCAAGATAACCCAGGAGGAGAATGGAGGAGAAGGGATTGTGGCGTGGCCATCCCCCCTGGGGGGGACGGTGATTGCTCACTTTCTCCCCCTCACTGTGTCTGTTGCTTGCCTTCATGACAAGCACAAAAACCTCTTTTTTAAAAAAAAGGCAAGTAATAATGAAATATATGTAAATAATGCAGCTTACTTTCATAGACATAAGTCATTTTTAAAGATATCACCCATTCTTACATCATTAGGCAATATTGGTAATCACCACTCACATTTAAGCTCCAACTTACTAATATAAAGTATATCAGCTGCTCAAAAAGTCTTTCAGCAGTTTTTATAACTGTTGGAGGTGTCTCAAGATGCTAATATGTTTACTTAGGCAAATGCATACATGTATGTTATATGTGCTGTTCCAGAGTTTTATACATGTGCATGCCTCACTGCCATCGAAGGCATCCGTTAGTAAAACTCGAAAAATGGATGTAACAGTGAATTCAAGCTACTTTGTAGAAAATATGGAGGGATACTAAGGAATTTAATATCAGCAAACATGTTCCCTTTGAAACAGCAAATTAGATGTGCAGGAGGATTTTGGTCACACTTCAAAGAATAATGTGCTGAGATGGAGAGCTGTTCTGTTTACTCTTGCTCTCACCGGTGAGGTTTTTCTATGTTAAACAGGCTTTTGATTACTTCAAAGCATGTTTGAAGTTCTCACTCTGCATAGCTCCTGCACAAAGACAAATATTCTTCCAAATTTGTGCAGCTAATATTGCTGCATATTCTATTTGTAAGAAGAACCTGCAGTTTCCTCATTTCCTTTCTTTCTTTAAGATTTTTGCTATAGGGTGCACGTGCTATGTGCTCACCAGGGAGGGAAAGTGAGAACGCACCCTCCCTCTGAGGGGGATGGCCATGCGACAAGCCCCCTCCTCCATTCTTCCCTAGAGATTTTGGGCACACATGCACACATGCCTGGCATGCTCTTCAAGCCACTGGGTCCAGAACTTGCACCATGCAGTTGGCCCTGTATGATCCATGAATGATCCACCATGCACCACTGGCCCCATAATTTATTATTATTATTATTATTTTATGACTGGGTTTCACTACATCTTCCTGCCTCAGCCTCCCTAGTAGCTGGGACAGGCATGCACCATCACTCCAGCTGTCAGGATGGGCTGAGAATTGAACCCAGGTTCCTATGTGACCTCGGCCTCTTACCAGCCAACACCACCATGGCTAGTGCTGCAGCTGCCCATTTAACGCCAAGTTCTGCCTCTTTTATTTAGCTATGACAGTGAAGGTCGTCTGACAAATGTGACATTTCCAACTGGAGTGGTCACGAGCCTTCATGGCGACATGGACAAGGCTATCACAGTGGACCTCGAGTCGTCCAGCCGAGAGGAAGATGTCAGTATCACTTCCAACTTGTCCTCCATCGACTCCTTCTACACCATGGTCCAAGGTAACACAGACGCGCACTTTTCAACTGTTCATCTTCACATGTACGCGCACCCAAGATAGAATGTGGCAATCTGGTTTTCCAAGATGAGTCAGAAAACAGGAAGGGGAAATATAATCCCCTAGAGAGACTGATGAAATAACCTAGCATCTGCATGTAATGTCTAGTTCTATACACAAATTAAAGTCATATAAATGCATGAGCCTAGAAGTAATGCATTTGTCCACTCCCAGTCAAGAAAACAGCTTAATTCTAGTTCTTCACACACATCATCAGCCTATTCTAGAGCTTCGACTGGTTTCCCGAGCGTGCCTTCCTTACTACCGTCTGAGTTGGGTGGTTTGAGACACAGTACTTCCTTATCTCTGCATGATACAGTGTGTGAATGCACGTACGATGGAAATGTCCCGGTCCCAGGTCCCCTCTTGTATCACATCTGGACTTGCCCTTTTTGTCACTCCATCTATGGCCACACGGATCCGGGAGCTCCATAATGAAACCTGTCATACTCCTTTGCAAATTAATCCGGAGAAGCCTGATTACAATGACATGTGCAAGTGTGAGGTCATCACTCAACATAATTACTAAATCGATGTTAAATGTCTTTGCCTCACGTGTCTGCTCGTAACCTGTTCCATCTGGCAATGTCCACAGCCGTCTAACACAGGTCTTGCTTCATTCACTTCTCCCTCCCGGTGGCTCTGTATTGTGAATTGGCGCAGGAACTCACAATGTCAAAAGGTTCAGGGTGTGTTTTTTGTTTTGTACCAAATACGAGGGGGCTCCCCTTTATTAAGTCACTTATAGGCAGAAGTAATGAGTATATATTACTTTAGATTAGTGATATTCAGGTATCTGTACAGATCCTTTCAAAGATCTTTGATAAAGGATGTAAGGATGGGTTTAAGGGAGGGGAGTCTCCTAAGACCTTGGGGGAGGGCACCGCCACCTCCCAGAAGCCACAGGCTTGACTCCTTGCAGAAATTGTACTGCACATGCCAAGAGGCTGAGCCCTCGTTTTATCAAGCACATGAGAAAAAGCAATCTACTAAAGCCAAGAAGGATTTTTAATTCTCCTAAAGTTGGGATCACCATATGACATAATGTTTATGTTGCTGGACTCCCACATAGTCGACCACGGTTTGAGTCCCCAACCTGCCAGCTTCAAACTCATGCCAGGGACGAGTGCATGCATGTCCAAGATCCCAAAAGGAGAATGGAGGAGAAGCGATTGCAGCATGGCTATCCCCCCTGGAGGGTGATTTCAGGCTTTCTGTCTTTCTGTCTCTCTGGCAAGTGCACACACCCTATAGCAAAAACCTCTCTAAAAAAAAAAAAAAAAAAATCCCCTAAAGTTTGCTTGTAAGATTCAGCCATATCCCTGGCAGCATGAAAAGCCAGAAATCAAAGTTGTATCATTACTTTGCAGAAGGACATCATTAACCACTTTTTTTTGGAGAGGTTTTTTACTATAGGGAGCGTGCGCTCACCAGAGAGACAGAGAGACAGAAAGCGAGAAATCACCCCCAGGGGGGATGGCCACGCCACAATCCCTTCTCTTCCATTCTCCTCTCCGGATCTTGGGCACGCACGCACATGCCCCCGGTGTGAGTTTTAAGCCACCGGGTCCGGGACGCGAACCGCAGTCGACTATGTGCGAGTCCAGTGACATAGCCATTACGCTAACTGCTGGTCCCATTAAACACTTTTTATTTCTTTCTAAATGAGGTTCAGTCAGCATTTTAAGAATTTTATTCCTTCTAAACTGCACAACCAGCCCAGTGTTTAATCCCTACCTAATAGTTTGTGATTTCTGTATCTCATGTTCTAGATCAGTTAAGAAACAGCTACCAGATTGGCTACGACGGCTCCCTCAGAATCATCTACGCCAGTGGTCTGGACTCGCACTACCAGACAGAGCCGCACGTCCTGGCTGGCACTGCCAATCCAACCGTTGCCAAGAGAAACATGACTCTCCCCGGAGAGAACGGGCAAAATTTGGTGGAATGGAGATTCCGAAAAGAGCAAGCCCAAGGAAAAGTCAATGTCTTTGGTCGAAAGCTCAGGGTGAGTAAGCTCGGAGAGTCAGAGATGGCCGCCCACCCTCTGGTGGATGACCCATCCAGGAAGGCAGAATTCATCTCCTTCCCCCTCGTCTGTCCACGCAGAGTGCCACCCTCACAGTGAGGAACAGCACCCTACCTTAGAGCACCAGTTATGTGCCACCATTACGCCATTAAAATTGCTCAGCATAAAAGCCACTTGGAAAACATGTTTTTCTCAACCTATCGATGATTACAAATAAACTCCTCTGTGACTGCCTGAACCTTATGGCAGAAAGTGAAAATTAAACCAATTCTTGAGGTGGCACAGCGGGAGGGCACTGCTCAAGCGATACTGAGTCCATACGGAGCACCCTGGAGTTCCCCAGGGGATGGGCACACACCACGCACACACCCATTGTCCTGCTGGCCGGGGGGGGTGGGGTGAGGGCTGGAGAGGATTACAGTCTGAGACTCTGTTCAGGGTGCTTCTCCCTCACTCTCACGAAAGAGAGAAACTTGAAAATAAATAAACTCCTCCCAGGGAAATGAGGAAAGTACATGCAGCACAATCTCAAAACCTAGATGCCCATACAGTCTGTTAGCGTAATGAATTTACGCCTTTGCTTTCTCGGTTAGGAGTGACGGCTTCTTGAGGTGGAGCTGGGGCTAAGTCAGAACGGGTTTCAGTTCTGTACGTTCTCGTAATCGTAACCACGTGTGTTCACAGACTGGCCATTGAAAGGGGAAGTCTTTCTTTGCATTCTCCATAGTTTGAACTATAGTTTGAGCACATGGAAGGGTACCCACATCAGAAGCTCCCTGCTGCCTCTTCACTATGGATAGAAACCCCCCCATTTCTATTATTTTTATGAGAAATGGGATGCTTCTCATTATGCTGGTGTAATTGAGCTTTGCAAAATGTTCTCTGCTTTCCTTGTTAGGATTTTTTTTTTTAATCCCACTTACATTGGGGCCAAATATATCTAGGAGGCGAGCTGTGATTGAAGGCAGCTATTTGGAAAAGACAACATAGATTAAGTACTGACACCCAGGTTGTGAGGAACCACCGTCAGCCAGTATAAACTGAACTTGAGTCTTTCATTCGATCAGTGAACGGATTTTAGTTTACCAGGTAATTGTAGATAATTCTTCCTGATATTATTTTCCTCGCCACTTAAAAAAAAAAAAATTAAAATCAAGGAGAGAGAGCAAAAAAGATGGAACTTTCTCTGAATAGTCTTTTTTTCCTGCACTCAAAATGGTTAGTTTTCACGCCAGTGTTATTTACCTTGGCAAATCTTCAGGGAAAGAAACAACAACTAAATACTGTCTCTAGTTCTTTCCAAGAAATAGAAATGAAGTAAAAAAGAATCAGTGGACCACAGATAGACTGTACCCAACTCCGAGGTGCATTCTGACCCCTCCTCAGCTGTAAGAGGTGTGGGGCTCCAGCTGCCGGTCTGCTGGACCACAGTGGCCAGCTCCCACCCCACCGGCCGCACTGACTGCAGAGCAGGGCACCCAGCTGCAGTCCTTGCAGCTTCAGTGTGACAGGCTGCAGCTATGGGAGGCTGGAGGGGACTGTGGTCAGCCACACAGCTGAGAAGATGGCACAAGAACACTAGAAGGAAGAACGAGATTAGGGTTGAAGGTAAAATAATGGGCAGGAAAACAGGCTTCCAGCTTCTTTCAGATCCTTTTCACAGGGTCGTGGTCTGTTGCCAAAGTAAACTGCAGCTCCAGCCAAACCTACAGATCAGTAGGAATCAGAAGCCGCCTGCCCCCTCCTGCCTGCTGCCACCATGACTGCTGCTTCCCGGGCCTGTGCCTCTGGGGGTCATTGCAAGTTAAAGTTAGTTCGCGGGCTTCCTTATTCCATGATTCATAAAGCAAGGATGGTGTGCACACCGAACACAGGACTACCTCAGAGACAATACTCGGGCTTGTTCTCCCCAATCTGCTCAACAAAGATGTCACAGCACTTAACTACAATTCAAAAAACAGGAGTCCCAGGCCTGCTCCATGGCCCAGGGGTTAGAGGAGCCAGATCCTGCATGGCCAACCACATGGTTTGAATCCTGACCCCAGCAGCTTGAAAAGCACACCAGGGTATGTGCGTGCTTGCCCCAAACTCCAACGGGATGGAGAAGTGGAGAGCGAGGGACTGCGCTATGACTGCACCCACTAGGGAAGGCTTCCTCCCTCCTCCTCTCCCTCTGTCTTGGGTGAGCATGCATACTCTCTGGCAGATTAAAAAATAATAACAAATAAAGGAAGAACAAAAATAGGAACTCTAGATCGGACTTTACTTTCTACGAGTAGAAAATCTTATGGGAAAATCATAGCCTCTGTGAATCCGTTTGTTTGTTTCTTTCTTTTCATTTTGTCAGGGAGCACATGCACTTATCAGAATGAGAGAGAGCTAGAGAAAGATAGCACCCCTCATGGGAAACGGCCATGCTACGATCCCCTCTTCACTTCTCCCTCCTTTCAGGATTTTAGGCATGTGTTCACACACACCTGGCATGTTATTTGAACCACTGGGTCTGGGACTCAAACTGTGGAGTGAGCCATTTGGGATCTAGCTGCCTTGAGCACCAGGCCACCAAAGCCAGCCCCCGTATCCTTATCTCTGTCACAGTATCTATATTATGACATAAATGACATGCTACTGTGCTAGCTAATGTCACAGCATTTGACGGATACAAATGTATTACAGATACATAGAGTTTGCCCTCCACCACCTCGCTATCACACGCCTGTTACAGGAGCCAAATGAGATAATAGGAAAGTACTTCCATAATAAAGGCATGATTTTCTGTTCTTCACCACAACCCAGAGACTCCCAGCCACGTGCACAAACATCGGGCGTGTCACACAGCAGGAAAAAGCTGCTCAGCTCGCTAGGTAGGCGTATGTTCATGGAAAGTGGGGACAGTAGGAAACACTGGGAGCTGGCAGGTGGTGTGGTGGTTAAGGCGCTGGACTCCCACAGGGCGACCATGGTTCGAGTCCCAGACTTGGCAGCTTGCTTTCTCACCTTCCCTCTCTCACTCTGGTCAAATTAAAAAAGAAAATAATAATAGTAATAATAATAATTAATTAATTAAATTAAATAACTAATTTAAAAAAAAAAAAAAGAGTTAGAATTATTTGTCCAGAAGCCACCCACAGATTATCTTGCCCACTCTTTGGGACAAGTTACATCTAATGTACACTTTTTCTCTGGTTGACGCTGCTTTTCTGGTCATAAGGAGAAATTGGGAGGAGTAGAGGGAAAGGGAAGAAACCACATCCTAAGCGTCTGGTTCTCGGCCCGATTCTAAGTGAAGAAAGAGCCGCACTTACAGGAGGGAGAGGCCAGTGCACAGAGGCCGCCGTTAGTTTCTTTCCAAACAGCAGAAATACACGATTTAAAACAGCCTGCTCGGTCACACTGAAAGGAGTTTTTTTTGCTGATGTGTGTGATTGCTCTCGGAGAGACAATGCCGAGATCACAAGGGAGGGTTTCTTACTCTCCAGATAAGACTGGATGAGCCCGCTCTGACTGCTAATTCCATTCCTTTGTGGATTCTCAGAGAGAAATTTGAGGGAGAAAATGAGGCTATGAAAATTGGGTTCAAGGGCTGCCCCTGGAGTCTGCCAAAAGAGGAAAGCAGGGGGAAAGGAGGCAGACCCCAGGCTGCCATGGCAGTGTGATTTAGAAATATCAGATTTCTTTTTTTTTTTTTCTCTCTCTTTTTTTAGGTTTCTTTTTTTTTATTGTTTACTGTTTTGGCCACAGGACATGTGTACTAGCTGGAGAGGGACAGAGAGAGGAAAAGTGAGAAATCACCCCATCCCCAGGATAGCCACGCTGTACTCCCTTCTCCATTCTCCTCCTGGGATTTTAGGTACCCCCATATATACACGCACCCAGTGTGATTTTCAAGGCACCGGGTCCAAGACTTGAACCACTATGGGCCATGTGAGAGTCCAGTGCCTTAACCACCCTGCCACCTTCTGGCTACAGGTCTTTTCCTTAAGCGAGTTACTTAAATTTAGCTATGTGCCTGCCTCATGGTAGACACTGAAATACCTACTCAATTCAGTTCAAACCTACGGTATGGATGGTCTCTATTTTCTTGCCTCTAGATCTTCCTAAGAGACGGGTTATATGAATTGGATGACCTGGCAGGTAGCTGATTGTACAACTAAACCTAATGGGTTAGATATAGTAGCTATAACAGATAGGATAGCTGTAACACTAGGTAGGTCAGTAGACTAAAAAGTTTTTAAAAAGAAAACTGAGTAATAAAACTGTAAAACAAACTAATAACATGAAGAGCATTTTCTGTGAAATAATGCCTTGGGGGAAAGGAGCTGGAGACTGAAGGAGGGAAGCACATGAACTCGTGATAGGGATGTGGAAAAGCATAGCAAAACACAGTTCTGTAACTCACTGTTTTCACCTAAATTTTAACAAAGATACATGCATAGTAGCTACTCATCTTTGTCTTATAATACTTGGTAAATAGACCTGACGTTTATCAGTGCTGAACTTTAGAACCAGCATTCTGTCACTTACAAGAATATTGTGGTGGGATTTTCTGGGCCAGCAGTTGTTACGGGTGTTGAGGTGCTGGATTCCTCACGGCCAGCTTCACAGTTCGAGTGAGGCTTGAGAATCACGCCAGGCATGTGTGTGCGCATGCCCAAAATCCCAAGAGGAGACTGAAGGAGAAGGGATTGCAGCGTGGCCATTCCCCTGGGGGATGATTTCTCATTTTCCCTCTGTCTCTCTCTGGTGAGCACACATGCCCTATAACAAAAACTAAAATAAAAAATAAAATTACAATACCAGCAGATAGCATAATGGCTGCATTGCTGGACTCTCATGTGGCTGACTACAGTTCAAGTCCCAGACCCCGTGGCTTAAACTCACACCGGGCACATGTGTGTGCATGCCCAAGATCCCAAAAGGAGAATGGAGGAGAAGAGATTCTGGTGTGGCCATCCCCCCCGGGGGGGTGATTTCTCGCTTTCTGTCTCTCTGTCTCTTTCTGTCTTTTTGGTGAGCGCACATGCACCATAGCAAAAAACACTCAAAAAATATTTTTTTTTAAAAAGAATTGTTATGGCATTCTCATAATAATATTCATCTCTTATACCTGCCAACCACAACTCAGATGCTTAAAAGAAAACTTGTAGTGAAACATTTTTAAAAGTAATTTCTCGGGAACCAGCAGTTGGTGTAATGGCTATGTCGCTGGACTCCCATGTAGTCGGCCGTGGTTCGCGTCCCAGACCCGGAGGCTTAAAACTCACACTGGGCACGTGTGCGTGCATGCCCAAGATCCCGAGAGGAGAATGGAAGAGAAGGGATTGCACCGTGGCCATCCCCCCGGGGGGTGATTTCTCACTTTCTGTCTCTATGTCTCTCTCTGTCTGTCTGGAGAGCACACACACGTTATAGCAAAAATCTCTCCAAAAGAAAAAAAGTAATTGCTCAAAACTTGAAAGCCGAACGTGTGCTTAAAGGCATGTATGATAAGGTAGGACATCTGAATCCTATTATGCTGCTCACACTTGGACACGTTCCACGTGGGCCTGAGTGGAGCGGCCTAGCGTGGCCGTGCACATGCCGTTCGCTCTCGCTGACGGTGAGAGACGCGGGGCCGTCTGCAGCAAGTCAGCGCTCCAGCAGAACACGAGGGGGTCTCGTTCTCGTCACTAAGCGTGCTGGGTAACAAGCAGCCCTGCCTCACTTCCCAGCGTAACGATTCAGATAAGTGAACATTCAGGCTGAGCCTCTCCAAAATGCTCCAAAATTCAGAAAAGTGTTGACATGACACTGTAGGTAGAAAATTCTACCCCTGGGAACCAGCAGTTAGCGTAATGGCTATGTCGCTGGACTCCCACGTAGTCGACCGCGGTTCGTGTCCCGGACCCGGTGGCTTGAAACTCACGCCGGGCGCGTGTGCGTGCGTGCCCAAGATCCCGAGAGGAGAATGGAGGAGAAGGGATTGCGGCGTGACCATCCCCCCTGGGGGGTGATTTCTCACTTTCTGTCTCTATGTCTCTGTCTGTCTGTCTGGCGAGCGCACGCGCCCTACAGTGAAAATCTCTCCAAAAAAAAAAAAAAAAGAAAATTCTACCCCTGCCTTCATGTGTGTGTGTGTGTGTGTGGGGGGGGGCCTTCAGGTAAAATACTTTAGTGCACAAATCTCGCATAAAATGACCTACAAGGTGTATACTAAACATAATTGAAATTCATGGTTAGACTTCGGTCCCATCCCCAAGATACCTCTTGTAGATGCAAAATTCCATAATTCAAAATAATTTGAAACCTGAAACACGTTCGGTCCTAAGCATTTGGGAGAAGGCCCCCCAGGGAGGATGGCCACGCCACAATCCCTTCTCCTCCATTTTCCTCTCGGGATCTTGGGCACGCGCGCACATGCGCCCAGCGTGAGTTTAAGCCACCAGTTCTGAGACTCAAACCGCGATCATCTACATGGGAGTCCAGCGACATAGCCATTACACTAACTGCTGGTCCCTTGATATTTTTAATAACAACAAAAGTATTTATTAAAAGGCCTCTGGGGCACAGGATAATGCTGGTGCCTAAGGACTGTTGGAAACTTCTGTGAAGTTGCTGTGATGTCCTAGCGGCGTGAAGCAGCACCATGTCCTAGCAGGAAGCGTGCCCTGACTTCTTCCTGCTGTCCCTGCCTTTATTTCCAGAACCCCACGGAGAGTCTGGGTATGCTTAGGAGAGAGAGAAAAGCTGAGATCTGTTAGTATCCTTTGAAATTTTACATACTCACTAACAGTGGCTGGTGTCTGGAAACAGTAAGGAAATGGAGAAAGCCTTGGCTTGTGTTAGGAATGTCGGGTGGGAAACATGGCCACCTTCTAAGTCTTTCCTTATGACTTCAATCTGAGGATACAAGAAGCACCGCATACAGGATTTGTCTGGATACAAAGAAACATTTAAACTTCTACCAAGATGTTGGGTCTGACAGTGCTTCCAGATGTTTCCACGCAGTGACCTGTGTGGTGCGGAGACTCACACAGAGACAACCAAAACATCATTTGATTTTCTCTGCAAGTTTCAGTGTTGGGTGGACCTGCTCGCCAACAACAGAAACAAAGCAGAAACCGGTAGCCAGCGTGGGAGCGAAAAGATGGGGCTCGTTCTGCCTTTTCGCCCTTCTCCTTCCAGCAGCTCAGTATAGCAGATCTGCAGTCCAGATTTCTTCCTATCTAGCCAGAGGAAATATCGCAGAGATAAAGGAGCATTGCAGACAGCAGTGAAGAATTGAAATAGGGATGGAGACGAATATGAAGTCAAATACACACACATGGAACAGTAATGTGGGCAGCGTGATCCGTGGGGACCGCACAGTCTGTCTTTCATGGTTATTGGGAGCCTGGAGTAACCTAAGAAAGCAAGCGAGCGGGCAAACTTACACATTCAGCTTTCTCCCCCTTTTCAAACACTATCTGAGGAAACCCAAGAGCCCTAAGGAAACCATTTAAATGGTGCAAAACCTCATCTTAAGGCATCAAAAATTTAGTGTAAGTATAGGCTGAAGGGCTTGATTCTGCCAGTTATCAAATTAATTTGATATCTGATCTTTCGGCGGGACTTTAGAAAATAGATTTGTAACGTTAGCTAGTAGCTTCTTTCCAAGGTACACAAAGCATTCTGCAAACCGAACCTCAGCGTTTCACAACAGTCACATAAAACAGAGGGCAACCAGTAGGCCAACATGTCCACCTGGAAGTGGGGGCTCAGGAAGCCTCCAGCTGGCAGATCAAATCTCCGGAAGACAGAGCCCGAGGGACGAGTCCAACCTCTTTATTTACAGATGGAGAAACAGATTCAGGGAGGTTAAAAGCCCAGAGTCAGCTGCTTCCAGGTCCTATCAGGTATGGGGACTGTGCTTTTTGACTCCTGGGCCCCGTCCCTCCCCTCCACATGCATACACACACACACACACACACACTGCACACCAGTGCCTGCTATGTTACAGTGATATTGGTCCCCAACACCGTGTCAGTTGGATCTGAAAAGGTAGAACTGAAAAAAATGAAGATTCCCCCAATTTCCATCAGAGCTCTGCCTATTTTTTTTTTTTTTTGAGAGGTTTTTGCTAGAGAGAGAGAGAGACAGAAAGACAGAAAGCGAGAAATCACCCCCCAAGGGGGATGGCCACACCGCAATCCCTTCTCCTCCTTTCTCCTCTCGGGATCCTGGACATGCACGCACACGTGCCCGGCGTGAGTTTAAGCCACTGGGTCCAGGGCATCAAAAATTTAGTGTAAGTATAGGCTGAAGGGCTTGATTCTGCCAGTTATCAAATTAATTTGATATCTGATCTTTCGGCGGGACTTTAGAAAATAGATTTGTAACGTTAGCTAGTAGCTTCTTTCCAAGGTACACAAAGCATTCTGCAAACCGAACCTCAGCGTTTCACAACAGTCACATAAAACAGAGGGCAACCAGTAGGCCAACATGTCCACCTGGAAGTGGGGGCTCAGGAAGCCTCCAGCTGGCAGATCAAATCTCCGGAAGACAGAGCCCGAGGGACGAGTCCAACCTCTTTATTTACAGATGGAGAAACAGATTCAGGGAGGTTAAAAGCCCAGAGTCAGCTGCTTCCAGGTCCTATCAGGTATGGGGACTGTGCTTTTTGACTCCTGGGCCCCGTCCCTCCCCTCCACATGCATACACACACACACACACACACACTGCACACCAGTGCCTGCTATGTTACAGTGATATTGGTCCCCAACACCGTGTCAGTTGGATCTGAAAAGGTAGAACTGAAAAAAATGAAGATTCCCCCAATTTCCATCAGAGCTCTGCCTATTTTTTTTTTTTTTTTTTGAGAGGTTTTTGCTAGAGAGAGAGAGAGACAGAAAGACAGAAAGCGAGAAATCACCCCCCAAGGGGGATGGCCACACCGCAATCCCTTCTCCTCCTTTCTCCTCTCGGGATCCTGGACATGCACGCACACGTGCCCGGCGTGAGTTTAAGCCACTGGGTCCAGGACTCGAACCACGGCCAGCTACATGGGAGTCCAGCGACATAGCCATTACGCTAAGTGCTAGTCCCAGGGCTCTGCCCTTTCTCATGTTTTGTAAAACTTTTTATATTTTTCCCCCCCCGACCTCACTTGATTTGAGTTTTTATTGTTACCGTTCCATGGGCCTCACAATGTTCCTTTTGAACAGCTAGTTGGAAAAGTTTCCACTTAAGGAGTATTTTTGCATGAGATATGTTTAATGTCAATGATAGAAAGCAAAAATTATTATAAATCTCAGCTCTCACAAATATACATGTCTATTTGTATATACATACACATATATTTACATATGAGAGACTGCTGAAAACTGATGGAGAAATGGAATTAAAGTACGGGTCTATTTCAGGCAAATTAATTTTGAAATCCTTGCGATGTTTTCTTTCTTTTTTTTTCAGTTTTTGCTGTAGGGTGCATGCACTCACCAGACAGAGAAACAGAAAGTTTGAAATAAGCCCCTGGAGATGTCCCTACCACAGTTACTTCTCTTCCATCCTCCTCTCAGGACCTTGGGCATGCGCGCACACACCTGGCATGATTGGCAGGCTGCTGGACTTCTTGAACTATACAGTTGGCCGTGAGGGATCCAACACCTTAATTAACCTCCATGCCACCTGCTGGCCGTCCATGCAATGGTTTTTTATCATAAACGTTTCCCATGGAGTTTTGAAGCCCTCTTTGTGTGTGTGTGTGTGTGTGTGTGTGTGTGTGTGTGTGTGTGCATACATACATATAGATGTGAGTGGTATATATATAAGTGTGTGTGTGCATGTACAGTCATGTATGCAGTTCAGTATTTACACATAACGATATGTAGGTCAGCAGACCACATGCAGGATGGAGGTCCTGTAAGGCTATATCCAATGGGCTGCCTCACAGCCCGGCTGTGTAGCAGGCTGCCCCAGCGAGGTTTGGTTAAGTACATGCCGATGCTCCCCAGTGACAAAACTGCCCCACAGCACATTTCTCGTGGTGTATCGCTGGCATTTAGCGACATCTGACTGTACATAAAAGTTATTTTTGTTCATATGCACACACACACACATAGAACCGATCATCTGGAGCTGTGAATTTTAAAGCTTCTAGCTAGGACAAGGTCAGGTAAAACTAAGATCTTCCCATGTCATTTTTTAACAATGCAAGCAGTTAATGAGCATTTTAGTATCTGTAAGCGTCATCCCCACAGACGTGCTAGAGAAGCCAGAGAGCGAACGGGCTGTGGTCTCTGGCCTTGCGGAGTTCGCAGGCTGCAAACACCTGGCCCTTTGTGAAGCAGAACGTCAGCAGGGCCACATTTCCATTGTAACAGGGGCTGGCTGTGTATGCCTTGGAATGCAGACAGTAACATGCGTATTTAGTCAGATTTTGGACATGGCCCACAGCCAAACAGAGACCATATTAAAACAACTTGGTGCTAGATGTGTAAATTGAGTACAATATTCAGACCATGTATGTGTCGTAGTAAAGGACTCTGAAGTCCCTGCCAGCTAACCAGATGCTATCAAAAGAAAAAGGCATTCTAAAAAATTGTGACATTTCAGCACTGGGCCAAAAGCAATGATTGTGTTTGTAACCTCCTGCTATTTAAACTCATTAATAATTTACAGTAATGTGGGTTCCAACTTCTACTTAACTGCTCTTCAAAGGGTTAGAGTCACATTTACCACTGTGTTTTATTTAACGTAGCCATGATTAATTTACTAAGCCATTATTTTCCAATCTTCTATTGGGGGAGGAGCTTCGAGTAATTTCCATAGAGGCCATGCTTATCACCTTCAGATCTTCTGAGCAAACTTGAAAGCAAACACATTTTGGTGTTTTTCTTATCAGTTGCTTTAGTTTCCAAAATTTAATTGAAAAGGTTTTGAACAAATGCCAGGCTGTCTTTCTGCTTAATAAAACCTTTTAAAAGAGCAGTTAATCTACTGCTTTGCACTTATGCCCAAGAAGTTGCTAAATTAATTTACTGACTAAGAGAATCAATCGTCATCAATGGTGTTGAAACAATACAGGGGATTCCAAAGTGGTAAGTGGCTGGTATTGGAATAACATGATTTATTTTACCGTCTCGTCTGTGTTATAACAGGTTAATGGCAGAAACCTCCTTTCAGTTGACTTTGATCGAACAACAAAGACAGAAAAGATCTATGACGACCACCGTAAATTCCTACTGAGGATTGCCTATGACACCTCAGGCCACCCAACCCTCTGGCTGCCAAGCAGCAAGCTCATGGCTGTCAATGTTACCTATTCATCTACGGGTCAGATCGCCAGCATCCAGCGAGGAACTACCAGCGAGAAAGTCGACTATGACGGACAGGGGAGGATCGTGTCTCGGGTCTTTGCTGATGGTAAAACGTGGAGTTACACTTACTTAGAGAAGGTATGCCTATGCAGTAAGGTCAAACATAGGGAAGATGGGGCTAGCTGGTGGTGTGGGGGTTAAGGCACTGGATCCCACATGATAAGACTTTGTGGTTCGAATCCTGGACACCGTACCTTGAAAATCACACCAAACACATGTGGGTATGTGCCCAAAATCCCAAGAGGAGAATGAAAGAGAAGGGATTGCAGCATGGCCATCCCTCTGTAGGGGTGACCTCTCATTCTCCCTCTCTCTCTGTCTCTCTCTGGAGAGCGCATGCGTCCTACGGCAAAAATCTTAAAAGAAAATTTTAAAACATAGGGAATAGGTGATTAGCACTTGTTAGCAATCATCCAGAACGCTACGGGGTGGAAGACAGTGGCACGTGACAGGGTCCACTTATTATCCGAAGCATCAACATGGAAGTCACACGGGTGCAGCAGTGATGAATTTCTGCATTAGCGAAGTCGTTTCTCCTTAGTTCAGTTTTACTGTCTGAGACCCTTTTAAGTGATTTATGCTGTAAACAAACAAGCACGAACGCTGTCCACCCACCAGGCTTGTACGTTGACAGCGTTCACAAATCAGACCCGGAACGTGTAAGTCATTTATAAATAATTTCCGTGCTAGCTCTGTCATTTAAGCAAGAGCCTGACGGTAGCACAGTTAAAGCTGTCAGTTTCGTGTTGTTCCTGGCAGCGCGTCAACATCACTCTAAAAAGCATGTAGATCCTATGTCTGTGTTATGATTTTCTTAGAAAGCCACACATTCAGGTACTCTGTGGCATCCCTCCTTTCTTGCACCTCTGAAAGGTAAGCATCCATGCTTAGGCTTCTTTCCTGTCCTTAATACCAAAAGTGGAGACTTCGAATTACACTTGTGCAGTGTGGACTTCAATATGGCTGAGTCGTGGTACCTCGCACACCTCACAGCACTCCACCGCCAGCGGCACAGCGGCCCACGTCACACACCCGACTACCCGACTCCACAGGTGCTGCCTCCACCCTGGCACCAAAAATGACAGAGTAGCTTTTGTCATTAAAATAAATAAATAAATAAATAAATAAATAAAGCACACCCACATTGTTGCCACACTCACACGTTCTTGTTTTTCACGATAGCATTCCTTAATCTACAGGCCAACCCATGGCCTGGTGGTAAAGGTGGCTGGATCCCATATGGCTGACTGTGCAGTTGAGTCCTGGACCCAGCAGCTTGAAAAACATGCCAGGCGTGTGTGTGTGCATGCCCAAAATCCGACAAGAGGAGCAACGGAAGAAAAGGGATTTCAGTGTGACAGTGCCCACCGCGGGGTGCTTTCTCCTCCCCTTCTCTGTCTCCCTCAGGAAAGAGCATATTTGTCCTCTGGCAAATTTTTAAGAAAACTTTTCTTTTTTTCCCCTCAGTATAAACCTAACATTCTACACTGGGCCTTCCATTCAGTTCCAGGCAGCCTATGCCCCGACGACACTGCCTCTGAACCAGTGCTCAGCGGATACTGCCTGTCTCAAGCAGTCTCTGAACTCTGCAGTGCCTCTGCTAGGACCCTCCTGGCATCTCTCCCCTTGCACACCCTTCCGCCCACTCTCCTAAAAAGACACTTGCCTTCGAGGCAACCGTCCATGCCTGTCGGGAGATGGCAGTCCACCTCCATGCTGATCACCCCACTCTGGTCGACCATTCACCCGATTATCGAGAGACCCCAGAGTAAGCCCTCTTCTCACAGACCTTCCTGGAAACAAATCCTGACACCTGGAAAAGTTCCACCTTGCAGCCTAACCAGTCCAAAGCTACCTCTCCAACGTGGGGAAGGTCACTGTTTCATCCTGAAACAGTTTTCTCAAGTTAAGGATGTGGCTGGAAAAGTAACAGGAATGTAAATTCCTGGAACTCCCAAATTGATAGTGGTGATTGCAATGTGCCTGAAAAACGTTTAAACGAAGCCACGGAGCGTGCCATTGCTAGAACCACTGTCACGAGAGGACAGAGTCAGTGACCAAGGACACTGTCATGCATCACAGGGGAGCAGGAAAGCCAGTGAGTCCTTCCTTACCATCTCTCCCAGATCCCTAAAAATCCATCCTGACCATTTCCATTTCCTTAACTGGGATGGACACTCTAGGCCAGAACTTACTCCCAGCAAAACGAGTGTTTTACTGTTGTCAAACACAGTTTAAAGTAACTGCACACCTAGCGCCACTTCCTGTGAAGGCAGCCATGGCTCGAGCCTTCTTGGGAGAATGCGAACTGTTAGGGACTGCTCTCAGGACAGTCACCACCACCCGCATACATGACATGGCCCTCGATTCGCCCACCGCGGAGCTTCTGCAGGAGCCTAAGTCATGCGCGTTGCTTTTGAAGAGGGTGAAAGATAATGAGAAAAAGAGTGAGCCGTGAGGGCCAGCTGTGGCATGGTGGTTAAGGCACCTGGATCCCACATGGCTATCTGTGCAGTTCAAGTCCAGAATCCGGCTGATTGAGGAACATTCTGGGTGTGTGTGCATGTGTGCCCAGAATCCTGCAAAGAGAAGGAAGGAGAAGAGACTGTGGCATGGCCATCCTCCCTAGTAGGGTACTTTTTCACTTTCTCCTCTCTCCCTCTGTCTCTATTCAGTGAGTGCATGTACCCTACAGCAAATAAAATTAAAAAACAAAACCAACCAACCAAACAAAAAAACCCACCTTGGACACAAGGTTATGCATTTCCATGTCACGAGCAAAGGATTATATTTCAGGAGGCTCCAGACCTAACCAACCTCCTATTGTACCATCACTCCTCTGGTCTGAAGAACCCCCACACCCTGCATTAGGATAGAGCTTTACTTAGCCGCCTCAGGGCTGACCACCTTCTGCGTTGGCCTAATGTCATGTTTTAAAAGTTTGCCAGAGGGTGTGTGGACTTATCAGACAGAGAAAGAGAAAGCACCCCTCAACAGGACATCACACCCTGCAGTCTCTTCTTCATCTCTTCATCCTGTCAAGATTTGGGGCACAAATGCCTGCACTCCCCACAGACTTTTCACACCTCCACACACAGAATTCAAGGCAGCCATGTGGGATCCAGCTCCTTTTTTTTTTTTTTTGGGGGGTTTTTTCTATTGGGTGCGTGGGCTTTTTTTTTTCTATAGGGCGCGTGCGCTCGCCAGACAGAGAGAGACATAGAGACAGAAAGCGAGAAATCACCCCCCAGGGGGGGATGGTCATGCCCCAATCTCTTCTCCTCCATTCTCCTATCGGGATCTTGGGCACGCACGCACACGCGCCCGGCGTGAGTTTTAAGCCACCAAGTCCGGGACATGAACCATGAACCGTGGTCAACTACGTGGGAGTCCAGCGACATAGCCATTACGCTAACTGCTGGTCCCCAAGGTGTATTTCTGTTAAGGGCATGAACAGCACTTGTTCACCCTGTGATTCATTTAGCCACGTTTGCTCACACTGGTGCCCGGTGTACACATTATCCATTTTCGGCTAATTTTATGTCTGTTCTTCATAAAATACACTTTGAACGCTTTGCTCCTCCCCCAAACACACTGGAAATTAAAATATGATTTGAGTAGCTCTTCAGTCGAACGAGGGGGAAGAGCCACCTTACTGAGTAATCGCTAATTGTGGCCAGGACTACATTACCCATATGCTGCCTTCTCCTAGAAATATTGCCTTGAAGGCAGCTTTGCTCCAGCCTGGATTATGACTTACCCAAATGCACCGACGATCTGCTGATTGGCTGGAATGTCTGCCAAAGGAAGGGTCGATCATGACAAGCAGCACAGTTAGGACTCTTGAGCCACTGATGACAGAAACCCTTACCATTCAGCATCCAAGCCAATTAGGCAGGGAATCGTGAACAACATATAAGGTCAAGGATAATGCAATTAAAATGAAAATCATTTTCTCAAGTGGGATCTTTCTGAGTGTTTGTGGTCACTGATTCTGCTCTGGCTTCCCCCCCATTCGCAGGCACTGGGTAACAATATGCTCTCTTTTCAGTCCATGGTCCTCCTGCTTCACAGCCAGCGGCAGTACATCTTCGAATATGACATGTGGGACCGCCTGTCCGCCATCACCATGCCCAGCGTGGCCCGCCACACCATGCAGACCATCCGGTCCATTGGCTACTACCGCAACATATACAACCCCCCGGAAAGCAATGCTTCCATTATCACGGACTACAACGAGGAGGGGCTGCTTCTGCAAACGGCCTTCCTGGGTACGAGCCGGAGGGTGCTGTTCAAATACAGGAGGCAGACCAGGCTCTCCGAAATTTTATACGACAGCACACGAGTCAGCTTTACCTACGATGAAACAGCAGGGGTCCTGAAAACGGTAAACCTCCAGAGTGATGGTTTTATTTGCACCATTAGATACAGGCAAATTGGCCCCCTGATTGACAGACAGATTTTCCGCTTCAGTGAAGATGGGATGGTAAATGCGAGATTTGACTACAGCTACGACAACAGCTTTCGAGTGACCAGCATGCAGGGTGTTATCAACGAGACCCCACTGCCCATCGACCTCTATCAGTTTGATGACATTTCTGGCAAAGTGGAGCAGTTTGGAAAATTCGGAGTCATATATTACGATATTAACCAGATCATTTCCACGGCTGTAATGACATACACAAAGCACTTTGATGCCCACGGTCGCATCAAGGAAATTCAGTATGAGATATTCAGGTCACTCATGTACTGGATCACAATTCAATACGACAACATGGGTCGGGTCACCAAGAGAGAGATCAAAATAGGGCCCTTTGCCAACACGACCAAATATGCCTATGAATATGACGTGGACGGACAGCTCCAGACCGTGTACCTGAATGAAAAGATCATGTGGCGCTACAACTACGATCTGAACGGGAACCTCCACTTACTGAACCCAAGTAACAGCGCACGTTTGACGCCTCTTCGCTACGACCTGCGAGACAGAATCACTCGCCTGGGCGATGTCCAGTATCGCTTGGACGAAGATGGTTTCTTACGTCAGAGAGGCACAGAAATCTTTGAATACAGCTCCAAGGGGCTTCTGACTCGGGTTTACAGTAAAGGCAGTGGCTGGACAGTGATCTACCGGTACGACGGCCTGGGGAGGCGAGTTTCTAGCAAAACCAGTCTAGGACAGCACCTGCAGTTTTTCTACGCCGACCTAACCTACCCCACCAGGGTTACTCACGTCTACAACCATTCGAGCTCCGAAATCACCTCCCTCTACTACGATCTCCAAGGACATCTTTTTGCCATGGAGATCAGCAGTGGGGACGAGTTCTACATCGCATCGGACAACACAGGGACACCACTGGCTGTTTTCAGTAGCAACGGGCTCATGCTAAAACAGATCCAGTACACCGCGTATGGCGAAATCTATTTCGACTCCAATATCGACTTCCAGCTGGTCATCGGATTTCATGGTGGCTTGTACGACCCACTCACCAAGCTAATCCACTTTGGAGAAAGAGACTATGATATTTTGGCAGGACGATGGACGACACCTGACATAGAAATCTGGAAAAGAATTGGGAAGGACCCAGCTCCTTTTAACTTGTATATGTTTAGGAATAACAACCCTGCAAGCAAAATCCACGACGTGAAAGACTACATCACAGGTAAGCAGAGAGCTCTGTTCTTTTCCAAGTGCTGAATTACCATAATCATTAGATTAGACAACGCAACTGGGATTGCCTTTTATTTTTTTGGTAACCTTTCTATTCCATTTGTGCAAAATCAAGTAATACCTAAGCTTTTGCATGTATTTCTCTCTGTGTAGAACCACAGGGAAACCACAAAAGGAAAATGAGACAGCAGCTTCCTTTCCCCTTCTAGTGTCCAAGGCCACAAGTCTAGTTTTAGTTTGTTTCTTTAATTTGCCAGAGGGCATGTGCACTCACTAGAGACAGAGAGAGAGAGAGAATGCTCTCCGTGGGGTGTAGTCACACCACAGTCCCCTCTTCCATTTCTCCCTCCCTTTGGCACCCACACGCATGCGTGCACACACACTGGTGTGTTTGCTAAGCCACCAGGTCCAGGACTTGAACCACGTGGTCAGCCATGTGTGATCTAGCCATCTTAACTACCAGGCCAAAGGCTGGCCCTGCCACACACTTTCCCAGTGATTTGAGACCCAGTCTTTGGGTTCCAATGGGAGAGCAGAAAACGTGATGAACTAAGAGGCCCAAAACTAGAATCCCAATCCCAGCTCCTCTTCTGCAAAGGGTGTGGCTTTGTAGACAACTCACATTTTTTTTGAGTCTCTGTTTCATTGGCTATAAAATGGGATAATATTACCTACCTCATGACATAAAAATACAAGACACATATGTAGTTCTGCATTAAATGGTAACTGCCTTTCAAACGTGTGGCGTTGGGTTTAAGACTTGCGTGAAGTCCATGGAGGTAATCGCTGCGCAGCGCCAGGCCGTCCACCCACCCCTGGGGGAGATTTATCTCCGTCTTCATCACCATCCCTCAGGACAGTACCCGAGCGGTTTCTCCCATCTGTTGCTCGGCCACTGGAGCCTATTTCCACTTTCCGTTCTGTCTTCTGAACCCAGCGTCCGCACTGTCATTCAGTGTGGTGACTGCCCTGGGCCACTGCTCAGCACACTCGTAATTCCATCAATGGGGGCAATTTTCAAGATAGAAATTTAAGATCTTTCTATGTTTAGCCCACAGTACTCTTTTAGTTACAAAATTTGAAACATTGGATCTTGGGCCAGCAGGTAGCATGGAGGTTAAAGCAATGGACCCCACATGGCCAACTGCGTGGTTGGAGTCCTGGACCCAGCAGCTTGAAAATCATGCCAGCTGCATGTTTACACGTGCCCAAAAGTCTGGAGAGACCAAAGGAGAAGGGTTGTGGCAATGGCCATTCTCCCGGGAAGGGGGGGGGGTGATTTCTCACTTTCCCTCCCTCTGTCTCTCTCTAGTGAGCATACCATCCTATAGCAAAAAATAAAAGAAATTAAAAAAAAAAATTGAATCTCAAGGCTGCCACCACAGAATAATTAGGATGTAACACAGATGAGATTCGTGCAAGCAGGACTTAGGCCCCTCCACTCGTCCTCTGTCCAGGATTCCGTCCCCCTGCTTCCACGTCCCTGCTCTGTGCCATCACAATCCATCTCTCGACTGCGTGTACGTTCCCTGGATGTTCTTTCCTGTTTCCTCGGTTTGGTTTGGAGCTGTTCTGGTCTGCTTTGGCCTGTGGGTTCCAGCTGCCTCTTCTAGCGCAATCTTTGAGGCATACTGGGATGTCTGTTGTCTCTGGCCTCAGAGAGCTGTCCCCTGCTTCTGTCACATCTGCGTCCCAGCTTTCTAGACGGCTCAAAGCTTCTCACAGCTCTCTTCCACGGGAGCCCCTTTCAGCGCCCAGATGCAGCAGCGCCTCGTGGCGTTCTCATTGGGGATTTTCAGTATGCGTTTGCATTCAAACCCCAGGATCCGGGCAGAACTGTTCAACATGTAAAGTCCTCTAGCTAGGCAGACGGTGCAGAGTAAGAGAATGTGCGCCCCCAATACCAATATTTGGGAGGAAAAAATAAAGTCCCTAACACGTAAGATGCCCCGCCCCAGCCCATCATCTTCCACCAAAAATAATAATAATAAAGTTTTACTCTCCATCCTATGGGAACAACTTGGGGTTCATTTGTCCCCCACCAGCCCATTTAAAAGAGGGAGAACACCACTAGTTGTATAGCCATGAGTCACCTGGGCAGAGGACCTGCCGGCCTGGCTCTGAGGTGGGAGCTTGTGCCCCAGAGAAGGGGCAGGAAGCGAGCGGCTCTCCATCATCCTTATTTACGGGGTGTTGACAGGGGCTGACGGGGAGGCTGGAAAGCCCGCAGCTCCTACGTTCCTCCTCTCCTAGCAACGTGGACTGCAGGGAACGCCATGCTGCAGCAGCATTTTCAGAAAAAACATCGAGAGAGAGAGAGATGGAACAGCATAAAATATATTAGGTGAAATGCAATTTCAAATTTTCCAGCAATGTGCTTAATATATAAAATCATCTACACCCAACTGCACTCATAAAGCTGCAAGCCTGCTGAGTAGTTCTGTAACATTATAACCTCCAGAATAGAATAAAAGCCTTATTCGGAGCTTAATGGCTTCTGGAGTCACATGGCAATATTTTAAAACACCGTTTTAAAGGTTTCCAGGCTCTCTCCCCAAAAAGTGTGTCTCCACCTGTGCACCGCGAGCCTTTGAAGTCGGACCTGATGGTAATCAGAAGTTCTGTGCCCTTGGCCAGTCTCGCCAGCT
>NW_006210031.1:57427-59881 GCF_000334495.1 Tupaia belangeri chinensis | reverse complement strand
CATTCATCTCTGATTAAGAATCAACTGTTGATTTTACTACTCTCAGTTCAGGGTTTTCATTAATAGAAAAATGGGTTGCGGAAGTCCGTGTATCCTTGGGCAACAGCTTTTGAAAGCTAATAGCACACAACTTCTATTTAAGACTAGCCTTTCCTAACTACAGACGTCATTCATTTTCCACCACTCTGTCCGTGCCGCTGCGCACTGTCATTGCCCGTGTTGTCGCTCTTAGTGCCACAGGGTCCCACTTAGCACGTAACCGCGTCCCCAGGGTAAGTGCACCTCGGGGACTGCATTTTCTCTACGTTGGCCATGGTTCTGCTGTTGGAGGTTCCTGGGCTCAGGTCTAAAAAGAGAGACGAGGTTTGGACCTGCAGGATGAAGGCAGCCACGTGCTCTTCGTCACGTGATTATTTGTGAAACTTTTGGAACGGTAAAAATGTACAATGATGAAAGCCACAGGTAACTCTCCCACCTTTCATTCTGAACATGCTTCTCCTAGATGTGAACAGCTGGCTGGTGACATTCGGCTTCCATCTGCACAACGCTATTCCCGGCTTCCCCGTTCCCAAGTTCGATTTAACAGAACCGTCCTACGAACTTGTGAAGAGCCAGCAGTGGGATGACGTACCGGTAAGAAACAGCAAAACTATAAAGAGCTGATAATCGGTGTCGTATTTACCCATATTTAATCAGCCTACCTTGATGAAAACTTGCCGAAGACTTTAAGTTTTGACTCTTAGGGAAGAAAAACACCACTTCCTCTGCATTACTGTTCAGCAAACCAGGGGCCTGTTTAACAGGGCTGAAATCCGGTTTTAGTGATGTTAATCAAAACATAGACATTATCGAAAGGTAATAAAATGCAGAGGCTCATTTTTGCCCGGTGGGTTTCTACAGAGACTCCAGGAGAGCACCTTTATGCCACTAGTACCTGAAGGCACACGGCACCCACCAGGGCAGGGGGTTCGAATTACAAACGAGCAGCCCACAGTGTCTCCAAGTTCAGCTTCTTTAAACTACTAACAGTGTTTTATGGGAAAAGATTAAAAATAAAAATAAAACGTCCTCCAGTAAGGCTCCACCTCCAACCAGGTGTTTATGGAATTTTCCTGAAAATAATAGAGCAGGCGGCCCGTAACTGTTGAGAGACATAAAAGAAATAGAATGGAAAACTGCAGTGTCAGAGCTGCCATTTCAGAAAGTGGTCATTTTAATTCCCACCATTCAGATAGCACAAAGGAATGCACACCACACCAGAACGTCTAGCTTAAAGCAAGAATAATTAGAGCCCAAGAAATTGGGTTACCCCATAATGATAAGAGGAAGAAGACAGTGCAGAGTTTCTTAGATTAATTTTCCCCCCTTGAGCAGTTTCCCATAATTTCAGTGAATATGAAAAGAAAAAAAGGCGACCATGCCTCACACACACACACACACACACACACACACACACACACGCACATACACAGTATACACAAGGCCAAGACCTGTTTTCTAGTACGTATTTCATACTTAACAAAAGCAATCCCTTTTTCATATGTCACCTTTACATTTAAGAAAGCAAAAACCCATCACATTTCCAGGGGCTGGGAGCCATGTTTACATTTTTTGTTGTCATTTATCCACACTGATCGAATGCCATGGAGACACCCTGAAGTCTCCTTGTGCATTTGAACATGCATGGCCTGATCGTATATGACTGTCCGACATCTCTGAAAGCACTTAAGTCTCACTATACAAATGGGCTTGCCAACTTCTTTTCCTAGGCAGCCTTTTAAATATGGTCCAAGTTCTCTGTCAAAGAGAAGAGCATCGTGAGGAAGCCTAGCAAAAGGCAGGCAAAGACACTGAAGCTACCCCAAGCACAGAAAAACAAATGTTTCTTTCAAGGCTAGGAATGAAACAGATGTTTCCATTTGAGAAAGCCTGGCCAGGCAAACATCTGGTAGCAAGAAATGGCTGAGTTAAGACGCCCCCAGTTTCAAACACTCACAGGTGTGGATAGTCCATTGCCCCTAAGTCTGTGGAAAAATAATTCTTTTCCTAAAACAATACTCAATCTCTAGCTGCCCTGCTCCTCCCAGCACGGTTCAGTTCTTCAATTACACTGAACGCTGTGTTCACCGGGAGAGGGAACAGAGTTGGCATCAATTAAATCCCAAGCATTTCAAAGTGGCTAAGGGGCCTTCCAGAAACTTCTCCGTGTTTGGTGCTTTTTCCTCTGCCTCCCACGTAGGAAGCTGCTGGGATGGAGGACCGGATACTCTGGGTTCTCCATGTGCAGTGGGTGAGGGAAAAGAGCATCCAGACGTTAGAAAAGGCAAAGGCATGAGGACTTTGTCCCCGTGAGAAACTGAAAAAGCATTTAAGTAGTACTCGATGGCGTTGCATCTTTTCAACTCTCAAAAGCCGTTTGGGCCACCTTGAGAGGAGGGGATGTTGAGCGCATTC
>NW_006210031.1:56253-56976 GCF_000334495.1 Tupaia belangeri chinensis | reverse complement strand
TCCTGCATCCAGGGCTGTGCAAGTCTATTCATCTCTAAAGACCCATCTGGGATTTTTAACAAACATCTCGGGCTCTCCATGGAACCCCCAGTCAGCCCTTTTGTTTGGGGTTTTTGGTCTCATGCGGGAAGGCGGCCTGGAAGCAGTGCTACCCGTCCTTTCAACCATCCCCCCTGTTGTGTTCACTTTTCAGCCCATTTTTGGAGTTCAGCAGCAAGTGGCACGGCAAGCCAAGGCCTTCCTGTCCCTGGGGAAGATGGCCGAGGTGCAGGTGAGCCGGCGCAAGGCCGGCGGCGAGCAGTCGTGGCTGTGGTTCGCCACCGTCAAGTCGCTGATCGGCAAGGGCGTGATGCTGGCGGTCAGCCAGGGCCGCGTGCAGACCAACGTGCTCAACATCGCCAACGAGGACTGCATCAAGGTGGCGGCCGTGCTCAACAACGCCTTCTACCTGGAGAACCTGCACTTCACCATCGAGGGCAAGGACACGCACTACTTCATCAAGACCACCACGCCCGAGAGTGACCTGGGCACGCTGCGGCTGACCAGCGGCCGCAAGGCGCTGGAGAACGGCATCAACGTGACGGTGTCGCAGTCCACCACGGTGGTCAACGGCAGGACTCGCAGGTTCGCCGACGTGGAGATGCAGTTCGGCGCACTGGCGCTGCACGTGCGCTACGGCATGACGCTGGACGAGGAGAAGGCGCGCATCCTGGAGCAGGCGCG
>NW_006210031.1:51302-56233 GCF_000334495.1 Tupaia belangeri chinensis | reverse complement strand
CGCTGGGAAGGTGCAGGGCTACGACGGGTACTACGTACTCTCGGTGGAGCAGTACCCGGAGCTGGCTGACAGCGCCAACAACATCCAGTTCCTCCGCCAAAGCGAGATCGGCAAGAGGTAACCCCCGGGCCGCCCCGCGGGCTGCCGCAGAGACGGCGCACGCGCATCCTCTTCTGCGAAGATGACCCAGCTGGCTGGCTGCACTTCTCTTGAGCCTGAACCACACCCCTTTGCTCAGATTTTTCTGTAGCACAATCCGAATCGGACTCTCCGACCAGAAGAGCCTTCCAGGAGAACGATACTGCTACTACACACACACACACACACACACACACACACACACACGAACAAAGACAGCATTTTTCTGAATGACCTTAAAGGTGATCGGCTTTAAAGAATATGTTTACATATGCATATCGCTGCACTCAGTGGGACTGAAAGTATTAAAAGGAAAAAAAAAATACAAGAAAGGAAAAAAAAAAAAAGGCCTAAACATTTTGCCCGGGCCGTGTGTTCCTTTGAGACACTGTATTTAACTACAATAAAAAGGCATACAGTGTCACCGAGTTGTCGACCTCTGCTTACAAGAAGTAGTCTCTGCTAGGATGTGATATATATCTGTTCATTTTAAAATGTGGGACAAGGTGACTGTTTATAGACAACCCAGCTGCGCTCCCTGTGCTGCTTTGTAAAAGGACATTGGCACAAGTGACTCCTGCGATGGATTTTACAATGCTAACGTGGTTTGCCTTGGGGGAAAACAAAAACAAAAAAACTGGCAAATAACAATCCTTATCACTGATAAGCAAAGGAAACCCTGATTTTTTTGTAAATTATGTGAGACAAGTTGTTTATGGATTTTTATATGAATTACAATTTACTGTACATCAAATATTAGTCTCAGAGGAGTTAATTTATGTAAAGTGTTTAAAAAGTTTATACTTAAAAATAAAATGATAAAAACATGTGAACTGTGTGATTTTTTTAACAAGGATTGCACCTTTTGTTATCTGTTATAGCTGTACAGTATAAATTATTATATTGTAGAGATATAACAACGTATGCCTATAATGTCCAGAAGTGTTAATATTTTTGTATTAGGTTGAAACAGAAATTGTGCAACTTTCTATCACCAGATGATAGGACAGTGCAATCCGGAGCGGGTGGCTAACCAGAGAGCTGCCCCTTTCTCTTCCTTCTTGTCTTCATCAAGCCCGTGTCCTCACTGTTAACAGCTCAGAGGCACAGGGGAAGAAAAAAACCGAGGCTGGTGAATGTATTGGAAGATAGGAAAAGGGGGGGAGGAGGCGGTTGCTCGCCCTCTCTCGGCCCCAGAAGTCAATGGGGAGTTGACACAACTGACCACAGGGTGTTGGCTATCACTGTTCCTTGAAGCTCCATTTCACAATGGAGAACAGAGTACATCAGATGCCCGAGAAACATTCGTGAAGAGGGAAGGATCTGATGTAGTCGTGACCTTAAATATGTCTAAGATCGAGGCAAGACAGCAGAAACCGAGCAGCAGGGAGCGAGGCAGATGGAGCCAGTCAGGGGCGCTCAGCTAGTCATAGGTTGGGACCCTCAGGTCACCAGGAGGGACACACAAAAAAAAAAGGAGCCCAAAGCTCCTAGAAACCCACATGACCAAACCGTCTCAAGAGCTGGTTTGAATGGCAGCCTCTGCTCTGCCTCGGGGAAGCTGGGGTGGTGAGTCAGCTGGACGTGAACTGTCAGCCGTGCCCTCGCACACATGCGTGCACGCGTGCAGGAGCAAGCGCCCCCGCCATCTGCACTTCTGTGTTGACTCGGCCACTCCAACGACTCCCTTTCGTGAGCACTAAATTCAGCCACGCAAATATTTTTAGAAAAGATTTCTCAGTTCATTGAGCTATAGTACACACTGTTTTCCTCTCTGTATAATGGTGATAAAACATAGCAAGTGAACATGTCGTAAATATAAAGGTTCCAGTGATGTATTGAAAATAATTTTCTAACTGCTTTGTATGTATCACATACTCGAAATTGCACAGTAGGTGTGTTTATTAAACAGACTGGCTGGGAAAGTTTCAAAATAGCTACTGAATCTACAGTATCAGTGCTATGATTGTCTTTGTGTATTTGGTAGAGCAGACCGAAGTAATTAATCTTCTAATGAATGCTGATATTTTATTAGAATGAAAGCACAGATTAGCATTAATATTTTTTATCCTGGAAATCCTTTGGCAAGTATTAGGAAGCCCAAATTTAGAAAACTCTTGAGATTTCAAACCACATAAACATGGCTCTGTTTTCCATTTTATTTTTTAACTTGTTAACTTAGGTGTTTGCCGTTTCTGTTCCACGGAACTTGTGCAGGACTGTCTTCAGCATTGCTGTAAGCACTTTGGGGTGAAGTAGGCTCGGAGTCTCAATTCTCAGAAATGTTTCTGACGCATTGACCATGAAAAGCTTGTACCACATGACAGAAGCGACATCATAGTCTTAACCTTTCTCCACATGGACTGGTCTTTAGGCTGGCACTGACAAATAACGATTGGGCGTATTTCCTGGTGCTTATTTTAGATGAAGTCAAATCAACCCAATTAGTGTCTTCTTAGTAGATATAATGAGCCTATTTCTTTCTAAAAAAGACTTGTGATCTGGACATGCTTTTACAAGAAATAGTGACCTTGGGGAATATGTAAACAAAAGACCTTTTTCTAAGAGTTGGGTGGGGGGGGTAGGTGGGGGGCTGTATAATGAAAAAGAATTAGCTTACAAAAAAAATTGATATTCAAAAGTATTTTAGGCAAAGCCAGTCAAAATGCTTTCATGATATTTTGAGATGTAAATTTTGTCTGATTTGTATTGTTCTTTTCCTTTGCCTTCTTAACTTTATATGTGACCTGACTTTTCCATAACTTGATGACTATAGACTGCATCTAGGCATTCCAATAAAAGCCAACCCAATGTGTCTGTTTACATATTTTTTCAATCAGCTAGCATTGCTTTGGGGTGTAACCCGGAGGATGCAAATAGATGCAGGTGTTGGGGTTATTGATTCATCTGCAACCTAGTTGGCAAAACCTTTTCTTTTGCTCTTTTATTTATGTTTTATCTGCTGGCCAGACTGCCAACTCAGCAGCATGTCCTTCACAGGGGACTCTCCTCTGGCCTACTTTAGAAAAACATTACATACACCCCCACAAAGCCAAACACTCGAACTGTAAAGAAGAATTAAAAAAAAAAAAAAAACCACCCATTACTACTCGAGAGCAGGCCCTGTTGCTGTGATCCTGGCCATAAGTGTGCTTAATTAAAACACTTGATTAGAATAATCAGTTTGGGCCTGATAGACCCGCAGCCTCCTGGAGCTGTCTGAATCTACATATAGACCGCCTGATTAGGGGCTGCTGAGTTCAGCAGTTCTGGGCTGGCAGGCCGAGGCTTTGATGTTAGTCTGAAAAGGCAGACTTCGTCACACTTGCTTTGTAGTGACAACCGCAACTTGATGACATGTTGATCCAACACAAATCAGGTCACTCCACTGAGCAAACGGTCCATCTTCTCAAATGAGAGTTGAATGGTCCAAAATGGAAGTCCGGACAATCACAGGTGAATTACTTTTTTTTTTTTTTTTGGAAAGGTTTTTGCTATAGGGCGCATAGTGTTCACCAGAAAGAGAGAGGCGAAAAGCGAGAAATCACCCCCCAGGGGGGATGGCCACGCCACAGTCATCCCTTCTCCTCCATTCTCCTCTCGGGATCCTGGGCACGCATGTACACACGCCCAATGTGAGTTTAAGCCACCCAATCTGGGACTCGAGCCACGGTCGACTACATGGGAGTCCAGTGACATAGTCATTACAGCAACTTCTGGTCCCTCACAGTGAATTACTACTTTCACGCACTCTCTGCTTTCATTAGAAGTAATGTCTGAACCAAAGCAGAGAATGCAGTGTGGGTAAAATGTAGATCTTAGAAGATGATCTGGGTGTGGGCTGGGCTGCAGCCATGTCCCGTGAAATTGGCGTTCCCCGGTTCATGCCCCCCACCCATCACCTTGTAGCTGCACAGGACGGGATCAGACACCCAGCGTGAGGCCTCAGCTCGCCCCAGCCCCCTCGCACTCTCAAAGAGGAGAGAAAGCTGCCTTTGATCCACTGCTACCTGCCCCTGGTTTCTCCCCTTACTGACTCTTCTTTCTCCTTTGCCCTGACCTGCTCCCAAGGTCGCCATTGCCCTCACTGGCAAGACAGATCAGCTGCCAGGGGCTCTGGGGTGGAAGAATCTGGAGGCTCCATCCTCATGTTGTGTCTGGCAAAACCACTCAGACAGCGCCCACAGCCCCTCACTTTGATACGGGGACAAGGCCACCCAGACCAAGAACTGCCCCCACACCTAGGGCGGCCCAGTGTCATTGAGCCCCAGAAGGGTGAGGCAAGTCTCCCAGGGGAGCCTTGGAGTACAGCCCAGGAAGCGCGTGCCCCAACCCAGAGCCCCCTGAATTCCACCCGGCTTTGCTCCAGATCTGATCTGATTCCAGCACCCCTGGCCACAGAGTGCATTGAAATCTGGCACCGTGGGTGGAAAGGACTTGGAGAAAGTTGAGTGAGTCGTCTCAAGGTCACAGAACTGGCCAAAGCTGAGGTGAGCCAGATTGCCTGCAAGCTAATCCTCGCTGCATCCCAGAGCCCCCTGAGAACAGCCAGGGGGGCTGAGCACCTCCTTCCCACCCCTATTCCCACAAGGCACTCGGTCTTTCCGAAGCTGCCATAGTTCACAGTCACGAAGGTTTTTGTTATGCTCGCACCCACTGCCGCCAGCGCCCTTCGGTCATCCAGCATTCCCAGCTCCTGAAACTCCGGCTCTGTAGATAAGCATCTGCCCTGCAGTTATGACTGGCTTTCTCTTTTCTTTTTTTTTCTTTTCCTTTTTTTTTTAATTGCCAGA
>NW_006210031.1:40004-51113 GCF_000334495.1 Tupaia belangeri chinensis | reverse complement strand
AGCACAATCCCGCCTTTATTTCTCCTGGGATTCTGGACACACACACATGCTCCTAACGCGTCTAAGTTGGTGGTTGGCCATGCGGTCAGCCATGGTGATCTGGCTGCCTTAATCGCCATGCCACAGGCTACCCCCTACAATTTCTTTTTTAAAAGCTTATTTATGTTTTCCATGAGAGGGACAGGCACCCCCCCCATAGGATCTTGACCCCCCCGCAACCTCAGCTAAGCTAGATCACAGGCATCCAACGTGCTCAGAGAGATTCTGGGATCCGAACCCAGACCCTTTCTCATGTGGGTTACTGCACCACTGCCTGGCCCTATGACTATTCAGAGTTTCTAAAAGACCACTGGACCATTTGCTTAGATTTTCCATAAGCTATTCATCTGGCTTTGGTTATTCCAAGTTCACAAAAAAATAAATCTTAGTTGTAAAGTCATTATTGCCCATTTTAACCACAGAGTTGAGACAGGTTTCAAGGGGGACCGAGAAGCCTTCTGAATGTCCCCCCTTCTCATTGAAGCCATGTAACAAGTACCCTCTCGCCAGAGTTCTCATTTGCTAAAAACCAGCTCTGCAAGCAATGGTCTCTTGATGCCAGTTAATTACTAATAACTTTCAGGTAAATTGAGTAAACCTTTTCATTTATGAACTGACTTAAAATTCTGTCATAGAGGAATATAGAATTCCCAGAGTCCTGAGGATAGAGAATCTACTATAAACTGGTCCTAAGCCTAGAGTAACATCATTATTCAGTTTACAGTTAACGGGTTCCATGAAGAAAGTTTAATAAATCCTTCTGGGACCTAAGCTGAGGAAAATTAAAATTAGAAGCATAAATTAGGACTTCTAGGGCAATAGAGTGCCTGGGTTCCAGTCTTCCTGCTTATAGGGTGAACTGCCAGCTCTGAACTTCAGAGGATCTAGCCAGAGGCATCCACCTGTGCCGGGAAGGGGAAGCTCGCTTCACACATGCGCACTGTGCCTGAATTCCACCCGCAATGGCTGTGTCGACCCGGCCATAACTCAAGTGGTCCACTTGGTCGAATTAAGTTATTTAAAATCACAAGTGGGGCGAGCAGGTGGCATGGTGGTTAAGGCCACTGGATTCCCACATGGCCGACCACAGTTTGAATCCTGGACCTGGTGGCTTGCTTTCTTACTTCCCCCTTCTCTCACTCTCTGGTCAAATTAAAAAATAATAACAAATGGAATTAAATAAATAAATTTAAAAATAGTTTACAAGTTAACTTTATCAGTGGGGGGCGAGGGGAGCAGAAATGCCCAAGGATTTAAAATGACAAGTTCTTTGACATGACTGAAGGGCTGAAATGGAAGTGCTCGGGGAGTCTGTGAGGAAGTGCACAAATCGCTCTCTTCCACCCGGGTCCTCCACGCACAAGTGATGAATGGCAGTGTGAGAGAAGAGACTGCCCTCTCCCACGTTGTCCTCGAAAACTCGCACTAGGGAGATCCTGGTCGACCTGTTCTTAAAATAGTCTACCAAAACCCACCCCAGGACTCGGGACTACACTCGCATGCTCTCTCTCTCTCTCTCTCTGTCTCTTCCTGTCTCTCTCTCTTTTTCCAGATTGACCCTGACAGAGCTGGGCTGCCCTGACCAGGCTGCATGTCCCCATGTGTCCTTCTAAGACTCAGGTAGAAAACCACATGGCTCCTGGGTAGACCAGATGGCCTTAAATTACTGGAGCTATAGCATTGGAGTGTGGTTCCCTAGCTAATGGACAAAAGATTACAAATAAGACATTTCTAGATATCACTTCACTATGACATTATTTCCAAGTTAAAAAAAAAAAAATCAGGCTTGGTCTTTATGGTTGGGTTTCAAGCACAGACAGGTGACACCGTAGTACACAGGGAAGATGCCCGGCAGCCCAGGAAGAACAGAGGCGGTCAGGGGTGGCCTGAGGCAGCAAAGGGAAGACAGCATCTACCCAAGGAGGGCCTCCATCCTGGGCTTCCTCTTGCCTTCCTGTGGACTCTGGCTTCTGCAGGACTCAGGCATCCCCACCCCCCTGGTAGCACAGTGGGCAGGGGTTTTAGGACACTCCCGCCTCCTGAAATCCGCAGAGGTCTGTGCAGGGAGGCCTTGGGCCACCGGCCTGGTCCCCTGGCCTCCCCAGGCAGAGGCCACAGAGGCACTTTCAGGAAGGGCTCTAGCGCCCCCTGCTGACGCACCTTGGTGGTGAGGAAAGTCATCCATGCCAAAGCAGCCACACCAAGGACCAGAAACCGAAGAGCCCACCACCTCCTCCGCCACCCCACCCCCGTCGCCAGGTCCAATGACCCTCCATTTCCCCATCTTGGCACTGCCCACAGGCTTTCGCAAATAAAGCGATTCCTTCTGCTTCATGCACCGCCTCACCGAGGCCTGATCCTTGCAAAAAGCGCCCGGGTAAGATTTCCCCTCACGTCAAGCAAAAACGTCGTCAGTGTCAGTGTCGCTTGCACTTGGCAGATCAAAACCAGGCCCCACCTCCCAGGAATTGTCCGCAGGCTATTGGAGTTCTGCAGCCCCCCAAATCAGGGATTCCTGAGCGTCTGCATTGTTTCTCTTTTACTTTTCATGTTAACAGTCCTGTCACCAGGAAGAATGTCCCAGAAGAACAGATCATTCCAATTCAGAGTGGCATTTTTATCTCAGAGAGAGCCAGACTCTCACAGAAAGTGCTAGAGTGACAGCCGGGGAAAGTGCTGATCCTCCACCTGCCCTCCCCTCTTATCCAGGCCCCCCAGCAGCCACCACATCCCTTCCCCCCACCCCACCCCCGCCAGTCCCTGCAGCAGCATCCACAGGATAAATCAGAGATTCAGCCCTGTGCTTGGTGGCTGTCACCCAGGAAGCCAGCCTGCACTGTGTCTGCCTTCAGAACCCACTGGGACCCCCAGCATTTCTGGAGGCCGATAAATAGGCTCTTTTTACTACCTGGTCTCGGAAATGAGAAAGACAGCCAAAGATGCCACAGAGGACCCCGCTGCATGGCGGGTAAGGCGTCAGGTTCCACATGGCCAACTACAAGGTTTGAGTCCCAGACCCGGCAGCTTAAGAAACACGCTGTGTATGCATGCCTGTCCCAAATCCTGACCGGAGGGAGAGACGGAGGAGAAGGGATTGCAGGGTGGCCATTGCTCATCGGGGAACTTTCTCACTTTCTCTGGCCTCTTTCCTGGAAATGCACGTGCCCTCTGGCAAATTAAAAACAAAGCCCCAAAACTGCCTTGGACGGTGAAAACCACCTGGTCGTCTTTTTTTTTTTTTTTTTTTTTAATGAATATATGTTTAATTTTACTCATTCATTTTTTTTTAATTTGGCCAGAAAGACACACACAGAGAGAGAAGGAAAGAGAAAGCAAGCCACCAGGTCCAGGACTCGAACCGTGGTTGGCCATGTGGGAGTGCCCTAACCACCACATCACCTGCTCGCCCGCCACACCTGCATGGCCCAGGCAGGCTGCAGTAGCAGAAGACCTGACCCCCTCAGGGACTCCCCTCAGGAGCTCCTCCCTGAGCCAAAGGTGCCCAGTGCACACTTCCCACCTCACCAGTAAGGGCGAGCTCCTCTCCTGGGCCCAGGAGTGAGCCGGAGCAAGGGAAGGCCAGGCATGAACTCACACACACGTGCCCGCGTGCACCGCAGCATCGCCAGGGAGGCGCAGGCTCTGAGGAAGAATGCTAGCTTACCTGTGCTGCTGCAGTGACGGGACCTGTGGCCACCTTGCTCCCTCCTCCGGCCTCGATTGAGAGAGATGGAGGCCTTCCAGGGTCGGCAAGTTACCTTCCGGCTTTGACAACAGTGGCTGCAGCTGGTGGCTGCAACTGGTGGCTGCGTGGGGGCCTCGGAGACCTTGGGTCTGACAGCTGCTCCTCGTTTGATGGCTTCACCCCTGCTCCCCAACTGCATCGCTCACTGCCAAACTGGGGAGGGGTTATCCACAAGCTGGGAGGGCAGGAGTGGGCAGGGCAGCGGTGGACACAGCCTCACCAGCTCCTCTAACTCACAAACCCGAGCAGCCAAGCACGCCCGGGCTGCGATGCCAACTAGTGGCCGGTTAATAAACAGCGCACCCTGGAGAGGCCTTGATCCTGGGGTCCCAGCCCTGGAGACCCGCTGGTTAGTCCCAAGGAGGCCTGAGCAGGACTGGAGCCAGGAGACCCTCCCTGACTCCAGCCTCAGTGTTCTCTATCTTTAAAGTGGGCCAGGACCTCTGTCCCTGACCCACTCTTCCCACTCTCCCAGGTGTATGAGGAGAGGGAGGGAGTGAGAGAGAGAGAAGAGAAAAGAGAAGAGGAGAGAGAGAGGGGGGAGGGGAGGGAGGAGAGAGAGAGGGGGGAGGGGAGGGGGAAGAGAGAGAGACTATAAAAAAGCTCACACCCCCATGGTAATTTTGAAGCTATTATGGGAGTGAGGGGTAGGAAAAGAGGGGCCCATGGCGATTTTCAAGATAATACCCAGGGAACCAGCAGTTAGCATAATGGCTATGTCGCTGGACTCCCACGTAGTCGACCACGGTTTGTGTCCCGGACCCGGTGGCTTAAAACTCACGCCAGGCGCATGTGCGTGCATGCCCAAGATCCCGAGAGGAGAATGGAGGAGAAGGGATTGCAGCGTGACCATCCCCCCTGGGGGGTGATTTCTCGCTTTCTGTCTCTATGTCTCTCTCTCTCTGTCTGGCGAGCGCACGCGCCCTACAGTGAAAATCTCTCAAAAAAAAAAAAAAAAGATAATACCCAGACTTTTTCCAGCATCTCCTGGGACAGTCCCTGAACACCTGGGAACTGCGACCTCCCTGCTCCACATGCTGCAGTCACTATGCTGCATTAGGAGGGACCCCCAGAAAGGAAGAGGGGGACATTGTCCCTGCTGGCTCAGTGCACGAGAGCTGCAAGGGTGAGCGGGGCCCCCATGCTCCCAGCACCAGGGCCCACACTGTTTCTGCAGGAAAGACCTTAGCATGTCACCCCCACTCCCAGCTCTTTCTGTCACTGTTTTCAGATGGTAAAAACAGTTGGTGACTTTGGGCACGAACATCTGTCATCACATAGAACAAAAATGGAGTGATGCACGTCTCTAAACGATGCCTGCGCCCGCCCCCGGGCTGTGCCTGGTGCCAGAAAGGGAAACTGATTGGAGGAGGAGGATGGCGACAGGGCAGGTCCGTGGGCCCACGCCCACGGCCGCGCGGATCTGTCTGCTTTTTCTGACAGCCTTAGTGGCTGGGAATGTACTGACCCGGGAGGATTCGCCTCTGGGGCTTCTGCCTCTCAGGCCGGCTGTGTGCAGGACACCACGCCTGAAGGCTCCTGGCAGTGAATACACCCAAACCATGGCCCAGGTAGGGCCCAGGTCAGAGCAAGGGGCGTGAGGGGGTCCCCACATTTTATTGCCTCACAAAGAGGTGGTCTGTGTTCCCGCGGTAGCCCCTACTGTTCACGGTGTCCTCCACCAAGATGAGGATCCTGGCCGCTTCGGCCAGGCTGTTTATGGTACAGGACAACTAGAGCGGACTGGCCTTGGCCTGGCCTAACCTAGAGTCTGCCGCGGGGCTCGCACACCCCCCCAGGGCCACCTGAGGACAGGCCGGCACAGACGGGCAACAGAGGCCCCAGACGGGGCCCCCGGAGGGTAGCAGCTTCTAGAGGAGCCCAGCGGCTGGACTGAGCAGAGAACCCGGGCCACCACCAGCCCTCACCACGCCTGGGTTGACACTGAGAAAACTGGCCAGCCTAGGGCCAAGGACGGAGGCTGCTGTCAACGTGAGCAGGGCCCGGGCCTGAGGAGAGGCCAGCCCTGGTAGCCCTTGATCTGACCCACTGCCACCCCCCAGGGACCTCTGTCCTTTAGAAGGGGCCACAGAGGTTTGTGAAGAGATCTTGGCCCCCGCCACATCCAGCACACCTTGTAGCCCACCCCCATACACGCATACGCATGCAATACACATGCATGCGCACACGTGGGTGCTGCAGTGCAGACACAAGTCCCCCACTTCCGTCTCCATGCCCCAGTTTCCCATCTTAAAGTGGACTAGGACCTCCGCCCTGAGTTGCTCCTTCCCATCCTCCTGTACCCATAAATGAGAGAGAGGGAGAGGAGAGAGAGACAGAGAGACCTCCTCTCGCTGTCATCCGAAGAGACACCTCCTCTTCCCACCATCGGGAGAGCAGAGCAGACCCATGAGCGCCTGGAGTCACCCTGGTTACGAGTCCTCTGTCATCCCATTTCTAGGACAGTCATGGGGGCTCTGCCTGGAGGGAGCTGGGGGCAGGGGCTGCCTCCCCTCAGGTGAACCCCTAGGGAAGCTCCTTGGAGCCCCACTATGCCATTACCCATCTCCATTCCTCGGGACCTTGACCCTGCAGAGGCCAGAGCCCAAGGACCCTTCCACACCGCTGTGGCCATGGTTTGCGTGGTTAGGCCTTGCGGGTCTGTCTCACCAATTAGCTCTCACGTGGAACTAAGACAAAGGCCTGGCAGCTGGGACAGGTGTGAGGCGGCGCCCTGCAGGTGAGAGGCAAGAGGCCCGTGGACACCTCCTGGTACCCAGGGTCCCCGTCCACCCGGGAGGCATTTGCCCTCTCTGAACAGGGCGGCGCTTGCAGTGAGCAGGACTTAGGGACCCAGTTCTACCGGGGTGGTGAGCAGGACTTAGGGACCCAGTTCTACCGGGGGGTGTGGGGGGGTGTCAAGCAGGCTTCCTGGGGGAGCTGAGGCCAAGCTGGAAGGGCCAGCAGCCGTGGCCGGGGGCAGGGGAAGGAGTGGAGTGTGTGGAGGTCGAGGCGCCGGCTCTGGAGCCAGAGCCCCTGACTCTTATCCCAGCTCTGCCACTGGGGCGCTGCGTAAATGTGGCCGAGTTCCGTAAGCTCTCTGGGGCTCGGTTTCCTCTTTGGGAAATTGGGGGTCGTGGCCCTGTGGGTTGCTGTGAGGTTAAGTCAATCAGCGCCTAACACGTGCTTCCTGGGAACTTAGTGGGCTACTTCCGTGTGGCTCTGGGCACTGCAATGCTGGCCACGGTCCTCTCCGTGCCACCTGAGGCCACGTGTCTGAGGGACTGGGCTCCCCGTGCACTGCCCTCCTGGGCCTGAGGGGCATGCATCTGCAGGGCACGGCCAGTGGGGCAGGGCAGCTACATGCATTTCCCCCGGGGCTGCGCCCAGTCAGCTGGTCTGACTTCCCGGATGCTAGGAACACGTGGCCAGGGCTTCCCACACGAATTTTCACACTTCCAACAGGGCGCAGGTTGCCCAAGGTCATGGCTAGTGCTAGGATAGCAGGCCCTGAACTCCCGTCCAGCTGACTCCCAAACCCAGAAACGCCAGTCCCCGCTCCAGGCTCGGCAGTCAGGCCACAGCCCCTCAGACGCTCCTCCACACCATCTGACCTCCTGGCCATAGCAGAAACAGACTTTATTTCCACAGGAGTGGGATAGTTTGTATCCTCTTTAAGTTTACTTAGTTTATTCATGATAGCATTGCACATACATGTGCCTGTGTGCCAGACTGAGAGAAGCACCCTCACTGTGTTTTCAAGTGGACCTGGGGCCTGAACCACAGTCAGACACGTGGCTTCCAGCACTGCAGTTCACGTCCCTACTGACTGTGCCACTGGGCTGGGCCTTTTTACTTTTATTATTATTATTTGGGTTTTTTTGAGAGAGAGAGGTTTTTGCTATAGGGCGTGTGCGCTATCCAGAAAGACAGAGAGACAGAGAGACAGAAAGCGAGAAATCACCCCCCAGGGGGAATGATCACACCACAATCCCTTCTTCTCCATTCTCTTCTTGGGATTTTGCGCATGCACGCACACGTGCCCAGCATGAGTTTAAGTCACCAGGTTCGGGACGCGAACCACAGGCGACTACATGGGAGTTCAGTGACATAGCCATTACGCCAACTGCTGGTCCCGGGCCTTTTCACTTTCTGAAGTCAGTAGATAAAAGGTGCCCTCTCCCTACAACTGGGCAACAGGTGCAGACTGGTGCCTGCTGGAAGCTCCTGGGGGCACAGCTGACCTAAGACTGACCTCCTGGCCCCAGGGCTCAGAACCCCCACTTCTCTGTCCCTTCTTGTCTTCATTCATCCCTGCCAGGAGGCGGCTGGTGGAGGGGATGCCTCTCCCCAGATGAACCACAGGGAGGCTCGCTAGACGGTGACGTCACCCCCTCTCTGCCCCCGGGGACCTCAATCCCAGGGGCCAGGAACCCATGGGGGATCCCACAGAGGTCCAGAGTGTGAGGCCCTTTGAGACCTCTCAGTCCAGGGCCTGAATGGATTCCAGTTGTGAATCTTGTTTGCCAACGGCACCCGTTTATTCCCTGGGACCGGCACTAAGGAAGCAGAGAGACCAGCTCAGAGAGACGGTCTCATCCAGGCTGGTGCCCGTGACACAAAGGTGCCACCAATGGCCTGTAAGAAAACCTGATCTCCTAGGTGTGGCCTTCTGGCACTCCCCACCCCTGCTTCCATGAAATGAAGGGCACCGGCCACTGAGATGCTCCCCCACAGGGCCCCAGCCCTCATGTTGGCATCCACACTGCCATTCCCCCCAGAGCCAGACTTTTTTTTTTTTTTTTGGAGAGGTTTTTGCTATAGGGCTCGTGCGCTCACTAAAAAGACAGAGTCAGAGAGATAGAAAGCGAGAAATCACCCCCCAGGGGGAATGGCCATGCCGCAATCCCTTCTCCTCCATTCTCCTCTCGGGATCTTGGGCACGCACGCACATGCGCCCGGCATGAGTTTAAGCCACCAGATCTGGGAAGTGAACCGTGGGCAACTACATGGGAATCAGTGACATAGCCATTATGCTAACTGCTGGTCCCTCATGAAGTTGTTCTTTAGGTGTCCCCTGTATGGATTTCTCTACAAGCTCCGATTCATGGCGGGCCTACTATGTGCTGCCTCCTGTGCCCATGGTTTAGATGCACATCTTGAATCCAACAAATAACCCAGAAAGATAGATTGTATTATCCCCTCACTTCGCAGACGAGGAAACTGAAGCTCAAAGAGCTTTTGTGAACAGTTGGGTCAGGATTCAAATTCAGACACATGCGACTTCCAAGCCTGAGGCCCTTCCCTCCTGCGGCCTCCAGCCTCCATAGCGACGGTGCTACTTATTCTGGTGTCTTTGTGAGCCCCAGACCCTACACCCTTGGGGATTTATCTCCACCCTCCAACATAGTACTGGGCAGGGAGCCGGTGTCTCTTCCTCACCCAACAGACCTACTGAGCAAGAGGAGATGAAAGATCTAACCAGCCCGCCCTTCTGTCCGAGAGCCCCCAGAGGCCTCCTACCCGGAAACTCTCTTCCCAACCGCCTAGGGCCTAGGGCGCTAACTGCTTCCAAGAACTTGAAACTACTCTCTTTCTAGAATTGGGGTGCCCCCTCCGCATGGCCTAACTCTGATGTCCTGGATCCCTGAGGACAGTTACTTCACCCTTGGCGGTGTGGAATGATCCTTCCCACGCGGCTATTCCTGACAGCGCAGTTCCCACCCGCGGCCCTCAGCTCTGAAACCGAGGCCTGTCCACACTGCAGGCAAGCCCACCCGCAGTGGACGCCCTCCCGCCGCCCGCGGGCGCCCCCTGCTGACCTCATGCTGCTTACCAGCCTACGACCATGTCCCCAGCGTTTCTGGCCACCTGTGGGCATTCCCACCTGCTGTCGGCTTGCAGTCTCAACCTCACACTGCTCCTCTCCTTCGGGATCCACTTTTGGATCCTCGGATCACCTAGGCTGCTGCTTGCAGTGGCCCCTCACCCTCACATCCAAATCAGCCCTGGACCCGGCCTCCTGCAGACCTGGTGCGGTCTAGCACTCAAGCCCTAGCGTCTGCTTGGCCAGGGGCTTGGCACTCTGTCCCCCCGAGAAACCTGGCAGGCACCTGGCTTCAGCCAGGGCGGCCGCCAGCTCTCTCCCTGCAGGGCCGCACTGCCTTTGCCTTCACTTAGACTTCGGGTTCCTCGGGACCCATGCAACTCCACGCGCTGGCTTGGGCTCCCCCCGCCGGAATCTCCTGACTTCACTGCACACACCCCACCTCCTCAGTTTCCCCTCCTTCTCTTTCCCCAGGAGGGAAATCGAAGACAGTTTAAAACAGAACAAATCAAAGCGCAGAGGCCAATGCCAAATGCTGCTCAGCATAGCTCTGGGAGCGCCCAGCTCTCCCGCTGGAAGGCCTCCCCAGCAGCTTGGCCTCCCCTCTGCCTCCTCCCGTCTGCTCAGATCCTGCCAGCCTCGCATCCAGCTGGTAGCAGTGATGTTCAGCCCGCAGGCGGCTGGCAACACCGACCAGGAGAGCGCAGCACTCAGGGATTGCCTGCCTGGTCTCGGCCACCAGCTTGACCTGCCACCGCATGGTTTGGAGCACGCAGGTGGGCCCAAAGGACATGCCGCACGGCTCTGTGGGCAGGGACAGTCCGTGCGCAGGCCTCCTGGATCCATAGGGAAGGTCGCTGGTTCCACACCGCCAAGCTGTGCACACCCATAATCTTAGCTGGCTGGGCAGGCTGGGGCTGGGAGATCTCTATGAGAGACCCTATTCAGGGTGGCGCTCTCTCTCTCTCAAATAAATAAATTACCTTTTTAAAAAAGATAGAAAATGGGGGACCAGGAGATGGCATAATGGCTATGTCACTGGACTCCCACATAGTCAACCTCGGTTTGAGTTCGGACTGATGGCTTACACTCACGTCGGGAGCATGGGCCTGTGTGTCCAAGATCCTGAGAGGAGAATGGAGGAGAAGGGATTGCGGTGTGGCCATCCCCCCTGCGGGTGATTTCTTGCTTTATGTCTCTCTGTCTCTGTCTTTCTGGCAAGCGCACGCGCCCTATAGCAAAAATCTCTCAAAAAAAAAAATAGAAAATGGGGCAGCAGTGGTGTGGAAGTTAAGGGAGATGGATATCACACGGACAACTGCGTGCTTCATGGTTCAAGTCCCAGACCCGGCTGCTTGAGAATGTGCCAGGCGCATGCGCACCCAAAATCTAGAGAGAATGGAGGAAAAGAGATTGTGCCATGACTGTCCCTTTTGGGGGGTGATTTCTCACTTTCTCTCTCTGTTTCTCTGTCTGTCTCTTTCTTTTCCTGATGAGC
>NW_006210031.1:25577-39981 GCF_000334495.1 Tupaia belangeri chinensis | reverse complement strand
GGGGGTGATTTCTCACTTTCTCTCTCTGTTTCTCTGTCTGTCTCTTTTCCTGATGAGCATATGTACCTTATAGCAAACTAAAAACTAAATAAATGAATAAAATAGAAGAGAGGGAAGCAAGGAGAACAAGGTTGCCAGATAAAGAAGCAGCCGGGGTCCAGCTGAAGGAATTTCAAGTCAGCTGTGAGTAATCTGTGACTATAGGTGCCACCTGCCACCATTCCACACTCATTCCATACCCCAGCCCTCCCCAACTGTGCCCCGGCTTCCTTTTAGACAACAGGGTGCATACTGGCAAATAAAATAAAGCCCCATTAATAACACCAGCCTGGACCTGGTGGAACCAAGATGGCACCGGGAAGGACGGCTGCCCAACCTCCAAACTCACTATGCCCTCATTGAACGACGTCAGGACGCTAGGAGACACCCTCCCGGCGCCATGACAGTTGACAATCTCCATGGCTGCAGCCAGAAATGACCTTATAAGAAGAAACAGGAGGCAAGTTGTGGAATTTCAGGAAGTCTCTGCCTTTTCCAGGAAAAGCCCTGAATATTCTCCCCTCTGTGACCCTATCCTGTCCCCTCATTACCCATTCGCTGAATCTTCAACTGCCCAGTTCGAGATGCAGGGCAGGGGATTTGTGGGCTTTTCTCCGGTCCTTGGCTACTGAATAAAGCTTGTGCCTTGACCCTCAGGGTCGGTCTCATGAGCTGACTGCAACACCGGAGGGCGAAAGAGCCCATCCTTGAGAATAAATTGCAATTGGTAACATGAGTATCACAGGCAAAACTGGAGACATACTTACGCCATGCAATTTTATTTGTTCTCGATCTGAAATTCGAATTCACTGGGTGTCCTCTTTCATTGTTTGTCTCGTCTGTGTGTGTGCTAACTTGGGTGACCCCAGTCAGGCCCTATGAGAAAGCCTCGTGGTGTCTGTTCCCCACCCGCCTCCCTCCCCCCGGGTGCACAAGGGAGAGTAAGAAATGGGGAGGGGCGTCAGTTTCCTAGGGCCACCAACACAGAAGGGGGCCATCTCAGGGGTGGAGGCTGACCGCCTGAAATCCGGGTGTCACTGGGCCATGCTCTCGCTGGAGTCTACAGGGGAGGACCCTGCCTGGCCTCTTTCAGCTTCCAGGGGTGGCGGGTAGCCCCATCCCTTCAACCCCTGTCTCTGCCTCAGTCACCCTATGGCATCCGCCACGTGTCTCTGCTGCCCGTAAGAAACGCTGTCATTAGACAGGCCCACTCTGTCCAGCAGGACCTCACCTTCATTTGAGTGCATCTGTAAAGACTGTATTTCCTTTTTTTTTTTCTTTTTTTGGAGAGGTTTTTTTGCCATAGGGCTCGTGCGCTCGCCAGACAGAGAGAGACAGAGAGACAGAAAGTGAGAAATCAGCCCCCAGGGGGGATGGCCACGCTGCAATCCCTTCTCCTCCATTATCCTCTCAGGATCTTGGGCATGCACGCACATGCGCCCAGCGTGAGTTTAAGCCACCGGGTCCGGCACTCGATCCACGGTCGGCTACATGGGAGTTCAGTGACATAGCCATTATACTAACTGTTGGTCCCAAGACCTTATTTCCCATGAAGGCCACATTCTCAGGTTGCGGGGTGAGGAGGGGGCATTCTTCAACCCAGTAGCGAGGTCTAGTCCGACTTCACTCTGACCTCACTCACACTCACCTCACTTTCAGATCCAGACGACCATAACCCTCTCCAGGAAAAGAAATGGTAAACACCTGCTCTAGACGCCCACTAAGCCATAGCCGGCTCCATGGTGTTGTGGGTTTGAGAGTGCCTCGTATTCTGACCTCAAGAGCCTCTGGTGCCACTAGCGTGTCTCTTGTAAAATGCCGCAGCGCAAACACGGCAGGCCTTGACATCCTTAATGAAGCAATCTACCATAAAGAGGAATAATTCATTTCTGAGTGATCTGCTCACCCACATCGACTGGGTCCCCATCTTCAGCCAGGACACTTGGCTCAAGGACAGTCTTCCTCTGATGGGGAAGTGACAACTCAGGGCCAAGCACAGAGCCACCCTGTGCAGGGCAGCAGGTACTTTGGAGCACAGCAGACGAGGAGACAAAGGATTCTGTTTCTTTTTTTCTTTGTTTGCTATAGGGCACATGCATTTGCCTGAGAGAGAGGGAAAGTGGGAAATCACCCCCACGGGGGTTGGCCACACTGCAGTCCCTTTTCCTCTATTCTCCTCTCAGGATTTTGGCTCACACACCCACATGCCTGGCATGATTTTCAAGCCACCAGATCCAGGACATGAACTGCGCAGTCAGCCATGTGGGATCCAGCCACCTTAACTGCTATGCCACCTGCTGACCCTGGAAACAAAGGATTCTTTTTTTTTAATGGAGAGATTTTTGCTATAGGGCGTGCGCTCAACAGAAAGACAGAAAGAGAGAAATAGAGAGACAGAAAGACAAATCGCCCCCCCCAGGGGGGGGTGGCCACACCGCAATCCCTTTTCCTCCATTCTCCTCTCGGAATCTTGGGCACACGCACAACACGCACCTGGTGTGAGTTTAAGCCACCTGGTCTGGGACTTGAATTGCAGTCAACTACATGGGAGCCCAGCGACATAGCCATTATGCCAACTGCTGGTCCCACAAAGGATTCTTGAGCCTACAGGCCCAGGTCCTCAGGCCGGAAAGAACAGTGCACTGAAGGAGGCTGGAGCCTTCTGATACCAGGAAGACCCCAAATAACAGGAGCCAGGAAAGCAACTTTGTCACCGGCCAAATACGGGGAGAGGAGGACAGAGCGCCACGGGTCTTACTGAGCCCAGGAGCAACTGCAACCAGCCTGACGCTGCTGTCATCACGTGTTGCTCCCAGCCGTGCCGTCCTCCACACCCATGGCGAGGAGCATCACTACGGTGCTGTCAGCATTCGGGCCTAAATGGGAATCGGTTCACCTTGTGACTGCGACTGGTGTGCCTGTTATCAGACACACTACGCGCTCGGGGGGTGGAGGGGGCTGCTCTTCTCCAGACCCACGAGGCCCAGGCCTGCCCACTCTGAGCAGAGGATTCCTAGGCAGGAACGAAAGGCCAGTAACACTCCTTGCCATGCTTCCCTTTCAGGCCAGCCCTTAATGGTGAGCCAGAAACTGATCTAAGGGACCAGGCCGTGGTGACGCCGTGAAACACGACTCTATGTGAGGATGACCCACATGCAAAGGTGACCAGTTCGTGTCTAAAGGCCTCTCTGAGTAGGCCAAGCACACACGTGTCCATGATCTGGGTTGACGGAGTCTGGGTCGGATCGTGGCATCAGGATACTGTCAGGAGAGCTCTCTCTCACACGTGAAATGAATAAACAAACTTTAATTTTTAAAAAAGGACCAGCAGATGGTATAGTGGCTACGTCACTGGATTCCCAATGGCCGACCATAGTTTGAGTCTCGGACCCAGTGGCTGAAACTCACACCAGGTGTATGGGCATGAGTGCCCAAAATCTGGAGAGGAGACTGGGGGAGAGGGATTGCAGCATGGCCACCCCGCACGGGGGCAGTGTGGGGGCAGGGTGATTTCTCACTTTCTGTCTCTCTGTCTCTTTCCGGCAAGGGCACACACTCTATAGCAAAAATAAAAAAATAAAAAAAACAAACAAAAAAACCCCACACAAACAAAACACAGAATAGGGGTCAGCAGCTGGCATAGTGGTTAAGGTGCTAGATCCCACACAGTTGACTCTGTGGTTCAAGTCTTGAACCCAGCAGCGTGAAACACATGGTGGGCACTGTGTGTGCATGCCCAAAATCCCAAGAGGAGAATGGAGAAGGGAGTGTAGTGTGAACATCCACCTGGGAAGTGCTTTCTCCCTTTCTCTTTCTCTCTGTGTCTCTCTTTGGTGAGTGCACGTGCCTTCTAGCAGAGAGAGAGAGAGAGAATCTAAGGGAAGGCTGGCCGTGCTCGAGTCTCCATCCCCACCGCTGTCTGTGAGTCCAGGTACTCAGAGTGCTTTCCTAGCTCCTGGCCCTGAGGCCAGGATGGCTGCGGGCGACCGCCAACCCCTAGCCTGCCCCTAGCCTGCCCCCTAGCCCCATGTGGCTCCACTGCACTACAACAGCACCACCGTCTGGCCCTACACAAAGAACTCTCAAACGCAGCAGTAAGAGGGGCCAGCAGTGAGCTGGAGGTTAAGGCAGCTGGATCCCACACGGCTGACTGCGCAGTTCAAGTTCCAGACACCGTGGCTTGAATACCATGCTGGGCACGTGTATGGGTGTGCCCTGAGTCCTGAGAGGAGACTGGAGGGGAAGGGAGTGCAGCATGGCCCCCCGGGGCAGTGATTACTACTCTCTCTCTTTGTCTCCGTCTCTCTCTGGAGAGCACATATGCCCTATCATTAAAAACAAAAAACAAAGCAAAACAAAAACTCAACAGTAAGAAACCAAACAACCTGATTTGAAAAGGACAAAGACCTTAATTGTCACTTAACCAAAAATATACACACAGAAAATAAGAACAAGAAAAGATGTTCAACGTCAATGTCTTTTTTTTTGTCAAGAGTTTTTTTGTTTGTTTGTTTTTGTTTTTGTTTTGTTTTGTTTTTCTGCTATAGGGCACATGCGCTCGCCAGAAAGACAGAGACAGACAGGCAGAAAGCAAGAAATCACCCCCCAGGGGGGATGGCCACGCCACAATCCCATCTCCTCCATTCTCCTCTCGGGACCTTGGGCACGCACGCACACGCGCCCGGCGTGAGTTTAAGCCACCGGATCCGGGACGCGAACTGCGGTCAACTACATGGGAGTCCAGCGACATAGCCATTACGCTAACTGCTGGTCCTGCAATGTCAAATGTCAATGGGGGACTGCAAAATTAAAACAATGAGGTATCACGACTCACTTATCAGCACAGGCGAAATTCAGAGCACTGATGACAACGAACGCTGGCGAGGATGTGGGGAAGGGGAAAGGAAGGGCTGGCGAGGGTCCCTCCCCAGGCTTTCCTCCTCTCCCTTCCTGTTCTCAGCTGCACCCATTTCAGCACATGAGAAGCATGCATACTTCGGGGAGCAGGATTTTACCATCCTCGACCCTGCCCTGCAGCCAGCTAGCGGTGTGGTGGCTGGGGAGCTGGTCTCACACGGCCAACCGTGCTTCACATTTCTGACCCCGTGACTTGAAAAGGACTCCAGGTATGTGTGCACGTGTGCCCAAAATCTCAAACGGAGAATGGAGGAGAAGGGACTGCAGCATGGCCATCCCCCATGGCGGGTGCTTTCTCACTTTCCTCTCTTCCTATGTCTGGCTCTGGAGAGCTCATGCACCCTCTGGCAAATTTAAAACAAAACAAAACAAAACCCAAAACCGGCCCGAGCACTCTGACTGGGCCTCTGCACCACCTACCCATCTTACCTCTGGTCAAAATCGCAGCGTTAGCCCAGTCTGCCGATGTGCCTCTCACCCCTCCGGCCACCACTTTCTTAAAAAGATTTTTGGGGAGACCAGCAGTTAGCAAATGGCTATGTTGCTGGACTCCCACGTAGTTGATCACGGTTTGAGTCCCGGACCCGTTGTCTTAAACTCATGCTGGGCATGTGTGCGTGCGTGCCCAAGATCCTGAAAGGAGAATGGAGGAGAAGGGATTGCAGCGTGGCCATCCCCCCGGGGGGTTGATTTCTCGCTTTCTATCTCTCTGTCTCTCTCTGTCTTTCTGGCTAGCGCCCGCGCCCTGTAGGAAAAATCTCTCAAAAAAAAAAAAAAGATTTTTGGCAAAGGGCACATGCATTCACTAGAGAGAGACACAGAGACACAGAGACAAGAAAGTGAGAAAATCACTACTCCAGAATGATGGCCATGCCGCAATGCTCTCTCCTTCATCCTCTCGGGATTTTGAGCACCTACACTTACACACCTGGCGTCTTTTTCAAGCCGCAGGGTCCAGGACTCCAAACACAGAGGTGGCCATGTGGGACCCAGCACCTTAACCACCACTCCCCCTGCTGACTCCTTAACCACCACTTTTCTAACCCTCCACACGCCCGAGCCAGTATCTCCGACTGACCTTCAGAGAACAACCCTGCTGCGGGTCACGTCCATCAGCAAGAGTCAGAAAGCCTAGCAGGGTCCACCCGGGAAAACAGTCATTTCCGCAGAGAGAATTGGTGACAAAGGCAGTGAAGGGCTAGGCGACAAATGGTGGCGAGGGACATTGACCAAAGTGACGGCAGGGAAACAGCAGCCTCCCTCGCACTCGTCAGTGGGGAGGGACTGGGTTTATCAAACGCTAAGGCTTGGAGGAAGGGCCACAGGGAGCAGGAACACGGCCCCCCATGCTCAAGGGGTGCCCTCCTGCTGCCGGCTGGAAGAAGGCATGACTGGCCTGCTTCTAACGACTCAGATGGAAGCTGGCGGCTAGAACAAACTGCTGTTGTCCCCAGGATGGGACGGAATGCCGTCATGAAAGCAGCAGTGACAGGAACAGTAAACAAACAAGGAACAGGAAGTCCCCGCTCTCCTCTCCTGGTTTCATTGTGTCATAGCAACTCAACCAACGGGAGTCAGCGGGCAAGGGGAAATGCGCTTGGCGGGGTCCCGTCCAGCAGCACGGGCCAGGCCTGGGCAATGGTCGGGGTGAGAGGTCATGAGCTGGATGACTCACTGAGCTTCCAAGGGCCCCAATTCCAGTATCTGGCACCAGCCACGAGGGCAGAGGACTTCCTCCTGCCATGAGCTTGCAAAATGCAATTGTCCAAGGCTGGGTTTGATAGGAACACGGGTCTCCAATCAAATCTATAGGTTGAGGCCATTACAAAATCTTTTCCTCTTTCGTGAGCGACGCCATCCACTCAGGTGAGAGGAAGGAGGCTGGAGAGGGCAGGGCAGGGAGGCCATCTCCTCCAGAGATGAGAGGCTGTTGGCTCTTCCCGGAAGTGTCTTGGTCCTTAGTGTCTCAGTCACTGCCAGCCGGTTCTGCAAATGGCTTGAGGTCCCAGGGGACCGGCCTACATTTATTCCCAGCACCCAGGCCTCCTCTTTCTTTCCTCCTCTTCACCAGTCCTCGTTTTTCTGGAACACAATGCTCTGAGCCCCAGGACCCTGACGCAGAAACCGGGCCGGTGCTCCCCCTAGTGGCAGTCAATAAAACTCCGAAAATGACCATCCTCCAGGAGAAGTAATAATAGCATGTATCCTACATTTGACCTCTGGGCTGGCACCGTGGTGAGCTGGCTGTTTGGGTGCCTCCAGTGACAAGGAACTCTCAGCTCCTTGAGGTCTCTTAGTCAATGGTTAGGAGAGCCTCCCTTGCATTGGCCAAAAACATGCCAGGAACTTCCAGCCTCTGGCCCTCACTCAGCTCCCTGCGGCTATGGGGACCAAGTCTAATTTCTCTTCCACACATGTCTGGGTTATCCTCTCTGCCCCCGCTACCCACAGCAGCCACATTGTCATCTGGTCCGCCCTCGACCAGTTCCTGGCCCCGTCCCTCTCTTCTGGTTACCTACCCATTTAAAGGGCTTATCAATTTCTGTTAAACTTGGCCTAAGGGTGGCACGACACACTCCGAATAAAACGGGGCCATCATCCTCTCGCTCTGAACATGAGCCTGCTCCTGAAAATGTCCAGACACGAGCCACCGACAAGGAGCGGGTCATGCCAAGAGCCCTGCGGCGTTCCACTGGAGATCCTTTGACCTCTTGGGCAGTACTCCTTGTTCACCCCCAGTTAACTATCCACGTAAACGTACCGTCTTCCAGTTCACCGTCTCCACGAGAGACATAAGAATCGCACATAAGAACTGGTCAAAGCCTTGCTGAAATCCAGATTTTAGTTCATTCACTCTTGCACTCGCTCGTTCAGCAAATACTTCCTGAGCCCCTACTGTGTTTGGGGTGCTGTGCTAAGTGCTGGACGTACTGAATTGAACAAGATGGATGCTGTTCTTTCCTTCCTGGAGTACAAAAAAGGGGGAGGAGAGGAAGTAGCCAATACACACGTTAATGAGACGAGTTTAGATGGTGAAGAACATAATGTGGCCAAGATCACAGCGGAGGCAAGTGTGGAAAGGGAGACGAATTGGGAACTTGAGTGAGGGCTCAGATGTACCTGGGCTCCCACATCCCTCTCACCTGCAAGACTGCTAACCCCAAAGGTGGGCAGGACGGTCTGACCTGACTTGTCCTCGCTAACCCCACACCCTTTCCTGATCACCATGAGCTACTGGTGGTTCTGGTAGTTTCCTGGAATCAACACAATGCTTGGGGGTTGCCTCACTTCCCCTCTTATCCCTCCAACTTGAGAGAACTCGAGAACCATCTCCGGTCTTCTCAAGGCATCTTCCATCTTTGCTCACTCAAAGATTCTTGTCCGAGGTAGAGAGCAGAAACGGAGAAGCGCTGCACCCCACGACAGTCCTCAGAAGCAGTGCATCTGCTCAACACCCCCTGTATCTTGCCGAACTTCTACAGCCCCTCCATGGAGTCTTCAATGCCTTTGGGCCACTTCAGGTCATTCATCCCAGAGGGCTCCTGCAAGCTCAGCCACCGGTGATGACCCCACTTTCCTGCATTAGGGAATGCCCTTGTGACCCTGTGCAGCTCCCCTGGCTTCTGGAGGTGCCTGTCCCCTCCTTGTCCTCTGGGAAGGATGGCAAAGGACCCCCGGGTGTCCGTTTTCAAGAATTACCCATCCCTCTTGCATGGGGCCTGGGCTCCACATTTAAGGAGCTGCTAAAAACTCAGTAGCCAAGGTAGATATGATTTCAATGCAACATATTTTCTTTTTTTTTTTTTTGGGAGAGGTTTTTGCTATAGGGCATGTGCACTCGCCAGACAGACAGAGACAGAGAGACATAAAGTGAGAAATCCCCCCCCCAGGGGGGTATGGCCACTCTGCAATCCCTTCTCCTCCCTTCTCTTCTCAGGATCTTGGGCACGCACGCACACGCGCCCAGCGTGAGTTTTAAGCCACCGGGTCTGGGACATGAACCGCGGTCAACTATGTGGGAGTCCAGCGACATAGCCATTACGCTAACTGCTGGTCCCAATGCAACATGTGTGCTGAGTTTAGCTGTGATTCTCATGCACATGCACGAGAGGGAGAACTTGGTAGAGTGTCATCCCTCTGTGACCCCCTTCCCCCAGCACCCTACCTCATCAGGATCCTGGGTGTGAAAACATATATCCAGCACATTTTTCGGCTGACACAGGGACCCAGGCCTGTGGTCCGCCATGTGGCTCCCAGCACTGCCGCTCAGTTTGCTACTGATTGTGTCACAAGCTAGACCTGCAATTACTTTTTATAAATTTAAATGAATGGCAAAAATCTTTGATGCGTAAAATACCAAGATTTTAAATACAGACAGGATCAGTATTACTAGCTTCTCCTTTTCTTTCTTTCTTTTTCTTTTTTGAGAGGTTTTTGCCATAGGGCACATGCACTCGCCAGAGAGACAGAGAGACAGAAAGTGAGAAATCACCCCCTGGGGGGATGGCCATGCTGCGATCCCTTCTCCATTCTCCTCTCAGGATCTTAGGCACACACACACACGTGCCCAGCGTGAGTTTAAGCTACAGGGTCTGGGACTCAAACCACAGTCAGCTACACGGGAGTCCAGTGACATAGCCATTACGCCAACTGCTGGTCTCCCTAACTTCTCCTTTTACCTCAGGCTCCAACGTGGCCTGATGTGGTTTGTTCCTTCCCTTTCTTTCTTTCTGTCTGTCTGTCTTTCTTTATCTCTTTCTCTTTCTTTCTTTTTTTTGGAGAGACGTTTGCTAAGCAAAGAAAACAAGAAATCACCCCCCAGAGGGGATGGCCATGCCACAATCTTTTCTCCATTCTCCTCTCAGGATCTTGGGGACACACACACACACACACCCAGCATGAGTTTTAAGCCACCAGGTCTGGGACTTGAACTGCAGTCGACTATGTGGGAGTCCAGTGATGTAACCATTACAGAATCTGTTGGCCCCTGTTCCTTCTTTTTCAATTGTGGCAAAAGACACATAACATAAAATGCACCATTTTCACTGTTTCTAACTGTACAGTTGAGTGGCCTGACTTGCGTCCGCCTTGGTGCATAGAAATTGCCATCATGCCTGGAAAGGCTCTCGGGCCGTCTTCTCTCAGACCCTGGTGGTCGGGGCTCTCCTGCTTTTGTGATCCTTCCTCAAGCCAAGAATGCCCATTTCTCTGACCACTGGCCCTTTTAAGTCAGATGCTAGTTTTCCATCACCTTCACTTCATTCTTCATCAGTCAGAAATGGGCTCAGAGAGCTGGGCCATAGTTCAGCAGTGAAGCAGAAGAAGCCAGATCCCACATGGCTGACCAGGGTTTGAGTACTGGCCCAGTGGCTTGAAAAACTTGCCAGCTGTGCACACCTGCCCAGGATCCTGACGGGACGGGAAGCTGGAGGAAAAGGGTTGGTGGACCGAGTTCACCGCTTGGGGGAGGGGGTGCACCTTCCCTCCCTCTCTGTCTCTTTCTCATGCTCATGTGCACACATTCTGTGGAGAAAGAAGCAGAGGCAGAGGCTGGGGCGGCATGGGGGAGGGCAGCTCAGCGTTGCAGTTTCCCATGTCCATCTGGGACTGTCTGAGAAAGGGCAACATTGGTCAGAGCTTCTGCTTCTGCTGCGGACGATAAAGACAGAGTACCCCATCTCCATGGGGCCTGGTACCGTGGTGCCAGGTCTGAAGGATGTCCTAGTGACAAGGCCAGCAGCTAGGGGCAACCCTACTCCATGTACAGAGAGCAGGCCACCTCGTGTCTTGCGTTCGCTGCTGAGAAGGGCTTTCATAACGAGTGCTGGGGGAGAGAGTTCTTTCGAGTTGGCTTGTTCCTCGGATTAAAAATAAGAGCAGGGCTTTTTCATTCTCTAAGGGGGCCACGTTGGGAACTCACCGCGAAGTGATTAGTGAGACAATTACGACAGCGGCCAACAGCAAAATCACGCTGCAGCTGGAGTGGAACGAGAGTTTTCCCCTTACTTTGCTGTTTATTGATTCGGAGTACCCTCCCTTCTGCCTTAATGATTCATAGTTTAAGCTTGTCTACATGATTTATCCAGAGGCTTGGAGATACCTAGTATTCGGCTCAGGCGCTCGAGCAAACACCCATGGGACCAGCCTTTCGCCTCGTTGCCATCCCTCCCGTCATCCCATGAGCTGGTGAATCGGGAAAGCTCGCAGATCGCCTGGGAGCCTGGGCAGGCGCTGGTCAGCAGAGTGGGAGGAACTGTCCCCTGGGACTAGAGGCAGGCGGCGATTAGGTTGGTCAGCGCCAAGGTGCAAGCGAAAAGCCACGCTCCAACCCTGCAGCCACCTCGAGGACCTCCGAGTCTGAGCAAATCACTTCGGCTCGCTGGACTTCAGCTCGCTCCCAGAACACACAGAGCGACAGTCACCACCCCGGACTATCTTGGGGGAGCCATATTAATAACGCCGGCTGGAAGTCTCTTTTCCTATGCACTTATTACCAGGGCTGTGTGAACGCTTATTACTACTAATAATAATTTAGTGCAGACTTTACCGCTTTTGTGTAACAGTGAGTACCTGGATTCTAATTATCTGTCTTATTTTAATATTTATAGAATTAATCAAACTTTTTAATGGAAAACCCCACAGCGAAATTACCGAGAGCATGCTTCAATGAAGACAGATGCGGCGTGCTGCGGAGGAAGACAGTTCGACTTTATTAATGTGACTTGGGACCACGTCCGGGTTGCAGGTCGTCCCAGAGCCAGCCAGGAGCCCCCGGGCAGGCCCACAGCCACCCAAGGAGCAACCCCTCTGCAGGCCTCAGAAGAGGGGTCACCAGCTGCCACCTGCACTCACAGGGTGAGGTTGATGTGCTCACCCAAGTGGCCCTGCTGACGAGTGCTGCGGGCTGGCCTGGTTCCCCAACCAAAGATTCCAGTCCAGCTGAACAGCAAGGCAGACGCTCCCTCTACAGAGAGACCTAGGACTCGGCAGCTTAACCGTCATCACTGGGGCCTTCCCTGGAGACGGTAAGGTCGGAGAGGCCATCAGACCTGAAGGATCAGCAACCTGGGCTGTGTCAGCCACCTGCTGGTCAGCTAAGACCCCCCTAAGATACTGCAGCCTCCAGGGCCCTCGGCCAGAGTGTGGGGTAAGTGGCAAGCGCCTCTCGTTAAACACTCCAGCTCCCACTTACCGAGCACTTACAACTGTCAGCCCTTGGGAGACGCTTCCTGGGTATTCCTGAATTTCAAGTTTACAGCAACCCTGGGATTGGCCACTGCTCTTATTTCCATTTCACAGATGAGGAAACGGAGGCTAATGAGGCTAAGGAGGTTACGCTGCTTGCTCGAGGCCTGGGAAAACGCTGACTGAGAGCACTGAGCTCGGGGCTTGGGCCCTGCAATGCCGGAGCCCGCTCTGAGCCATCGCACTCAGTGCCTCCCACCCGCCTTCCCAAACCCCTGTCTCCCCAGCTCCCCGATCTGGGGCCTGAGACCTCCGGTTACCCTCTGGCTTCCAAAGTGTTACATAGCTAGAATCATGGAGGCCTTAATTACTGTTATTTACTTATTTCTTCCATAAGAGAACACCCAACGGGATCTGTTTTTTCTTTTTTGGAGAGATTTTTGCTATTGGGTGAGGGCGCACATCAGAGAAGCAGAGAGAGACAGAGAGACAGAAAGCGAGAAATCACCCCCCAGGGGGGATGGCCACACCACAATCCCTTCTCCTCCATTCTCCTCTCGGGATCTTAGGCACGCACGCACAAGCGCCTGGCATGAGTTTAAGCCACCAGGTCAGGGACGCGAACCGCAATTGACTACATGGGAGACCAGCAACATAGCCCTTACACTAACTGCTGGTTAGACCTCCTCAGGGAGGTCTCTTGATATGAACTGGGAACCTGCCCCTGTGGGTCAGCCCCACAGTGTTGTGTACTAAGCCCCTGTCCAGCTCCCTCACCTAGGCCCTTTGCTCTTTTGATTTTTACCTCACTCTGCACGCCTCACCCCTAACACTACCAGGAAGCAGCCAGAACTAAACGGGACCCGTAAGACTCACCTGAGGAGCCTGGAACATCCCAGCATCCAGGCTGCACCCTCACCCACACTGCGAATGCCCAGGGACCTAGACAGAAGTAGTTTTCCATTAAGAGGCCAGCTGAGAACTTCCAAACGAGGGATTTGGAAAATGTGAGTCCATGGGCCCAGCAGGTGGGTTGGTGGTTAAGGGTGCTGGACTCCCACATGGCCGACTGCGGTTCATGTCCCGGCAACTTGCTTTCTCTCTCTCTCTCTCACTCTATCTCTCTTGAAATAAATAAATAAATGAATAAAGTTAAATAAAATAATTTTTTTAAAAAGAAAAGAAAACATGAGTTCAACGTGCAGCCCAGATTCCACGGGGTCCTCAGCCCTGGTTCCTTACTGGAACCCCCTGGGGAGCCTTAAAACTACTGAGCATGGGGCCCAGTCCCCAGAGCTCTGCTTACCTGGTCTGAGGTGGGGCGCTGAGAATTAGCATATACAGAAGTTTTTGTTTGTTTTGTTTTTTAGCTTCCCAGTTAGTTTTAATGTATTGTCCATGGGGAAACGTCTGGCTTAGAATGAAAGCCGACTGTACAAAAAGAAATGTACCCTAGGGAACCAGCAGTTAGCGTAATGGCTATGTCGCTGGACTCCCACATAGTCGACCGCGGTTCGTGTCCCGGACCCGGTGGCTTAAAACTCACGCCAGGCGCGTATGCGTGCGTGCCCAAGATCCCAAGAGGAGAATGGAGGAGAAGGGATTGCGGCGTGACCATTCCCCCTGGGGGGCGATTTCTCGCTTTCTGTCTCTATGTCTCTCTCTGTCTGTCTGGCGAGTGCACGCGCCCTACAATGAAAAATCTCTCAAAAAAAAAAAAAATGAAATGTACCCTAAAAAGTGAATATTCTCCCCACAGCTGACATCTGGCCTTCTTCCTGTGTGAGTTCACAGGTGTTCTCCTCAGAGGGGTACCCCTGAATCCCGCCTCAGCCCTCTCCCGGCAGCTGCTGCACCCCCACTCTCTAGGTCGTGGCTAGGTTGCCTTCTCCTTGCAGTGGATTTCACTGTCCTGGGCTGAACAGGGGGCCCCAGAATTCACTCTGACCCAGTTCAGAAACAGGGTCTTTGAAGATACCAAAAATACCAACTAACAGGAAGTGACACTGGATTAGGGTAGGCCTTAAATCCAATATGCAGGGGCTTCAAAAAGTTCATCGAAAATGGAATGAAAACACAATACTCTGGGCTGGCCAGCAGCCTGGCGGTTAAGAGAGCCAGATTCCAACTGGCTGGCAGTGGTTCTAGTCCCAGCCCCAGTGGCTTGAGGGGCATGCTGGGCACGTGTGTTTGTGTGCTCCAAGCCCTGACAGGATGGAGAAGTGGAGAAGCCATTGTAGGAGGACCAAGCCCTCTTGGCGGA
>NW_006210031.1:21789-25539 GCF_000334495.1 Tupaia belangeri chinensis | reverse complement strand
CAGAAAGCCCCTTCTCCATCCCCCAACCCAGAGCCTTCGGAGGGAGCCCAGCCCTGCTGCCTCCTGGACCTCTGCCTTGTCGCTGACATTCTGCACTGTCCAGAATGAATGCTATCTTTAGTCGCCAGTTTGTAGTCCTTTGCTACGACAGCCCTAAAGCCAACGCGATCACCATATGAAGGACGGGGTTTGTTCCCAGGGCTGCTGGTCACTGCCCAGCTCCCCGCCAGCACGTCGACACCATAATGGCCTTGCTGCTCCAGCCTCGGCACCTGAAAAAGGTGCCTAAGTAAAAGCATTACTCCGGCTTCGAAGGCAGAGGGTGGCAGCTCTGTTCGGATTGGGCGGTGCGACAGGAACTGCCTTGAACCGAGCACTAGCCGTGAAGGACGGGTGTTCTACATGCGCTCTGTGAGCCTCATCAGTGAACCACTCGGTGAGCTGGGCAAGTCGGTTCTCCCCATACTACGCTGAAGCAGCTAAGGTTCCAGGTGAGGTGAGCTGCCAGAGGGCAGATGTCACAGAAGTGGTAAAGGGAGGAATTGAACCCGGGACCATCTGACTCCAGAGGCCCCACGTTTCCCCCAGAAGGGACCTGGCTCTGCCTTTACCTGCTCAAATGCCATGGAGGATGCACCCCCAGAGGGCAGGGCTGGGCAAACCAACACCTCACTCAGAAAGGCTGCAAAACTTGTCCTTGACAAAAAGTTCCTCTGAATTCCTCTCCTCTCAATAGTTATTTTTTTTTTTTTTCTATCTCCGTTACAATCACTCCTGGAATTAGAGCTGGAGAACTAATTTATCAAGAGCCCAGGAGCCTTCTAGAAGATCACCTAAAGAGGACAGGTCCAAATTAGAAATGTTTATCTTGTTTCAGATGACTTCATGTTGCAGCTCTCCCTGGAAAGCACTTTTTTAAGGGAGAAAGAAGTTGGATAAAGCTAACCTGCATTATTACCCCCAGCTGGGGAGGAGCCTGCGGCCCTGTAGAACTCAGCGCTCTTTTAGAAAAAGGTAGGGAAGTCGTACCCCCTGGTCCAGTGGGCAAACCTGGGGGGCTGGCTGATCTTTCTGCAGGGATCCGAGGAGAATCTGGTTTTGCCAAGCCCTGGAAGCCCAAGCCCTCCCTGTCTAACGATGAAAGCCAGGGCATGTCTCTCCTCCGCGACGTGATGATGGAAGGTGCGGGGAAGTCGCGTGCCTTGTGATCCCCCTTTACCGAGCGTCTAAGTTATTCCGACCGGCTCTTCCCCTTCTCCTCTGCTGGAATCGAGTTTTAATTCATTTCCAGTAACAAGGCAATTGTCCCATTTGTTTTCTCCTTCGAAAGGTGTGCATCCCAGAGCCACATCGCTCGTAAGAGACAGTTGCCAACTGAAGTCAGTATCTGCAAAGCAAAGCCAAAGCCACTGGAGAGGACGAAGGCCAGTGATGTCACCCAGCTCACGGCAGGTGGCAATAGGCTCTTAGGTCACAGACCAGCTTGTTCCTTTCTGGTTTTGTTTGTTTGTTCGTTTTTTAGGTTTTCGACACAGGGTGTTTGTGCTTGTCGGAGAGAGACAGACAGTGAGAGGGAAAGCGGGAAATCACCCCCTGGGGGGATGGCCACGCCACAATCCCTTCTCCTCCAGTCTCCTCTCCAGATTTTGGGCTGGCACGCACACACAGCTGGCAGGGTTTCTGAAGCTGCCATGTCTGGGACTTAAACGGCAGTCGGCCACGTGGGATCCAGCACCTTAGCCACCACACCTCCTCTACCCCTGCTCCTTTCTGTTCTAATCTCCCACGTGTCTTCTCACGAGGCTACCACTGACCAACGCCGTGCATTTCTTTTCTTTTTGAGAGATTTTTGCTATAGGGTGCGCGCTGGCCAGACAGAGACGGAGAGACAGAGACAGAGAGACAGAAAGCGAGAAATCACCCCCCAGGGGGGATGGCCACACCGCAATCCCTTCTCCTCCATTCTCCTCTCGGGATCTTGGGCACGCACGCACACGTGCCCGGCGTGTTTAAGCCTCCGAGTTTGGGACTCAAACCGCGGTCGACTACATGGGAGTTCAGCGACATAGCCATTATGCTAACTGCTGGTCCCTTCTTATTCATTCAGTTCATGATAGAGCACATGCATGTGCACGCATGCCAGAGGGAGGAAGAGAGAGAGAGAGAGGGAGAGAGAGGGAGGGAGAGTGAGCACACCCTCCACAGGGTCACGCTGCAACCCCCTTCCTCCAGCCCACGAGGATCCTGGCACTTGTGCGCACACCCAGCGTGTTTCCGGGCTGAGCAGGCTGGGGACCTGAACCATGGTCGACCTAACGGCTTCCAGCTCTGCAGTCTGGTATGCCACCACCTGCCCCGCGAAGGCTGGGCCCAGCCAGTTCTTTGTCTTGTCATCCAGAAACTGAGAAATGAGCCAAGGAAGGAAGAATATAAGGGGACTCGAAAAAGTATGAGATGATTTTGGTGCAAAAAAGTTTTGAAAGCCATGCGTAGGGTTTTTTATTGTTCACATTTCCCATGAACTTATTGAAGACCCTCCTTCTATAGAGACAAGAACAAAGGGCAGGTACAGTGACAGAGACGATGGAGAAAGTGAGCAGGGGGAGGCAAGGGAGAGGGGGAGGAGAGATTCTATCCGGGGAGTGAGCAGCCAGAGCTTCTCAGCCAAGTCAAGGAATGCTCGTCTCCAGGCTGGGGAAATAAGAACCAAGGGAGAAGGAGTGGGGGAAGGATGCAGAGCGTGGAGATGCAGACAGGGAGGAGAGCCAGCAGAGGCCGCCTAGTCAGAGCTTGCAGTAGGAGGGGCTCAGCCCGCCGCTTGCATTATAGCAGAAACCTGAGGTGGGCAGAGGACACGACAATGTGACAGTGGGGACAAGAGCAGGTTCAGCCTCCTTGGAGGGGTGAGGAAGCTGCAGGCAACTAGTAGAAGTGGGGTGCCCCACGTGATTGGGTAGGGGAGCATACGTGCCTCCCTCTGGAAGCAGGAACAAAAATCTGGGAGGCCGTCAGTTATTCTCTGCGTCTCAGCCATTTGGGGCAGGCTGCTATAGGCGTCACTATCCAGCCTCACTTCCTACGGAGTCTGGTCTACAGCAAGCTGGCCTCTGGGCTGACTCTGCGGTGGTAGTGCGCTGGTTTCCTGGGCAGGTTGCTGCAGGCACTGGGTCAGATCTCTGTTATTAAATAGGTCTGGCAGGGGACCAGCAGATGGTGTAATGGTTATGTCGCTGGACTCCCATGTAGTCGACCACAGTTCGAGTCCCTGACCCAGCGGCTTAAAGCTCACACATGGCGTGTGTGCATGTGTGCCCAAGACCCCAAGCAGAGAATAGAAGAGAAGGGATTGTGGTGTGGCTATCCCCCCAGGGGGGTGATTTCTCGCTTTCTGTCTCTCTGTCGCTCTGTCTCTCTAGCAAGCACATGTGCCCTATAGCAAAAATCTCTCTTAAAAAAATAAAAGGTCTGGCGTCGTCGGTTTGCATATTCTGTCCCTCAGGAGGCACCGACGTTTCTTTTTATGTTCCGGACTTGTCTTATTCTCCCTCACCAGCATTTCTCTCCCGAGTTCCAGACCTGGGCTCGATTGCCTCCCCCCCACCCCGGGGCCGAACGGCGACCGGGCATCGTCTTCCCTCTCCCACACTCTGAGTTTCTCCCCACTCCCCCGCCGTCAGGGAGTCCTTACTGTTGAGGCCCATGCGCACATCTGACTGCTCTGCGTCCGCCTTGCCATTCCCTCCTGCCCTT